>NC_090923.1:99485141-99788171 GCF_040938575.1 Ambystoma mexicanum | reverse complement strand
ACTTGGAGCAAACTCGAGGACTCCCAACAATGAAGCGTGCAGTAAAAATCTGATGGCTGCCAGAGGAGGGTCTTAGGGAGAGGACAGCATTGATGGGGGCATTATGACATTGATTGGTTTGAAGGAGAGATACACTTTTTAACTGAAACTTTTTTTTTTCTTTTACCGTGGATTCCCAGCCATGCTGGGAATATTCAAGAGCATGTGAATCCATGCCAGACCCCATGCTGGAGAAATTGATAGATATGGCCCATGTGGGCCCGGAGGAGCATAGGGTTGACGATGACCAAGGCGATACTGAGAGAAGAGTATTGATGATCCGGTTTTGACAAAGTGATTGAAAAAAGGTTGGAATAGTGTATAGAGTGTCAGAAGGTAGGGGAACGGTTATATATTACTTTTTTATATGTATATCCATTGTAGTGTATTAACGCTACAATATCACAAGTTCAAGATAGTGCTATTAATACTTCTGCTACAGGAGACCTCGACGTCACTAGCACTATAATTATAACAAACAAAATGCACATAAACCTCACAGTTGCAAGTATCAATCTATCAATTTATTTTTTAAACTTCAATTATCCTTTGTGATTTTTAAATCAGTCTACTCCTCATCTGGTGGAACACGAGAAATCCATGGTTGACAGATACAAAAGTTGTATTGAAATCACCAGCTTATGTTGCATAAATGTGTACACTTTCAATCTGTAGCTCTCTGCGTTTGCCACTTTTAAAGGATATAGTCTAGCCTTGCTATTGCGTCTTTATCCAACATGTGAAATTGTTTTCAAAGCAGAATGAGAAATTGATGATGGAACCAACGACAAGAAGCAAAGATCACAGGAATAGTACCATGAGATGCGAAACCATTTATATTGTTCATTAAAAGTCCAATTCAAATTATTTATTAATTACCAAAAGTTGCTATTGATATTTTACAATGGATGTTGAATAGCACAGTGCCGTTTGCAATGCACGTTGCAATATTCATCTAATTTTAAATTATTGTAATGCTACTGTTCAAGAATGAGACGGACGCGAGCACCGAAACCAAAGCGTAACCGTTTCCCCAGCAGATCCAAAACCCCCCCCCAAAAAAAAACAGGGTATGTATACATTATTGTTCTAAATGCAGATGTGAGCATTACAGTCTCTTTTGTGGCTTTTAGTTTCGTTTTTTCATCATCAGGTACGAATCTTTATATTTTGAAATCAGAACAGGCAGACCCCTTTTTTTTTATTTTGAACAGACGCCAAGAAAAAGAAGAATCGGAAGACTTAGAAACACAAACACGGGAGGCTGCAAGTCAAACTAGTGGTTAGGAGGAACCTGTGAGGGAGATTTCCAATACCCGACTCAAAGTTCTGATGCAGGATACCCAGGTGCATTGGCTGGAATTTAAGCTGAATATCACTGCTAAGCCATGGAAAGTAATGATGGATCATTGCTACAACACACAATGTACTCACCCGGCACTCCACTCACTAAATCAACACCATCAAGAGGCACAACATTCCATGCAGATCCACTCACTTTATCAACACCATCACGAGGCACATCATTCCATGCAGATCCACTCACTTTATCAACACCATCAAGGGGCACAACATTCCATGCAGATCCACTCACTTTATCAACACCATCACGAGGCACATCATTCCATGCAGATCCACTCACTTTATCAACACCATCAAGGGGCACAACATTCCATGCAGATCCACTCACTTTATCAACACCATCACGAGGCACATCATTCCATGCAGATCCACTCACTTTATCAACACCATCAAGGGGCACAACATTCCATGCAGATCCACTCACTTTATCAACACCATCAAGGGGCACACCATTCCATGCATATCCACTCACTTTATCAACACCATCACGAGGCACAACATTCCATGCAGATCCACTCACTTTATCAACACCATCAAGGAGCACAACATTCCATGCAGATCCACTCACTTTATCAACACCATCACGAGGCACAACATTCCATGCAGATCCACTCACTTTATCAACACCATCAAGGGGCACAACATTCCATGCAGATCCACTCACTTTATCAACACCATCACAAGGCACAACATTCCATGCAGATACACTCACTTTATCAACACCATCAAGGGGCACAACATTCCATGCAGATCCACTCACTTTATCAACACCATCAAGGGGCACAACATTCCATGCAGATCCACTCACTTTATCAACACCATCACGAGGCACAACATTCCATGCAGATCCACTCACTTTATCAACACCATCAAGGAGCACAACATTCCATGCAGATCCACTCACTTTATCAACACCATCACGAGGCACAACATTCCATGCAGATCCACTCACTTTATCAACACCATCGGGAGAATAGCTCCGGGGCAACGTGCTCGCCTTGGAAGCAAGACAACACGGAGCAACACAGGTACGATCCCCGGGTCCGTGCTTAGAAACCTCTGGGTATTAAGCGCGTTATAAATAGCCAATCATATCATATCATCTAATAGCATGGTGCAATATATAGATATACTTTTCCCTGTTTCACACGTGGAACCAACCCGAAGATCAGACGGAGCTGCAAGGAGGAACATTCAAGTTTTTTTTGGTCCACTCAACAGATTCTTTGCGAAGTTCCATCCAGAAATGTACTTCATTCTTGTGCTCTGTTTGGTGAGTCTACATTTGGCACGATCATGATTTTGTATATGTTTGGGACTGGAGTTCCTTTGAAAACAGCATACAACAAATATCAGTGAAATGACATATGTAATGCATGGAATCTACAGTAGGTAGCAGTGGACAATACTCTCACAGGCAAAAGGCTCTGGCTTGCTGGCGATGGCAAGTAGCCTGGATTTTCAGCAAAGTATTGCGCTCGTCAATTGCAGGACTTGGACATTCAAAAAAAATAGTAAGCTCTGTGGTCGTGCAAATGATTGAATGTACAATCTCATTGCCATGGAGAGCCTCAGGTGTAAGACTAGCCTAAAGTAGGTGTCTCAGAAGGTGGTGGATCTACTGTAGGGGATGAGGAGCAGCAAAGGGATTAACCTCTTATTGTCATGGCGGAGGAGACAAGCATTCACAGGTGGGCGACGAAGGGAGCAGCAACCCCCACTCGTACAGTCTGCTATGTCTTGGGCGCAGAGCTATTTTGCCCCTTAGACCAGGGAAGACCATTGGTGGAGGTGAGCCCAAGGTTAGCTGCATGGTGCAGGGCTGTAAGAAGAGGGTCAATCAGGTCAGACGTGAAGGGGGCAAGTGCTTCTTTGGGCAACGGTCAAAGAACCACATGAATGGGAGGCACAGGAAGTCGTAGCAGGCCCTCAACATCCTGTCTCATCTAAAGCGTCTAGCGACCATGCAGCACTAGGGTGCAGCAAAGCATCATCAGACATGCCATGCACAAACAGCTGCATTCACCCAAGTGACCTATGGGAAACAATGGCACAAGCAAATATGTCCAGCAGCAGGCCCCTGTTGCAGGCGCTGCCCCAAGGATGTGCACTACCGGCAGAGCCTGTCTTTAGGCAGGGAACCCTGGACTACATGGCAGGCCAATAGACTGGTTAGGGAGGTGGGAGCGCTTGACGAGGTAGCAGAGATGGGCAACCGGAGGAAGAACATAGAACTCCATCACCCTGCCAGTTTTAGAACATTGTGCAGGGGAGGAGAGGGGAGGAAATGAGGAAGTCATGTTGAGTGAAGGGATTTGTTGCAGACAAACCACTCGCCCACAAGAGCGGTAGAGGTCTGTGGGAGAGCTGGAAAACCTTGGGGGGTGGCTTGGCCCTGTTGCAGAACATAAAAACTTTGAAAAGCGGGTGTTATCAGGATTCAAAAACATTACTAGCCTTATAGCCAATGGCAAGCGTAAGACAGCAACTGGTCATGGCCTCTCACTACTACAGCTATCGGATTCCCAACCACATACACCATGAAGACAACCAGCCTCCACAACTAAGTGTCTTCATGTCGACCAGTGAACAAATCGTCATCGTCCAAACTGGTGTGTTGGCTACGGGTAGAGATCGTTCCATATAGTCTACCACAATAAAGTGACTGTTCATTTTTATAAATGCCAATTGATCAACATGTAGCACCATGAGCATTCTCTTGTGGGTAGTAGGGGCAATAAATAGCCCTGCCCGCACTAGAACCTCTCTCTAGCCGCACACTGGCAGGGGCAGTTTAGCTATTCTACATCATTTTGCACTAGTCTGGCTGGCCAGATGGATTGCTTGCTATATCAATATGGTAACGTCACCACCATGTGTATCTGCACCCTCCCCTGTGTTGCCCCGGAATACAAACTAATTATGGTGCATATTAGTTATGGTTCAGATCAGCCAAAATGACAAGACCCAACTTTAGCAGTCTCCCCTACCAAACAAATGCAGTCCCGATCACAATGATCTTTGCACTTTTCTCCAAGCAGCGGCAGGCACAATCAAAGGAAAGAAGAAATCTCAGGAAATGAGGGTTAAATTCAGTTTTATTCAGGCTAGCACTCAGATGTGGCTTTGAGTATACTTTAATTTATTAATGTAGACAACCTTTTTGCAAGACTGTTAGTTAAACCTATACAAGGCTTTAACAATGAGGACATTTCCATCTGAAACATATGCACCTTTATCAATACTTGTGTACGCTTGGGGAACATGGGTTGGAGGTGTGCCTGGGCAGACAGGATGGTTGCTTGAATAAAACCTTTTGTGGGACTGAAGTTGAGACCCACAGACAGTCCTCACATCTCTGGGTGTCGTTGCTACTCAAGTGAAGACATTAACTGCATGGGCTTTTGGAGCCTTCGCAGGGAGATGGGCGCGTTAAAACACGCATGCATAGCTGCTATAGATCTGTACAAGTTGCTAAAAAGACAACCAAAAGCCAGGGCGAGTATGCTGGCAGAAATGGTTCTATAGTACTTTCCAGAAACATTAATGCAAAGCAAGTTTGATCAGAAAAGAGCTCAAAGATAGGAGTTCTAACAAGCTCAAACATGCCAACACAAATTAGTCCACGTAGATTTGATGCGCTTTGAACAATTAAGTGTGGGCCTCTGTTAAGAAGGACAGCCTCCTAACCAACAGGAGTGGACTCACAAGGAACAGGTCAGAAGAACCTCAGTGCTTTACTATAGAGACTTACGCATGCTGAGCAATTATGACGGACTACGCAGAGAAGGACCATGCGCCTCTTTTAAGTGGTGAAAAGGCCTTCATCTGAGCCAATCAATTTCCTCGATGTAAATGCACAAGATTAATCTGAGACAAAGATGTTGCTGTGAGTAGTGGTGGTGATAAATATGAATGTTACTTCTGAAGATGGCCCTCGACCCTTTAAAAACCTCAGTTTCTAGTATTCTTGATCACGCGTGGTGGTCACCGAGCAACACACCCCTGTACCTACACTCGCCTGCACCCCTCCAGAATTCTTGCATAGCTTCTCTCCTCTTTCTGTACTTTTCAGTCTCGCCAATGCGGGACAAAGGTGTTGCACAAAATGAGGTCTTGCACTTTAATAGTCTACAGTATCCACCTTTCTACTGCAACACAAAGCGACTCTAAAAACATGCTTTTACTGCTAAGAGTATTTTTTAATAAGTTATTTATATTGATGTTATCAGAAAAATAAAGTAGAATAACATGCTTCAGTACAGTTAACTCGTTAGTGGTTCCCTATATCAGAGGCCCCAGCATCTCTGCTTAAATAGTTGACAACTATCCATTACCACATATCTTCTCAATTCTAGGCGGTAGACCGCAATTTCCAAAATGGTTTATTTAAAAAAAAATCCCCCTCAACCAGAACACAGCTGGCGACAGAGCCCGGTAGCTGCCTTTCATAGGAGCAGGTTTTTAAGTTCCATGCGTGCTGCATAAGGAGGATTAAAGGCAGGATTTTTCAGGTGTGTCATAGCATTATTTGTGCAGGACTATCTACAGTATAACGTACCTGATGACTTCAGTTACTGCCCAGATTATTGTAAACTGAACACTAAATAGTAAAAAGCTAACATACATGATAGCAGACAAAGTTCTCTGACGAAATCAAGTTAACAGTCACTATCAAATCTAGGGTTTTTGTTCAACTAAAGAAAGACAAATTAAGAGGCACGATGGTCGTTCTCCTCCCATAATATTGAAAATTCTATTATGTAGTCACATTCAAGAATGCTACCATACATGCCCTATTTTGCCAAGCTGCACGAGGAACTAAGGGCCAACCCTCACATTTTGATCTTTTCCCCCTTCATGATGAATTAGGTAAGGGGTGGAACAGACCCTACAGAATGCATAAGTGGGCGTATTCCACAGGTAAATGGGCAGTGAGATGCTAACATACTGCTCAAATGTTGTGGGCTTCACTGTCGCATAAATAACACTACAGCGTTGCATAAAGGATCTCTGGGGAGGGCCCAAGGCTCTCCAGATCTCGAAGACTTGCCCTCATCTCAAATGCCACCCTTGGAACATTCCCCATAACACCATGTGCTAATGAGGTCTGTCGGCTCCGCCCTGGCCATTAGAGCATTCCACTTATTGAAATATGCTAGTAATAAATGGATTTTTCGAATTAGGCTTTATGCCCAATGCAAGTGGTATAGTGCTCGACAAAATCTCAAGACGCGAAGGAAAGACCTTGCAACGGTGAACTGATGAAGTGGAGTCTTGACTACATTATCAATGTAAGCACAAATTGGAGCTCTGTGCATGCGAGATATTTATTTTTTGAAGAATGCATTGCTGAGCTCACTGTAAACATTATGTTCCAGAGTGGATCGATCGAAGTGTAGAACCTGGTATCCATATCACTATCACATGACTGCATATATGCCATGAACTCAAGGGAACCATGGAAACAAGCAGGTTCAGAACACAACTAGAAACATCTTACCAGGACTACAGCAAGTACAGTAGCCTGACTGATCTTCTGCATGTGCGGTTAGAGAGACTACAACTCTGAAGATAATAGGTTTATCGTGACATTTAAACACATATGCCATTTTGGAAGATTAACTACTGGAAATTAGGGTTATAGGGTTAGGGCACACGCACCCGAAGAATGCAATTGTTTACGGAAGGGTTTCTGCTCTATTGGAAGGCACCAAACAGACTCAATGAAAGCTATTGTTTGAGAGAGGGTTTTATCACTGATGACGTATCATGATACGACTAATCCCGGTCACAGCAGATAATAGGGTAGTAGAGAGCCCCAGGCACAACACAGCCAAAAGCTGTTCCACTGAACACAAACGTTTGTAACTGTAAGAACCACCCCAAAATGACCCAAATGACAAAAGTACGCAAACTGAGAAACCACAGTCAGAACAAAGGCCTTGGCCATCTAAATGGGCTATGGCGCCTGGCCGAGGATAAGACTGTGTAACAAGAAGTGGCAGTTCTTTTGAGAATAGAAGGCGGTTTAGAACAGAAGGCTACTTACACGCGCCTAAAAGTGAAATAAAAGGGTATTCCGATCTAATCATCTGATTAAAAACCATTCTGAGAAACTCATGATTGTGAAATCCCTAATGGGGGCAACACCAATCGTGAAAATAGTGTAAATGCTCACATCCTTGAACTTTCTGAAATCTGGTCATTATAAAGTGAAAAAAGCGAGGAAAATGTACCTACCTACAAACGTGGCTACCAATGTGAAGTAGACCCAAGGGCTTGAAGAACTGTTCAAGAGAAGAGCTGGGGTCCCAACACCTGTGAAATCCCCCAAAATACAACTTGTCCAAAGAGTTTAAAAGCAGATGTGGCTACCAACTCACCCCAAGACGTCAAACTAAAATAAATTGATGTGTCCCCCTCATGCCAGAGGCCAGGCATAAAGATCGACAAAAGAGTGAGTTTGGCAAGCACCATCTCGGCTTCTCTTATCCAGACTTTAAAGGTTTCAGAGTCCTGCTTAGAGACGCATCGAAGTTGTGAATCAACGGTAAGAAGCGTAGTAGGTTCGATCAAGCTTGCTAAATAAGAAAATCAAAGTAGCAGGAGTCCAAGCTCAGTCCACTGAGGAATGCATCCTACTTCGACTGCGTGAAATACCCCACACGCTGTAACTCACCTGAATCCTCGGGCAAGGGAAGGCATCAGATTCACACTACTTGCTACCAGTGGCTGGATTGACATACAGAAGCCTAAACATTCACGTATCAAAAATATTGTAGAGGAATTTAGATAAGTTCCAGAAATCATGCACTGTTAACATCTGTAACATCTCAAAAACCAGGTTAAAGAAATTAATACATTAGTCACTAAAGAGAAAATGTTTTTGTTAAATCATTAGTGGCTTTAGAAAGTGCAGATTCAATCTAAATAAGAATGACTAATTTTTTTATATCTCTCAGCGTCTTTCTTCAAAGAAAAATTGTTTCAATACTAGGACCTTTAAGTCTCTTGGTGTATTTTGTATCGCATTAAATTAATCATATATCCTTAATAACCCAAGTCTGGGCACCAGCCATTCCGTTCTACTACGCAACCCGTTGAGAATAAGTGGACATTATTTAACAATTTAATATATTTGAATAAGCCGTTATTAGGCATTCTCTTGCAAAACACCTTTGAGCATTTGCAAAGTGGTGCTCATTTGTAATCATGACAAGAGAACGCGAACAAAGGCCAATAAGGCGAGGACGTGTCAGGAGCCATGATAATTGTAAACAATTTCAATTCTTCCTTTCTGCAGCTTCGTTAAACACTAAAATTCTGACCATGATGATAGCGGTTCCTGAAGATAAACAGTGCTTGATAATGGGATTTAGGCAGCAATTAATCCAATTGTCCGCTTTCAAGTACACCAATATTTAGTCCAGTAAACAAAATATAAAATCTCTTCTCCTCGATTACCTACTTCCAGTCTAACGGCCATGCTATCAGCATTAAGACTGCTCGTGCCCACCAGGGACCAAACTCAGGATTCCATGACGAAAGTGACCAATCCAATTTTGGATCCGGTGATAAGGAGCATTGAACTGCCCACAGTTATACCACTGTCGGAATCAAAACAAGAGGTTTATCGCCCCCCAACAGAAGTAAATCCTGGTAAACTGCAAATGAAACGGTTAAGCCGAGCAAAAGTAAATGTCATTTGATAACCAGGGCTATTTTCTCCAAGTGGAAGGCCTGCATTAAAGCACAGTCTCTACTCGCCCGACGACTCTTATCCCGTCCCAGCAGAGATAGTCGGGAACTCTTTGTGAATTTCACGGATGATCATTTTGTCCATTTGGCAGTGCGGCCCGGCCTCCTCCTCAGCAAGAATACGCTGCAGCGTTCTCTGCAGGTCACTGTAACGGTGCCTGTGCTGGAGGTAATCCGTAGACCGGATGATCGCGTGCATCAGCGACAAGTACTCCATCCGCAGCTGCACATCAGGGGAAAATAATCCAGATTAGTGTCATTCACAAACTACAACAGAAATCAAAGACAGCAGTGTATTGCCAATTTTGACGTTTTTGTCTTGCAATGAGAATGCCCCATTTGGAATTGTGGGCAAAATTATCAATGACATCACCTTATATTTGTGTAAAATATAATTGGCATTATTTTATGACCTGGAACTCTCAAGACATTATTTTACAAGATAATATACTGTATGGGGCTCATATCTCCACCAAGCTCAACCTCCCCATGCCTCCCCCACCCCGGCATACCTTGTCTCCCGGGGAAAGGTCCGAGATCTGCCGCACGATGATGTCGATCATCACCATCATGTCGGTGTGGTAGAAAATGTTGGCGGTGTCCTTGCTAGAAAAAAGATCCTGCAAGAACTTCAGGACTGAATGCGGCGGCTGAGGCTGGTGTTTGAAGATGCAGACGGGATCGTCTGGGTTCCAAACAGCAGAGACGAAGGAAACAAAACAAAAGCTATAGGGAAATTGATCAAAGTTTGCCCCCGGCGCTTGCTTCTTATTGCATTATCTTTCAGGTTTACTGTTATATTAGAACCAATAGAACATATATTTAAAGATAAATAAGCCTACGGATTCAATTAATTTAATCCACAGGTCATTCTATGGAAGTTCCGCCTTCAATGATGAACTGGACCTAGAATGAACACAGGCCAATGTGAAGGGGCACAATAGTGCATGTAGCTCGAAGACCACCAGAAAATCCAACATTCCTGGTATCCGTAGAAATGATCAAATTGAAAAAAAATTTATGGAGAAATGACTGCATCTTTTTACTGATTTTGTTCAGAATTTGGGGACATTTAACTAAAATATAGGTGTAGGGTAATAGTAAAGGTAGGAGGGAGCAGCGGGGGGGAACGGAGGGATCTGCCCCCACATTTAACACCCCACCACCAAAACAGTCATTTCTCCATTCGACTTTTTCATGGACAACCACATTTCCTACCTTTGCCACAAAAGTAGCTGTTGGTACCCGTCATTCACCATAGCGACTCCAGTACTACCAGGACACGGTCATCCTTTTGGCATACTACGTTGTATGCAACAGGGTCATGGGAGGGAGGTCGAACCCCGCAACTTCCACCTGGGTGCTCAAGTGAGCAGGCTCCCTCCCCTCTCTGACTTACCTGAAAAGGCCACAGCGGGTTTGCCAACATTGGAGCAGGGAGTAACGCTGGAGGCAGGAAAAGCACCGAAGCAGACTGTGCAGCACAGAGGAGTTTAACGAGCAGCATAACACCGGGCACCAGAACAGATGCCACCGAGACCCTACAAGTCAACGTGATGTCCAGGAATGGAGCCTGCACAAGAGGACAACCAACTAAACCACCTGGGATTCAGCATATTAAACCAATCCACTAAACCACCCCGGATTGAAATGGACAAATGCCTCCAGCCAGGCCTGAAAGCTCAATTGGTCTCGGGAAGTCTTTACAGGCTCCAAACCAGAAAGCAGTGAGACTGCGGGAGAGAGGGGGCAGGACTTACAAGCTTCCCTTCCCTCCCTGTGTCACACCTCCTGGAGGCAGGTAAGTGATTGGATAGGGTAAGTAACCAGTCCTAGGGTGGGGGGGTGATGGAAGGTGGGGTATTTAGGTTTGTGTGGATTAGTTGGGTGACGACAGGAGGCGGACGTCCAAGAGCCCAGAGAAGGAAAGTGCGACAGGAGTGCGGACACGCTGGAGAAAGGGGACCGTAGAGTGCGAGTGTGGGCGTAAGGAGTGAGTTTAGTAGGAATAGTGTAGTGAAATAGTGGTAGGAGTTAGAGGTGGTAGTAGAGATGGGTGGTAGTGCGAGGAGGGGGAAGCAACAGTAGTAAGTGGTGGTAGTGGCAGGAAGTAGTACTGGAGCAGGAAGGTGGAAGTTCCAGCGAAAGAGTAGTAGAAGCAAGCAGGTAGCGAAGGAGGAAGGAGAGCATAACACTGGAGATAACACTGATCTGCCTTCCAAACTCAAGCTGCTGCAGCTGCTGACGTTCCTGAGGCTACTGCAGTGTGGCTTGACGGCCCGCCGGCACGCTTCTAGGTTCTTTCCTCTAACCTGAAAGCGGCCAGCTTGGCTAACCGTGCTGTGTGCCACTTCTTGGGGACCCGTGGCGTTTCTGCTTTTTGGATCCGTGCCTCGGTGCCTTACCTCCTTGCGCCGATGCGAGAAACCACCTGAGAGGCAGGGGATGTCTCCTGAAGGCAGCAAGGAGTTTGGGGAAGGTAACAACGGACACACTGGGGAAGGTAGGGGAAGAGGCATTATAGTACTCTGTGTGATGCTGAACCCCTGGAAGCCAAATGTTTTTGGTTCAGACTTGCTAGTGTATCCAGTTTAGAACGGACTACCTGTCCTCTGTCTCTGTGGCCCTTGTGGTTGTAACTATTGTAGAGTGTGCATTATGCCCGCCATGAGAGCGCCCGTTTCAAAAACAAAGTCTTGTCCATTAAATGGACCTGGTGTCCATTCTGATATTGCTAAAGTGGGAGTTTCTCCTACATGCCTAGACATGTGTAACAGTGTGTTGGAGGTTATGGCAAGGAGTGCCCGGAGAAGACAGCGTCTTCATAGAATAACTGGGACTAAGGAGAAAAAGAAGGTTGCAGCTGGGGATGCCATAGGGATTAATTTAGCAGCCGAGTTGGAAGCTGTTGGTCAGAAGGACTGACATGTTGGACGAAATTGCTGGCCTTGGTCAATTTAGCCATTCCTCCCCAATGTCACCTGCCTAAAATGAGGTGTTGCTGTTGCATTCCCCTTTGAAGAGCACGGATGTTGTGATTGCTGATGAAATGGCAGGACTATTCACCGGAAATAAGCATCCTAATCGAGCTCTAAACTGGCAATACATTAAAGACAAGATCATTCAGGACCTGAACCAGTGCAAAACTCACCAGGACTTTGGATTGCAGGAACATTGTGATTACCAGCGTAGAAAAACCGGAAATGAGGGAAACCAGCGAGAGACTCAGAAATAAGGTCTTGTCCTGGCTACACAAAAAATTGGGCCCCGGTTGTGTTAGAGGTCGAAGACTGTTGCAAAGGTTGCAGATTAAGGAACGGTGTACAATAGCGATTGTATTATCATAGGCTGTGGTCATTCCTGAGTTTATGCAAAATGTGACTTATGCATCACCCATATAGAACTTCATGATTCTGCTCAATCAGTTAAAAACAACTGTCTTTCTTTGCTGTTGTATTCCTTCTGTCCCCTCCCACTGGGATTGTATTTAAGTTGTGTGATATGTGTTGCACTGTGTGTATTGATGTGTAGCGCCCATATGCCGCTGGGCCACATCGGGGCTATAGAATTTAAATAAATAAAAATAAATAAGTAGGCGCTAGCAACAGTATATATATTACATGGCCCATAGTAGTGGCCGTGTAGTTATGTTTATAGGAAGAGCACTTTCTGGGCGGCTTATAACTTCACTCCCCCTGGACGAATCCACACCAAAATTTGCAAAATAAGTATATAGCCCACTCTGATTTTTTTTGTGCAAAGTTTGGTGAGGTTTGGTCCAGGGGGAGCAAAGTTATAAGCTGCCCAAAAAGTGCTCTTTCTATGAGATGAGCAACTTCACCATAACTACATGGCCGCTACAGCAGGCCATGTGATATATATATATATTACTGAAATAAAGTAACTCTGATTGGAATGTGAGGGGGGTGGGCACATCTTTTCCCGGAACCACAGAGTAGCCAGTGGCTCCTCTGGTACCCTTCTGGCGCATGGGTGTGCATAGAGCGATGATGTCCATAGTGCCCCGCGGAGGAGGTGAGGGGGGGGCTGATGTGCATCTCTCACCCCGCAGCTTTCTTTGCCTCCATGCTCCTGGAGACTGGCACCACGTTTCCTGTGGCATTGGAGGCTATGACATCGTCATGGACTGCAGCTCCACGCAGCCCTTGATTCCATTAGAGCGCAACGGCCATCTTGAGCGGGTGCTCCTTTTCTTTCATCGCCTCACATAATGCTTGGCGATCAACGTGGAATGGCTCCTGCATAGATGGGGACTTATGTTTGTTATGTTACAGGTATTTATATAGCGCACCGCCGCCAATGGAATTGGTCCCCAGGCGCTCTGGCGGATCTGCAAATAAGGAGGTGGGGTGGGTTAGTGGGGTGAAGCGGGTATAGGAAAGTGAGAAGGTGGTGTCCTGTTGGCGGCTTCAGCTCAGTTGTCACTGTTAGCTGAGCTTGGGTGTAAATATTGGGTCGATACGAGTCCTTGTGTACTGTTGATGCGACTTGTGTTGATTGTTGTTGTGGTGAAGTTCGTGCGTTTTGCTGTGCGATAAGTTGTTGTGAGGGTTTTAGTGTGATTTAAGTATGCAGAAATCTGAGCTTGGGGTTAGTGGGTTATATTGTGTTGTGTTGAATATGGTTATTTACATAGCGGTTTTTCCCCACCTGTGTGACAATGTGGTTTTCCTTGGTTGAACGCCCTTGGTGACCGTAGTCGATGTGATTGGAAAATTCTAGGGGGTTAGTTTAGGAGATAAGTGTGTGAACCTTGCCGTTCTGGGACTTGGGTGGTTGGCAGGCTCGACTAAGCAGCCCAAGAGAGGTCAGACACATGGATGGGTGCTATTGAGGGTTCGAGATAGATTGCTTTTGTTGAGAGTTTGTGTGAGGTCAGCTATACCAAATTCCTTTCAGGTGGTGGTTGCTGCATGCTAGTGGTAGAGGTGTTGCAATCTGGATGGCTATGTGGGCACTAGACCGGATGCGTTTGGCCGTAGGCTTATTATATCATGCATGGATGCTTGGCCATGACTGCTGCCTGTGTCCACGCTAGTGGTGTGAGGTATATGTACCGTAGGCTGCAAGACTGCTCGCTAGGGGCAATTTATGTCCAGGTCTAGAGTTCAGGGCCTGTACCATTGGGCCTAGCCTTCCTAATGTAGCAGGTATCCTCATATTAAGGTTCCTTGCACCACAACAGACTTCTTTCCTTTGGATTAGTCTTGAATTGTGGACCTTAGATTTCTCCTCTGTATTGTGATTTGGATACCCTCCCCTTTTTGGTTTAACCTGGATTGTTGCATATTTGGATTACGTTTTGGACAGTTGCTTTGATTTGACCCTTCAGGGAAGAATATTGCTCAGACTCTACAGTCCGCGTGCTGTCGATTCACAGCTCTGCCCGTCCTTCAGACTAGAAGACCAAAGATACCCTGGTCCGCTGTCATCACAATTTAAAGGCTCCAGGTAGGTGCTAGTCCTTGTCTTCTGCGTTTGTCCCTTTGCGATTCCTGCCCTGTACTGACCGCACACGACAGGGCCACCACTGAGAGACATATTGCAGTGTCCAGCCCTACCACATCCTGCAAAAACTTTTTTTTAGAAGGGGTATTCATAGTACTTTTCGGGTCGTCCCTACCGTAGGGAGTGCAAGGTGGCTAGAAAGTGGTGCAACATGCTCCCAATTCAGTATGTGCTGGATGAGTTACACTTGTTTCATGGTGATAGTGATATGGTTACAAAAACACCCTTGATGGGACATTGTTTTGTTGTTTCTGCTACAACCATGAAATTCATTTAACAACGTTTGTTCACAGAAAACTACAAAGTATGCGTAAGTGATTCGAGTATTTGCCATATGCGTGTGCTCGTCAATGGAGCGCCAGGCTTGCTTGTAGGGTGTCTGTGCATGTAAATGAATGACAGCTCAGAACGTTGGCAGTGCCACATTCCCAGATGCTGTGTGTTTTGTTAGTTTTTAATATCTCATAACACACGAAGAAAACAGCAATCGCATTGCTTTTTTTTTAAACCGTGCTGTCAGTCCTCGAAAATATGGCACTCTAAAGGTCAAGCTTCTATGAAACCCACAAGAAAAGAGCAGCTATCTCTCGTTAAGGGCCTACTAATACATTGCGAATTCCCCAACAAGCTTGCACGTACAAAGCAAACGTGTGTGTGTGTGTACGTGTGTGTGTGTGTGCGTGTGCGTGTTTTGCCAATATGGTATCTTCTATGCTCCCAGTGCTCTTTGAGAGACAATGTTTTTGCCTTTTGCTGAATTGCATTCTGGCATTTGTAGTCTCCCAGTCAAGGTAGGGTGGGGGGTGAGGGGAATAATGGCACAATTGTACACGTTTTGCCTAACATAGTTCAAGGATTTATATATTTGAGTGACACTATGGCATGTGTACCTTTCAAGATATCTTTATAACGCAGAGTATTGTTGAAAGTCAGGCATGGGGGTGAGGAGGGGAAATGATGAGGGCAGATAAGTCATGAGTATTTGCCCTGAATGTGGCAAGAGAGGTTGCAATCCAGGACACTGGGGCAGCTATTTTCCCCTGATCATGACGGCTTTTCAGAGCACATTAAAGGACACATGTGGGTGGAGGGCGGATGCAACTGCAGAGTTTTGTTTTTTTAGGGTTGGCAAGCTTGTTCAAGTATTTGGCTACCAGAATTTTACTCAGATCGTCACGTTACCAGTAGAGACGCTTACCCACAAGATCACAAGCACTTTCGTATTGGAATTTTGTTTACCCAGGAATATTGCACGACAGATTGCTGGGTTTAAAAGGTGAGCACCTTTTATACTTTGCCAGCATATTTATTGGAACATTTCCTCTCTCAGGTTATTTTTCTGACGTTCATTACTTATTTTTTTTTTTTTAAAAGACCAATGCTATTTTGGCTTGCACACACTCTTCTAATGGAAAGGTCAATTGAACTAATTTGGATATTTCACTTTAAGATCCATGCTCACTTACTGTGCGCATATTCATGGGTGCCCGCTTTGGATACCTTGGGGCAAAGGTACCTGGGCATATGTTATTCGTCCAGCGCTACCGCATCATGCAAAAGCTTTTTAGAAGGCGCATTCAGAGTACTTTTGGGGTCATCCCAACCCAAGGGAATGAAAAGTGGCTACAAAGGTATGCAACATACTCCCCAATTCAGTATGTGGTTGAGGAGTTATGCTTGTTTCATGGTGTCAGTGACGTGCTTACTTAAAACACCCTTGATGGCACATTGTTTTGAGCTACAACCATGAAATTAATTTACGTTTGTTTACAGAAAACTACAAACTAATAGAGTGTGCGTAAGTGATTTGATTATGCGCCATATGGTTGCGCTCGTCAATGGAGCACCAGGCCTGTTTGTAGGGCGTCTGCATGTAAATCAATGACATCTCAGAACTTTGGCAGAGTGTGATGTGTGTATCGTTCCTAGGGTGTCAGTAATGCCTGAGCTCTGAATGCCCGAAGATGGACTGAATGCCCCCCACCCCTCTCGTGCGTTTTCTAAACCTGGGGGTAACTGGATCTTCCCTGTAACTTAATGTGTTAATGAAGCTTTCCTGTACCTGTGGCACATGAAAGCTGTTTTGAGTACAACACAAACATTAAACAATCTCAGGTTGGAGGCTACTTTTACTTTGGAAGTAAACAACTCTTATTACTCAAGGCCATCCACTAGATATGCAAAGCATGCGACTCTTAACAGATACAAGCAGAAGAAATATTATATTATAGAGTCGCCCTATAGTTAAGGTAAAAACTAAGTTACATAGACAACCAAAAAAATGAATTGCTAATAACGTTTGACTCATGTGCCTGAAATGTTTTGGAAAGATTCTTTGAAAAAGAAAGAAGGCATTAAGAAAACAAAAATAATCAAGTTTAGGTATAATCCACATTCATTTTCCCATATACAAAAAGGCCATTTTTCGCCGGATCTCACAGCCAAACCGCTGGACAAAATTGGATCCGAAACAATTTGGGCATGCAGCGTTGACTCATGATCCTTTTGTAGTTTGGGGTTATTCCGTCCAGTAGTTTTTTTTAGTATTTCATAGAGAAGAGGGTGTCCCCCTTCTCCAAAATTGATGGCAATTTACCTTAGATATAGCTAAGAAACTGGGTATTTTATAAATGAAACGGGACCCATCTTTTTTTCAAATGCAGGAGATAGCCGCGGCTATACCCTTGGTTGATCAAAAACAGAAAATGCCATTTCCAGTGGGTGGGGGGGAAATCAGGGAAATGCTATTAAAGTAGAGGTGTGTGAGAGGGGAGAGGCGGATGTACAGGGCACCAAGTTAAATTTGGGAGTTGGATGAGGTGTAGGGACTCAGCTGAGGTTACAGAAAAGCTTTGGGTTGTAAACTATCAGACAGAATGCCGCGAATAGCTGACATTTCATGTCAAACTGCATCACAGAAAGAGCAAGTGCTGTGGGGTGAATAGGTGAGGAGGCTATCAGGGGTTTGGTGGAACAAGTACACAGGAGGGACGTACTTGGTGAGGGTATAGGAGGGCAGGGATGCATTCCACCCCCCCCCCCCCGATAACCACACGTATAAGGACTATAAAACAATAAGTGAGGGTATAACCAATGCTATTTGTAGTTCATAGCCGTGGTTATAGAAAAATAGTGAGACAAAATATATATATAGCTCTAGCTCGATTAAGACCTGCTAATACATTGTGAATTCCCCAACAAGTGTGTTCCCAATATGGTTTCAAAATCTATGCTCCTAGTGCTCTTTCAGAGACATTTTTTTGCCTTTTGCTGAATTGCATTCTGGTATTTGTAGTCTCCCAGTTAAGATGGCAGGTGGCGAGGGCATAATGCCCCAATTGTACACGTTTTGCCTAACAGTTCTATAAGGATTTATATATTTGAGGGACATTATGGTATGTGTACCTTTCAAGATATCTGTATAAAGCAGATTGTTGAAAGTCAGACATGGGGGTGAGGAGGGGGAAATGATGAGGGCAGATAAGTCATAAGTATTTGCCCCGAATGTGGCAAGAGAGGTTGCAATCCAGGACACTGGGGCAGCTATTTTCCCATGATCGTGGATGCTCGTCAGAGCACAGCAAAGGACACACGTGGGTTATTACGTTATTTTAATTTTTTTAAAGGCCAATGTTATTTTGTCCTAAGGGGAAGGTAAATAGAACTAATTTGGATATTTCACTTTAAGATACATGTTCACTTGCTGTGTGTATATTCATGGGTGACAGCTTTGGATTTTCACTATGGGGGCCAATGTACCTGGGCATATGTTATTCTTACAACCGGTCATTTTTATCCCTTATCTGTGCTGCTTAAATGCGGTTAGTTGGGGTTGTGCGATGTATCACAACAGTCACCAAGAGACCGGCCAAAATACAAGGGGCTTGTGCCTGAACATCGTTGCAATGTTTCTGGATGCTGCGTGAAGGGTGGGACAAGTTATGAAGGGCCCAAAACATACCATTCCTCATAGACCTCAGTTGGCTTGCATCTACAGATCGAACCGCTGGAGGGACTGGCTCCAAACCTTCACCAGGCGCGGGTGCCCGGTCGACCCGCTACCTTTTACAAATTTGTTTGCACAGAACTGTGTTGACCAAAATATCATCAACATCCTAAGCTTTATTTTGGCAAAGTGTGGTCCTGGATCCAGTCTGACAGTTCCAGCAAAAGGAAAACAGATTGGTCCTGAAAGAGCGACATTCAGCTTGATGCAACAATATTTTAAGGGGACCTCCGTTATGGCCTGCAGACTCAGGGTTGCCTTGTCAGACACTCCACAGCAGAAATGCCTAAAGGGGCACATACCTGTCCTCTAGGGGTCATATTCACCTTATGTGGTAAAGGAGGCAGAGCAGTGGAATCATTTCCCCTTAAGGTTTGAGAAGCGTCAACTTTGGCCACTCTACCTGCCGGCCACTAATCAGATCGGCGGGCCTCAAAAGAGTCGCAGAACACAGATCAGGCTCATGGACTGGCCTAATAATCAATGCCCCCCCCCTTCTAGAGTGGTCTCGGGACTACTGCCTGTGGCCACTTAGGGAGACTTAAGCGGGCCAGGCACTGCGGCTGCAAGCCATCGTTGGTGGCAACTACCAGTGGCTCGGTGGGAAACCGGTCAGGGCCAACAGCACTGCCTTTGCCAAATTGGCCAATGTGCAAGGCCGAATGCCATTCGGTCTTGTCCAGTGGGGCTTTTGGTTGATAAATGCATCAGGATCATGTGGGTTCAAAATGGAGATGCATGGCCACAGACTATGAACAGTGTGACAAGCGGATGGCTTGCGGGTGCTCCACGGAGGGAGAATGTTCGATCACTCCTACAAATTGGCCACTGCCCATTGTGACAGGACATAATAAAATGGGCTTATTGGATAGCTCAGAGGAGTGGGCGCTGAATGGTGAAATGAAGAAGGGCAAAGGCCTCAAGTCAAAGCCCCCAATGAGTATTGCCACAGAGCCAATAGGGCCTATTCAATGGCAACAGGTGCTTGGACAAGGCTGAGACATGATCATCTCCCCCCTGCTAAAACAAGAATGTATATTGACTGGTCTAAGCACCCCACACTTAATCCAGCCCCACACTATCTGTACTTCATGTAAACATTTCCCTGTGTGCCAAGTGCCAGCATTTCATTAGCACCACCTCAGAGGAGTAGGGTTACCATCTGTAGGAAGCCTTCCTGTAAACCTTTCCCTGTATGCCAAGTTCCAGCATTTCATTAGTAGCCCTACTCCTCTGAGGTGGTGCTATCTGTAGTAAGCCTTCCTGTAAACATTTCCCTGTATGCCAAACCCCAGCATTTCATTAGTACCACCTCATAGGAGTAGGGTTTTAAATCGACATATCCCCTGGATTATATTCCCACTGGCGTTCCATACCATGAAACACACACTTAGGCACACAATGGCTGGACGGAACGAATACATTGATCGTACAGACAACCTGCTCACCTGCCCTGTTGAGAAGCAGCAGCACCTTCTCGGTGAAGACCTTGACGTTGGCGCGCTTGCTCAACGTCGTCATGATCACATTGTTTTCAGGAACTGATCGAAAAGACAAAAAAATATATTTACCATTAGGCATTGGAGAACCCCCAACTCCACTGCAACTACAGGTTGCCAACATGACAGAGTGCACAAATATTAGTCGGGCTCTCCATCAACGCCTGCAAGGAGAAAGTAAAACGGGTGACTTTAAGTGGGCCACATAAGCCTATGAAACCCATCATCCAGGCTGGCAAGAAAAACACATGGCAAACCAGGCGTGGCTTCGATGAAAGGCATGGCCATGCTGTAAAGCACCCTTTCATTGCTTGGGTTAAAAACAAAGATATTAAGATCATGTGCCTGGTTGCAAGAAGGGAGTACCACTATCACTCACTCTGTTCCTACCTTACACACCCTGCTATAGAGGATTCTTTTTCTGTACAACTACTGAACACAGCATCCATAGTTGTGAATGGTGAGACGTGGGGGGGGGGCTCTGGGAGAGGAGGGGGGATTCCGTCGGAGGGAGGGATGAGAAAGAGCGAGAAAGTGAAAGAGAGACAAAGGCTGGCGGAACAGCGCACACTGCGGGTGCTCTAGGCAACGGCGACCAACTTGCACGGAAAGCCACATGGAGGTGAATGGGGGTGCAAATATTTCCAGAAACTACTGAGATCTTCAATAGCCCAGAGGCAAGAATGCTCCAGAGACTTTCCGATGTCAGGGAATTAAGTGCAAGAGAGGATCTCAGGAGTTTATGCAAAGAAGTGTATGGACAGTGTTCTATGTTCTTAGATCGCCAATTTTTTTTGCAGAATATTTTCGCCCGAAAAACTTGATCGAAATTTAAATGTTTTTTGTTTTTATTGGTGGTGTAGGTGTCTTACCCCTCCATCTCCCCAAATGCCCCCGTCCCTAATATCTAGTCCTTATTTCCCACACCGCCTACATCCTGTTACACTCCCCTCACGGTATACCAGACACAGATAACAAGCTTAGCATTTCAATTGGCTTACTGAGTAACTTGTTTGAGTCTAGGTAGCATATGAGAATCTCGTGTGCAGGGTGCTCACGTGACCTATGAGCAGGCAGCCACTGGACTCCAAGGCGGAGCTGCTGAGAAACCTTAGGATCACTGCTGGACACCTGCGGCGCTCCAAATGTTTTAGGCCTGATGATGCCTAGGACTGATGGGCGCTGTAACAAAACATTTTGAGAGCGAAAGGGCTGTACAAAATTGAATGGTTTCGGAGAATAAAAGGCTGCCAGGTTGCGATGACTAGGGAATGAGCAACCTCACCTGCCTATTTCATCCTAAACAAATTAACAAACCGGCTCGCACAGGTTCTAGAACAACCCACCTAACGTTTCTGAGATCTGCCCTGAAGTGATCGCGTGGTGGAGGTCGCTCTGCTCTACCGAGGGGTCTGCTCGCGAGTGAACCAGTGGACCCATTCCACTGCCTGTTCCATTCCAAGTCAGACACTGATCAGACACTGATCCGAGCTGCCCGGCTGCCTGACCCCGCCCTTGTGGTGGCACTCCTCAAGCGATCCACACGCACAAATCCCTTCCGTGCAGGTTTTAAAGGGATTGAGAAAATAATCTGAGTTGGTATAATAGACTGTTCCTTGTGTTAATATCCCCGCAAAAATATCGCCATACAAGAATGGTGCCGTAGTTTTACGGCAATATCAACACATTCATATCATTTTAAATGGACTCCCATTTACCCCCAAAATTACCCCCACTAATAATATCGCCTATGGACGTTCACGATGACCATATATATGGCGATTTTATTGGTGGGAATAATATTAGCTGATACCTAATGTACTAGGAGATGCACACCCTCGTCTAAAGAGATGCCATTTCCTGACATCTTGACACATTCAATGTCCAAATACTAAATATTGACGACTGCTTAATGGAGGAGTAAACTGCTGTGTTCCTAAATCCTCAAAGCTCAGTACGTTATTGCATTGGGCTGCCAGGGATTGCGTCGCAGAAGGAACACAAAGAATCTGGTGGAGGGTGGGTGGGGGCCTTATTCATTTTTAGTTATGGTACCATTACAGCTTGGGGAGGTGGCATATGAAGAGGCACACAAAGCTTCTAGTTTCCTTTTTCTGTGATTTACCCTCCCACCCCTCATTGTCATGCAAATCCCACCCATTTCTGGGCACTCTCCGCCCAAACCCCCATGCTACTGGGATCTCTTTGAGCTAGTTTATCCAGATGTGACATCAACTCCAAGAGCCGGACCATGTTATTTCAAACCAGTCTTCTAAGATTTAACGGCTTAAATGCAGCTGTAAACGCGCTACTGGTGTAATACAAAAGTCTGAAGCAGGTCTGCCTTCAGTCACTTGAATTAAAAAGCAGTGGGCCTGTCCTTCACTGAAGTCCTGCAAAAAAACAAGCATCGGCAAATCCACAGGTTTTGATTTGTGTTGAGGCGTTTGCCAAACGCTGCTATCATATTCCCAGGCACTCGCACCATTTTGCAACCGTTATCGTTAATGGCTTGTTAGTACCATAAAGGCAGTGCCTGCAAATGCCTTTCCACAGGCCTACACAAAAGCCAAAACTTTATGAATCGCTTATACTTGTTCTTTATCTTATTGAATCAAAAAATTGAACAATTAAAAACAATGGGAATTTAAATGAGATTATAAACGAGAACACTGTGCATATGCCATGGTATCCGTATGTCAAATTTACAGCAATGTCAGCAACATTCAGCATTTTAGCACTTTAATGCACTCTGTCCATGGTGCACTTTTTACCACTTCGCCATAAAACCTAGTCACCGCCAAGTTTAAAAGCCCAGTGGTTGCAGAACCAGAAAGCGGTACTGTGGATACCAAACATCTTGGGGTATGTTTTAGGTACAGGTAGCTTAAACATTCCACATCTCGCGCCAGGGAAAATAAAGTGCTTTCTGGGGTGTGCTTATCGATCATCCTTATAGCGCTATCCTATGGCTCATGTACCAAGCACTGCTCAGCCAGCTATGTGTCAGAGTCCTGCTCTGAGTGACCTTTATAAAAGGATTTTAATATTTCCCTATCCCATAGGCTTTCCATAGCCATCGACAAGTAATCCTTGAGGGGCCTCCGTAAGCATCAACCTTTGGGGTTCGTCTGCACACAACCACCATTACAGGGATTATAGAGGTTTCAGAGCTGCATTTTTCACTCTTCCCATTGAATTTGTTTCTAATACTTATCCATGCAACAGGAGGGGCTTCAATAAAACCCACAACAGCCTTAAAGTGTCATAATGAACACCCCAGAGTTCGATACATAAGAAAGCGGCAAGTGACAGTGCAATGGTAACTGGTGATTTTACTAATCTACATTTTGTTATCCTGCATTAGTATAGAGCCTCCTGCCATAGACTATGGCGTTGAAGCGCTTTGCCTGTAGGAGAGGCAAATGAGGAGTATGATAAACATTCAATAGTGGTAGGCAGGAGCAAAGTTGGGTAGATAGTTTGGATGAGGGCGACGGGTAGATAAGATACCCGGGAAGGCATGCAAAGGAAAATGTAGAGGAGTTGGGTGTACAATTGGACTCAATTTATCGTGAGACTCAACTGTACTCTATGGGGTGCAGCGCCAAGAGGAGAGAGAGCTGGAAAGGGCTGCGCCAGGCGCATGTCTGGAATTTACTGGCTGCATGGTGTGTGTGGGTATGTTGAAGCCATGCCCAAGAAAACACAGGCGGCAAAGCCCTTCCACAGACTTTCCTAGCCCCCCCCAAAATCATTGGGAGGGGTTATATGTCAGAAATCCCAATTTGCCAAGTTTGCCACAACTCAGTGGAAAAAAAGCAAGAGAAAACCCCCTAGCCTTTTTGTTTCTCATGTAAGTCATGGTTACCCAATCCCTAGTCTTGTGCTTCTGGACACAAAGCCCGTCTATGGCTAGACTATTGTGCCTGCCACATTGTCACAGTGAGCCAAGGCATGTAGAAAACAGCGTGCAGATGCCTCTGCTTACTCCCCTAAGCCCCGGACGGATAGGTTCCATAGAGGGGAAATCTGGAAGGAACTATGGCAACATTTAACGGAGGGTGGGATTTCAACCACTGCTTCCATGGGAGCAAAAGCCCAGTCCAACATTCCTGGAGGTTCCAGAGTCCTTCTGGGGCCTTTAAGGTAATGTTTATATTAGTGGGTGAGGCAGGAATCCTCTTAATGCTGGGGCTGGGCCCTTATGGAAGTTAACATAACCCAGCCTTTGACTAGCCTTTTCACCCTGGGTTGCAGTTACTGTGTCCTGTTAAAAGACGACACCATGAGAATGGTATGTCAAAACAGGGGTGTACGGCCTAGTTAACAGATTAGATTTCCACACCTACCTTTGGGTGTTTCTGCTTGAGTAGGGCGTTGCTACCTGCTGTTTTATGGCCGCTTCACGGCGCTTACAAATTAGACATTTATAGTAAAACATTTTAAAGAAACCTCAACATAATACAAAAAGGCTTACCAGTCATTTGGTCGAAAAAAATTGGTCGACCAGACAAATGGTCGAACCAATTTGGTCGAAAACCAAATGGTCGAATTTTTTTATTTTCACCCCTTTTTTTGGGGGGGGTGTCTCCCCCCCAGCCCCCTTTTTTTTTTCTAAAAACCCCTTTTTTTTTAAAACGAAAACCCGAAAAATATATATATATATATATATATATAAATAAAAAAAAATTCGACCATTTGGTTTTCGACCAAATTGCGTCGACCAAATGTCTTTCGACCAGTTTTCATTCGACCAAATGTCTGGACACCTACAAAAAGACCTATCCAGGTAATATAAAAGGAAATTGACATCATTCTCCCCCACACCCCCAAAAGAAGTGATGGTGTACATAAGGTAGCACTCCGGTAGATTCTCTTTCCACTGCAAGCGAGGTGAGTGGCGCAGCTGCGCTCATTTAAAAGCTAATCTCGCTGGCATTTTGTTTGTTTTACTTTGTGCCCAGGGTCCCCCGTGCCCCTAGTATTCCCTTATCCCTCTTCCTGACCACAGCGACCTTCCCTCCTTCCAACCCGCCTACCTTCCCGCCCACCCCCGATAGGCTCTCCTGCAAACCCTTTCCAAACCTAGTCAGCTGCACCAGCCACCCTCGGCTCTTTCCACCGCGAGCGAGGTGAGTGGCGCAGCTGCGCTCATTTAAAAGCTAATCTCGCGGGCATTTTGTTTGTTTTACTTTGTGCCCAGGGTCCCTCGCGCCCCTAGTATTCCCTTATCCCTCTTCCTGACCACAGCGACCTTCCCTCCCTGGGAAGGCGTTGGAACGTCCTTTGAGCCCCGTGCTTTCTCCCTCCTTCCCTCCCCACTCCCTCTTCCAGTCCACTTGAGCCCTCCCGCCCCCCGGCCCGCCCATCCCGCCCTTCATCACTGCTTCTCCCAGGGCAGCCCTCTGCCCAGCAGCCCCCAGCGGCTAAGGGCCCCAAGGCCAAGGGCGGCTTCAACAGAAGCGGCTCCAGGAAGTGTCAGCAGATGTCCACAGGGGAAGCCAAGGAAGCCACCAGACACCGAAAAAACTAAGTGCTGGCTTGGGTGGGGGTAGAGCAATTACTCTACTCCAGTAAGCTCCTGCCATTCTAACCTACCTTTCAATGGCCTGCAGTCAAATGTAAAACAGTACAGTAGCCCGAGAAAACCACAGAGATTAGCCTGCGCCGCCTCTGGCCAGAAGTGTGATTATTAGCATATGCCACACTTAGATGGAATCCGTAATAGCCTCTCTCTGGAAGCAAATCTAGAAGTGTAGCTCTCTGTGAAAAGTTGATTTTGCAGTGCTTTTAGAAGTTGAATTCAGACGTATACCCAATTGCATTTATAAGTGTACCCAATTGCAGTTAGAAGTTTGCGCCCAATAGCCTCCCAGAGAAAGTTGATTTTAGAAGTGTACCCAATTGCATTTAGAAGTGTACCCAATTGCATTTAGAAGTTTGCACCCAATAGCCTCTCTGAGAAAGCTGATTTTAGAAGTGTACACAATAGCATTTAGAGGTGTACCCAATTGCATTTATAAGTGTACCGAATTGCATTTAGAATTGTACCCAATTGCATTTAGAAGTTGCGCCCAATAGCCTCTCTGAGAAAGCTGATTTTAGAAGTGTACACAATCGCATTTAGAAGTTGCACCAAATAGCCTCTCTGAGAAAGTTGAATTTAGAATTGTACCCAATTGCATTTAGAAGTTGCGCCCATTAGCCTCTCTGAGAAAGCTGAATTTAGAAGTGTACCCAATTGCATTTAGAAGTTGCGCCCAATAGCCGCTCTGAGAAAGCTGAATTTAGAAGTGTACACAAGTGCATTTAGAAGTTTGCACCCAATAGCCTCTCTGAGAAAGCTGATTTTAGAAGTGTACACAATCGCATTTAGAAGTTGCACCAAATAGCCTCTCTGAGAAAGTTGAATTTAGAATTGTACCCAATTGCATTTAGAAGTTGCGCCCATTAGCCTCTCTGAGAAAGCTGAATTTAGAAGTGTACCCAATTGCATTTAGAAGTTGCGCCCAATAGCCGCTCTGAGAAAGCTGAATTTAGAAGTGTACCCAATTGCATTTAGAAGTTGCGCCCAATAGCCTCTCTGAGAAAGCAGATTTTAGAAGTGTACCCAATTGCATTTAGAAGTGTACCCAATTGCACTTAGAAGTTTGCGCCCAATAGCCTCTCTGAAAAAGTTGAATTTAGAATTGTACACAATTGCATTTAGAAGTTGCGCCCATTACCCTCTCTGAGAAAGCTGAATTTAGAAGTGTACCCAATTGCATTTAGAAGTGTACCCAATTGCATCTAGAAGTTGCGCCCAATAGCCTCTGAGAAAGCTGATTTAGAAGTCTACCCAATTGTATTTAGAAGTGGCTCCCAAGTGCATTCTTAGGCTGTGACCAATAGCCTCTCTGAGAATGTTGAATTCAAATTTCACCCAATTGCATTTAGAATTTGCGCCCAATAGCCTCTCTGAGAAAGTTGATTTGGAAATGTACCCAATTGCATTTAGAAATTACTCCCAATAGCCACTTTGAAAAGCTGAATTAGACGTGTACCCAATTGTAGTTAGAAGTTCCTCCCAATTGCATTTAAAAACTGCGCCCAATAGCCTCTTTGAGAAAACTGCATTTAGAAGTGTACCCAATTGCATTTGAAGTTCCGCCCAATAGCCTTTTTGAGAAAGCTGATTTAAAAGTGTACCCAATTGTAGTTAGGAATTGCCCCCAATTGCTCTGTACCCAATTGGACCCAGTTGCATGCAGAAGTTGCGCCCAATAGTCCCTCTGAGAAAGGTGCATTTAGAAGTGTACCCAATTTCATTTAGAAGTTGTGACCAATAGCATCACTGAGGATAAGTTTGAATTGGAAGTGTACCCAATTGCATTTAGGAGTGTACCCAATTGCATTTAGAAGTTGCGCCCAATAACCTCTCTGAGAAAAGTGGAATTTAGAAGGGTACCCAACCGCACTTAGGAGCTACGCACAATTGCCTATCTGAGAAAACCTGATTTTAGAAGGGTACCCAATTGCATCTAGTAGTTGTGACCAATAGCCTCTCTGAGAAAGTTGAATTCAAAGTGCACCCTACTCAATCATATTAATATAACTAGCAGTATAGCTGTATAAAGTAGAATCTAAAACGGTAACTAATAATCTACTAAATAAATAAAATACTCAATCATATTAGTATAACTAGCAGTATAGCTGTATAAAGTAGAATTTAAAACGGTAACTAATAATCTAAATACCCCCTCTAAGCAAATTGAATCTTCAGGCTGACCGAACATCATCTCTGTGTACAGGTGAACCTAGAAGTGTACCTAATAAACTAATACCATGAGCGCACCCACTCCACCAGAGTCCGTCAGAAACGACCCCCGTGGACCACCCGCACCCTCCAACCTGCCTTCCCTCCCGCCCCCCTCCTCCCAAATCACCCCACCCTCCTCCGCACCCGCTGCCATTCCCCTCTCCAAGCACCAAGCCAGGGGGGCTCGATGGAGAACCACTCACCCTAAGACCACTCATCCCCCGAACGCCAGCCCCGACCCGCCAGCAGTTTCCATACCCGCTCCCCTCACTATCATACCTGCAACACCCCACCCTGCAATCACCCACCCCTCGCCTTGCCCTCATACCCCTGCCACCTTCCCCCCGACCGCACCCTTTCCCCTCCCTAAAAACTGGGCGCCTAGCCCTAGCAAGAACCGAAGCTGCCTCCCCCTCCCCCTCTAACCCCCCTACCCTCTCTCTCACACCAGTCGCAGCAAAGAAACTGCTGAAGAGAAAACGTTCCTCGTCCCCCTCAACCTCTCAGCTTTCCTCGCCTCCCCTGTCTCGACCCACCACCTCTCTCCCACAATCCCCTCCTTCCCCAGTGGCCTCTCCCTTCCTGAAACCCCTCTCCCTCGATTTCTCCTCAACTGCAACTGAAACTCCCAACCGCCCACTCCCCATCCTCAAATCCTCCACCCCAATCATTCTATCACTCACAGCCACCCAACCCCACCCAAAGCCTGAAAAGTTTTCTGCTTGCCCGCTTTCCCCTAACAGCACCAACCTTACCCCTCTCCCTCCACTCTCTCCCCCACCGCCACATCCCGCTCCAGCACCAAAACCAACCTTCCCTCCCGATGTGAACTGTATCCTATTTAACACCCGTTCTGTAGCAAAAAACAGACATTGCATCTTCGACCTCCTTGCTTCTGCCAAACCAGACCTAGTCTTCATCACTGAAACCTGGTTCTCTGATGACTTCAGCCCAATCGCTAATGAAGCCTTTCCCCCTGACTACTCCCTCATCCCACTGAACCATCCGGCCAGAGGAGGGGGTGTAGCATTCGTCTTCAAATCTCTCTTTCGCTCCGCAATCATGGACAACCAACCCTCCATTCCATCCTACGAATCCCTCCTCGTTAAACTATCCCTCTCCCCGTCGCTCTCACACAGCTTCCTAATAATCTACAGGCCCCCCTGGCTACGATAGACATTTCGCAAACAACCTTTGCGACTCTATTGCCACCCTCCAAATAAACCATCCCAACCTCACCCTTCTTGGAGACTTCAACATATGGCTCGACATCCCCACCAACCCGATGACACACGCCCTGGTTGACGGTCTAGATGCAATTAATCTCCAACCCCACATAAACGGCCCGACTCATTTTAAAGGACACACTCTTGATGCCATCTTTAGCGCCAACACCCCGATTCATTTAAAACCCCCCACCCCTATCATCTGGTCCTATCACTACATTCTCTCGTTCGCCATCCCCTCACCCGGCCCCCTTCCCGTACTCTCAGCTGAACCTCCAAACCTACGCAAATGCTGGAAAAAACTAATAATCAAGCCGGATCTAGCCGAGGCACTCCTCCAGTCTCCACCACCTACCTGCCGTCCCAACAACCAACTAACACCTGAGGCCTTTGACTCATGGCTCAACGCATCTCTGATGCGACTCACTCCCCCGTGCAAACCATCAACCCGCCGTGGCCCTTTCCCCAGATGGTTCACTCCTGAGTTGAAGACCACTAAACGACATTACAAATACCTAGAACGCAATTGGCAGAAAGAGAAAACCCACGAGAGCAGGACCACCTTGGCCCGACACTTGTACCGGTACAAGGCCGAAATCCGGAAAGCAAAAAAAGCCCACTACAACACCCGAAACCTAAAAGCAAAGAACTCCACAAAATCATCTCCGAACTCACCAATCCAGCTTGTAATACAACCATCCCGACCCCGTCACAATCACTGTGTGACTCACTCTCCCTCCACTTTTACACCACGGCTATCGAAAGGACAAAAACTCTAAACACCAAACTGGCTCTCTTACAGCCACCCGACAACCCTCCGCCCGTACCGGCTGCCTGTCAGCTACAACCTCTACACAACCAACGTTCGAATCCTTTAGTCCAATATCACCAGAACAATTTCTCAAACTTCTATCTGCCCGCAAACCATCTGGATCACCACTGGACCCTTGCCGAGCCCCAACCCTTAAAGAAATCTTTGCTTCCACCTGTGCAGGAGAACACGCAAGATCTATCATAAATGCCTCCCTTTCCTCTGGTATCTTCCCCGAAGCATTCAAAACGGTACACGTCAAACCTCTAATTAAAAAACCTTTGCTCGACCCTCTCGAGCCCAAAAACTACCGCCCAATCTCAAACACCAGATTCCTTGCCAAACTCATTGACCGAACTGCCTACTCTCAACTAAATGACTTTGTCGAAGCCAACAATCTCCTAGACCCCGCCCAATCAGGTTTCAGAACTCGTCACGGAACTGAAACCACCCTAACCTCGATCTGGGACGACCTTAAAATGACAGCAGACTCTGCGGGATGTGCCGCACTAATCCTTCTCGACCTATCCGCTGCCTTTGACACGATCAACCACTCAATCCTCCTAGACCGCCTCCACTCCCTAGGAATTCGTGGAACCGCTCTCAAATGGATAGCTTCATTCCTCAAAGACAGGCACCAAATAACGACACTCTCCAGTTTCTCCTCCCAAGCTCGACCAGTCGACACAGGAGTCCCTCAAGGAGCATGTCTATCCGCCGACTGTTCAATCTCTACCTGATCACCCTCCCACCAATAATCCGTTCACACAACATCCTATGTTACAACTACGCCGACGACAATCAACTAATTCTAAAATTCCTGAACTCGAAACCCAACTCTCGACCTGACCTGGCATCCTGCCTCCTTAACATAGAACGCTGGATAACCCAAAGCCACCTCTTGCTAAACCCCTTCAAAACAGAAATCATGGTTTGCGGCAACTCCGATCTTCTTCCGCACCAACTACCCTGGCCACCAGCCATGGGCAACTCACCGACACCCTCAAACTCAGTGAAAAATCATGGATGCACCCTGGACTCCAACCTAACACTCTCGCGCCAAGTCAACAATGTCTCAAAGTCCTGCCACTACCACCTTAAAACCCTTCGGCGCATCTTTCCATACCTCTCATTTCCCAACAGAGTCTCCGCGGTCCAATTAATCGTTATATCCAGACTGGACTACGGAAACCCCCTATACCTCGGAATCCATGCCTACCAACTGAATAAACTCCAAAGAGCACAAAACGCAGCGGCCAAAATGCTACTTGCGCTCGGTCCAAGAGACCACGTATCCCCAGCCCTTAAGACACTGCACTGGCTTCCAGTAGCCAGTAGGGTGGCTTTCAAAACCTTATGCCTCTCCCATCGAGCACTGCATAAAAATGGACCTCAATATTTTCAAGACAAACTAATGCCTTATCATCCTCCTCGCACCCTAAGATCAAGCTCAGCCGGCCTCCTAGTAATTCCTAAGACAAACTCTGCCAGGTTAGGCGGATCATCATTCTCAGCCCTGGCTCCAACCCTGTGGAACTCGCTTCCACCCCACATCCGCCTAACTGAGGACTTAACGTCCTTCCGCAAACTACTGAAAACCTGGCTCTTCCCCTAAGACCAACCGGCTTCCAAACCAGCATGATCACAATAACACTGACTCATCAAACTACCTGAAGCGAGAAAACAGCTAAATAAACTTGAATGTAAACTAGTAAGACAAACAGACCTAAACGAGTAAAGCAGATCAAAACTCGAAGCGGATAATAGGAATAAATCAATGAGAAACTAATGAGATCTGAACCGATTAAATGGACACAATGAATGAGGAGGGAACACAGTGAATGACATAAATGAAATAGTTACAATGGATGAAGCGTATAGAACAGATGAATACACTAAGTGGAAGCGTGCATGAGTAGAAGAACAGACGACTAGAAAGATCAAATAAGTATGGAGACCGGATGAAATAGATTAACATACTAAAGCCAATAGGTATGTAGAATGGTTGGGTGTGTAGAGCAGTCGACCGTATTGAGTTGACAAGTACGTGTAGAGTTAACTAGCAAGCAAATTCAGAGAAGCAAACAGAACGCAAGAGGGCGTAGAACTATATTGAATGGACGAATGTATAGATGGATGAACGTTTGGCCAGATGAGCGTGGAAGAGCGCGGATGAGCATGGAAGAGCGCGGATGAATCTGGAGACAATGTGAATGTAGTGTCCGGGTGAGCGTGGAAGGTGTCCGTGTGAGCGTGGAAGAGCGCGGATGAGCGTGGAAGAGCGCGGATGAATCTGGAGACCGTGTGAATGTAGTGTCCGTGTGAGCCTGGAAGGTGTCCGTGTGAGCGTGGGAGAGCGGAGGAGCCTGGAAGGTGTCCGTGTGAGCGTGGGAGAGCGGAGGAGCGTGGAAGGTGTCCGTGTGAGCGTGGGAGAGCGGAGGAGCGTGGGAGAGCGGAGGAGCGTGGGAGAGCGGAGGAGCGTGGGAGAGCGGAGGAGCGTGGGAGGTGTCCGTGTGAGCGTGGGAGAGCGGAGGAGCGTGGGAGAGCGGAGGAGCGTGGGAGAGCGGAGGAGCGTGGGAGAGCGGAGGAGCGTGGGAGAGCGGAGGAGCGTGGGAGAGCGGAGGAGCGTGGGAGAGCGGAGGAGCGTGGGAGAGCGGAGGAGCGTGGGAGAGCGGAGGAGCGTGGGAGAGCGGAGGAGCGTGGGAGAGCGGATGAGTACGTGGAGCGGATGAGATGATGGAGCGGATGAGATGATGGAGCGGATGATTGGGCGGAAAAGGTGAGTCTGTGATGCGGATACGTGTATGGAGCAGATGAGTGTCTGGTGCGGATGTGTGTATGGAGCAGATGAATGTGATGCGGATGAATATGTGGAGCGTACGAGCGTATGAAGCGGATGAATGTGTGGTACGGATGAGTGTGTGGAACAGAGGAATGTGTGGAGGGGACAAATACATAGAGCGTATGAGTGTGAGGGACGGATGGACACGCAGAGCAGACGAATAGTATTGTCAAGCGGAGTATTAGGCTGTGCCGACGAGTGTTGCAGACTGGACCAGTGTGTAGACTAGTCGAGTGTGTAGACTGGACGAGGGTGCGGACTGGACGAATGTGCGGACTGGACGAATGTGCGGACTGGACGAATGTGCGGACTGGACGAATGTGCGGACTGGACGAATGTGCGGACTGGACGAATGCGTGGACTGGACGAATGCGCGAAGCGGACAAATGTGTGAAGCAAACGAGTGTATGGGGAGCGGACGAATGTGTAGAACGGATGAGTATGTATGGAACAAATGAGTGTATATGGAGCGGATGAATATATGTGCTGCCGATGAGTCTGTGGAGCGGATAAATGTACGAAGCAGATGAGTGTGTGGAGCGGATGAACGCATGGGGCGGATTGATTTGTAGAGCGGATGAGTATGCCGAACGGAGCATATTGAACACATGAGAGCATGCGTGAAGCACACTGGAGAATAAAGGATAGGCTTGAGCACGCAAAGTGAACCAGAGTATGTGAATATGTCGAGCAGACATGAATGTGTAGGACAATCTTGAACGCCTGAAACAAACAAATATGCATAGAACGGACCTGTCCGCAGGAATTGCGTGACGTCCATAACTGGCTCTGGAATACAGGGAACCCCTGAAGCAACATACATCATACCACACCCCACGCTTACTCTCCCCTTTACACCAACCCTCAACTAGAACACAGAGATACTATGACACAATTCGGTATAACTGTTCTCATATCAACATCTACCGCTCACTCCCCATCACTCTAAGTAAACATTGCTGGTTTCACAGCCCCCAGCCAGGCGTTCTCCTCAGGCCTAACGCAGCCACACTCGTCCTGGATAAAGCCGGCCAGAGCGAACACATACTCCTGATCTCCCAACCACCACACCTACCGCTAAGAAGCAGCTACCACTTGAATTCCACACCAGCTGCACACATACCTGGTGCGCACACGCACTTTTTGTACTCTCTCTACTCTCTCTACTGACCTGAACTTCGGCTCCCAAGGGTGTTCAACCTACCAGCGCCTTCAGACCATACCAATGGTATATAAGGCGCTATATAAATGCAAAATAACATAACATTAATGTTCATTTCGTTTTTGGTAGGGGGGGGGGGGGGGGGGAGACATTGATCCCAGCAGAGCATGACGTCATCAGGTTTCTACAGCTTAAAACCGGTTATGGCACAGCACAGCACCACCCAACACAATGAAGCTTCTAAACCTAAATAATAAGCACTTCATAACAGGGCATCCATAACAGATCTTAGTTTACAAAAAAGAAGTCCCCACAATATAGGCCAGTATTCTTCCATTACAAGGAGGCCTTTAAATGCTGGCTGTGCCCATAATACAAGTATTTCTACCATAAAAAAACAAGTCAACGCTGGCTGTCAATATATGCCAGCATTCCCACATAAGAACATTCATATTGCTTTGCCCATAATGCCAGTGAGTTCATGAAAAACACATGTCCATGTTGGCTGAACCAACCATTTTGTAATTAGGAGCCCCCCAGGAGACCCGGATCCCCAGCAACAAAGACTGCCCCATAAGCACATGGATGCGACTGGGGTGTCTAAGATGGCTGCCACCGCTTTTGCAAAGAAACAGAAGTTCCAGCAAGCACCAGTCTGCCTGCCAGCCGATTGACTGCACCCTGCATGTAATGATGAGGAAGCCCCCAGCTGGGAGGCGCAGCTGGCCGAAACTCAACCGAAAGCCGGCATATAAGGCTGCTTTCTATCTAAGAATGCCTTGGCCTGGTCGCCGATCCCGCTATCTGTCAGTCCCGGCAAAGAGCTTGTTGCCGCAGTATGGGAAGAAAACTGATAATAAAGGTAAGGCTCATCCCGCTGCTACAGTTCTACCTGCCAAAGCAGATAAGCTGCCCCCCCCCCTTTTGCACATGCTCCCAGCGTGTGCAAAAAATCTGCCTCTCTGAGGCACACTATATCCTCCTGCCAGCCCCATCCCACTTCCTCCAGCCGTTCAACAATGCTTTCAAAGCCGCCATACAAAACAAAAGCATGTCAGCTGCTGCCCTATTCCACATGCGCATACCTCCTCATGTGCCCGACTAACCCAGTGATTCAAGATATTCAACCAGCTTGCCCCCACCGGCCAAGCCCTGGTAGTACTCCTAAGGCCCGAGGCCAATTTCCACGTCAGCCGTATAAGTCGGCTTCATCAGAAAGACGCACGACAAGCTATAGTACTCGTGCTCCATCGATGCGCCTCAGGAACTGTTAGTCAGAATATGTGTAAACGGCCAAGTGGCAACAAATCACTCTGAGCCAGCCCTAGCCCCTTTTAGCCATCGACTTGCAGGACTACAATCGGACCTCAGTCCCAATATCTCCCACAGGATACAGAACGCTGCTGCTGTCGTCAAATCTGGCACATTTGATTCATCTGTTAATATGAATGCATGCGCCGTAGCCTGTAAGGTGTCTGTACCTACTGTAGGTAATGTTGCACACCCCATGATGCTGCCCTGCCATCTGTAAATGTCACACTATCACTGGTTATCCTGGATATTCTCAATTATACTGCTGCTCTACTTTGCAAGCTGTAGAGGGAGGCATGGTATTGACACTGACAATGGGTACAATTTGTAAAACCTTGAAATGGTTGGAGAAATGCCTAGTCTGCTCTATAACTAAGATGGTAGTAGTGTTGACCATCAAATAATAAATAACGCTGTATTAGTGGAGTCTGTCAAATCAAAATGGCCTATGCTACCAAAACCATCTCTTGTACAAGCAAGTGTAAAAAGGAGAAATGTATGCAAAAGCAAAGATCAGTGTTCACATGAGTAAATGTGGTTGAACCAGCTCTCCTCTGCGCGTTAGACCTCACCGAGTAAGACTGTCCCTGTGGGCAGGATGACACACACTGGCTCGGCTTCCAACACAAAAAACACTTCCGGAATGTGGATCGAGGACGGTCTGGCATTCCACGCTGAAGTCTCTTTTCTTGGCTTTCAAAAATTATTTTCAACCAAAATGTTCAAAAAGGTCCCCCTCTGTCTGGCTCAGACATTTCACGACACAGTTCTCGTAGGTCCCCATCTGCCAGGCTCAGACCACTCCCTTCCAAGGTTACTTCACTTTGTGTCTGCCTGTGTTGGGCTCTGACCACTTTCAGATGTCAAAGGCTTTCGAATGTGTGTGGCTTACTTTTCAGACCACTGCAGGACCACTTTGACTCAAAAGGTATATTTCAACTTTTACCTTCCCCTTTTTGGGAGTTAAACATTTCCAAATCACTTTTGCTGTATATTCACTTTCTCGCTTCAAACAATTTACCTTTCACAGAGACTGAGTGGGCTATTTCCGTTCGCCAGACCACTCTGTTACTTTGTATCGCTGAACTTGCAGCCGCCTTTCAAACTTCATTCACAGGTCTGCCCTTCCTCGCGTCTCATTCACACACGTGCAGCCATCATTTGTGATAAAATGCTGCCATTTCAAACTTTAACACTCTGGTCTTTCAGGCCGCTTGCCGAACTCACCGGCTGTGTCTGTTTCTTCTTTTCTTTTTACGATTTCCAATTCACGAGTCAAGGTTAGTTCCACAGGCTTGACCTTGCCTCCCCAACTCTGCCATTCACCCGAGAGGGTCACTGGCGCCCTTGAAACAATGCAATTTTCACTTGCCGGATCTGGCCTTCTCCATGTGGCTCTCGCGGCCTGTCGCAGGCAACGACATTCAGTAGGGAACTCTGGAGTTTTCCGACCCGCTGCTCTCGCCCGTTGGTCCGTCGCTCTGCTCCAATAGGTTTACCTACGTCCCGAAAGCCCTGCTCGTTCTCATGTTCCGCCTTGCTCATAGGGAGTCTTTGGATTCTGCCTTTTATTCATTTATTGGTATCAGGTGTATGCACTTAAAAGTACCTGACTTTGCCTGACCCGGTTAGTGGGACATAGCCAGTACGAAGTGTGAAAGTTAATGTTGTTACTCTCAGTTACCCTCTTCCTCTGCCCAGTGTTTATGTAGAAATGGGGTGGGGGAGTTGGGACCTCTGATCATTCTAAAATATAGGATGGGTTGGATAAACAAACTAGAGGTGAATACTGCATCTCACCATCAGCGGTCTCACCCCCACTCCCAGAATACCCCTCACCGTGTTAATCCTCCCGCACTGGTCCACCCCCAGGGTCTGTATCCAAAGGCGATGGCCGTACCCTGACCACCCGAGAGAGACAGAGATCCCTGGGGACTAACGGGTGAGACACCCTCTGGTTTGTCACAAAGCCCACTGCCATGCCACATGCTGATGTTGCTCCCAATTGTACTGCTGCTCCACTTTGTAAGCCCACTTCCATGCCACATGCTGATGTCATTCCCATTTGTATTAATGCTATACTAGCAATGCCCACTGCCATGCCACTTGCTAATGTTGCTCCCAATTGTACTGCTACTCCACTTTGTAAGCCCACTGCCATGCCACTTGCTAATGTTGCTCCCAACTGTACTGCTGCTCCACTTTGTAAGCCCACTGCCATGCCACATGCTGATGTTGCTCCCAATCGTACTGCTGCTCCACTTTGTAAGCCCACTGCCATGCCACATGCTGATGTTGCTCCCAATCGTACTGCTGCTCCACTTTGTAAGCCCACTGCCATGCCACATGCTGATGTTGCTCCCAATCGTACTGCTGCTCCACTTTGTAAGCCCACTGCCATGCCACATGCTGATGTTGCTCCCAATTGTACTGCTACTCCACTTTGTAAGCCCACTGCCATGCCACTTGCTAATGTTGCTCCCAATTGTACTGCTGCTCCACTTTGTAAGCCCACTGCCATGCCACATGCTGATGTTGCTTCCAATTGTACTGCTGCTCCACTTTGTAAGCCCACTGCCATGCCACATGCTGATGTCATTCCCATTTGTATTAATGCTATACTAGCAAAGCCCACTGCCATGCCACTTGCTAATGTTGCTCCCAATTGTACTGCTGCTCCACTTTGTAAGCCCACTGCCATGCCACATGCTGATGTCATTCCCATTTGTATTAATGCTATACTAGCAAAGCCCACCGCCATGCCACTTGCTAATGTTGCTCCCAATCGTACTGCTGCTCCACTCTGTAAGCCCACTGCCATGCCACATGCTGATGTTGCTCCCAATCGTACTGCTGCTCCACTTTGTAAGCCCACTGCCATGCCACATGCTGTCATTCCCATTTGTATTAATGCTATACTAGCAAAGCCCACTGCCATGCCACTTGCTAATGTTGCTCCCAATTGTACTGCTGCTCCACTTTGTAAGCCCACTGCCATGCCACATGCTGATGTCATTCCCATTTGTATTAATGCTATACTAGCAAAGCCCACCGCCATGCCACATGGTAATGTGGAGCCAATTGGACTATTGCAATGCCCTCCTAGCGGGCACATCAGCAAAAAACCTAAACAAACTCCAAGTCACACAGAACAATGCTCTCCGGGCTGCTCTCAGCATCCCAAGAAGAGAGCATATCTCCCATGCCAGGCATGCAGCCCAATGGCTCCCGGTTAAAGAACGAATCACTCTCAAAAGCCTCACCCTCACCCACAAATGCCTCTCTCTCTCCGCCCCGTCCTATCTATCAGAGACCATCTCCAAATCCTGCTCCGCCCGTCCCACCAGGACGCAATACACCAACCTACTCTGCATCCCACGCATTAAAAAAGCCAAAGCAGGTGGCCTAAGCTTCCCCTACATTGCCGCCAAGACCTGGAATGCTCTTCCTGCAGACAGAGCGGAAAACTCGCTCCCGATTTTTCGTAGGAAACTGAATACCTCTTTCCTTACACAATAATGTGACCCCTGCAAATCCATGTAAATATACTGCATTGCTTCTTGTACTAATACCACATTTCCACTGTAAATAATGTATTCTTTGTTAATAGTGTCTTTACCTGTATTGTATTATGTTGTAACCAAGATATGACAGTACTGCTCCTGGTGATGCTAGTATGCCCACCACCGTCAACTATGCCACAGCACCCAGCTCAGCACCTGATAATAAAGCAAACCACTAAATACTGCCAAACTGACTTCGACTGGCACTAGTTCCTCTTCGGAAACCTCCAGTCCCAAACTGTGGCTGCCAACTCTAAACTCGACTTTGCCCGCACCCCTACCAGTATAGCACTAATCTCCTCAGCTTCTATCTGCCAGGTCTCACCTAGTACAGAAGTAGGTCACCACACTACCCTGAATCCCTTTCTAAATCTAGCACTGATCAATGCCCGTTCACTTGTATGCAGTGATTATATTGAATAGAAGGTAATGAAATTTTAAATAAAAAATACAAAATAACTAATTTTGTAAAACACTAAAAATGGGGATGGGAGTGGGAATAGTGGGTTTGGAGGTGGGGGAAAGTATTACCAAATTAAAGAAAACCAGGAGACTTTTGGGGTGGGAGCCCCCCAAAAACAATGAAAAAGAAATGTGTTATTTTGGTTTTCGTTTTTTTTTCCTGCTAAAATTTCATTCGTTTTTTCAATTGATGTAATCATGTGTGACCTCGTTCACTACCTGCACACTACATTCATGCCTGCCTGACGAAAACAAGCTATTAACAGAGCCAAAGCCACTACCTTCAACATGAGAATAACCAATGCCAAATTAGACACCAGAGAACTATTCTCTATCCTTAGGCAACTGAAAGCCCCAGTCCCCCCCAGCATCCTCTCTGATCAAAGAACCAGCCTTGTGCGACCCTTCCTTGCCTCTGACAGTTGCCTAATGATCATTCCTGCAGTGGTTGGCGCAAAATTGGACTGTTGTAATGTACTCTTCGACGGTACCTCTGCGCACAATGTAAACAAATTACAGGCCATCCAGAATAATGCCTTGCAAGCTGCCTTGAACATCCCAAGACCCGCGCACATCTCAGCCACTCGTAAAGCTGTACATTGGCTCCCCATCCGAGAAAGAATCTCATTCAAGACAATGCGCTTTGAAACATTGTGTATAGGCGCTATATAAATAAACTATCATATCATAATCACTCATAGGTGCATATCCAATTCCATCCCTCATTGTCTGGCATAAGAAATCACCAAAGCTCAGTCAAACAGGCCTACCAGAAGCACATACACCCACAGAGTGTTTCAACCTACATTCAAAGCCAAAGCAGGAGGGACCAGCTTCCCAGTCATTGCTGCGAAACAATGGACCACACCCCCCCAACCACACAAGCGCTAAGAGCAGAGGAATCCTACTGGGCCTTCTGCAGAGCCCTCGAAACGTGGCTGTTTGCATAATTCAACTCAACACGTGAGCCCCCCCCCCCTTCTAAAGTTGTACTAGTGTGGTGTCCGCTTTGTCCTTAATTACCGGGTAATCATCACTGTGGTCACCGCCTCCGGGCCACGTGTAACAGTTTCTCTTTTCCCGCGACCTAATGCCTTAGGGTTTGCGTGCACTATACAAATGCAAACATTAAATATGCCAGCATTGCCACAAAATAACATGCTAGTACTGGCAATTAAGAACACACGTTGCCCCATAATCCGAATAATTCTAAAATGTATTCTGCCTGTGCTGATCCCGTAAAAAGGGCCCCTCCCACTTGTCCTTCAGATCCGCCCCTTCATTCCATGGGCCAACACAAACAGAATGCAGGCACCAGAAGAGGTTGGGGAGGGGCCAGGTGGAGCTCATTTCTACTTCATTCAGAGACCCCTCCTATCCTCACAGCCCATACAAAGACATGAACCGCAAAAAAAAAAACACTTAAAAAAAAAAAAGCCCTCATTACTTTCTATGGATCGTGCCTCTGTGCCGGCATCCACTGGCGGCTGGCCTCTATTTGGGAGAACACCCCAAGACAGGGTCTGCAATGCTTTCTGTTCCTGAAGCCTGTAGCACATCATTTGATCAGGTACAGGGCTCCTGAACCTACCTCGACCTAGCCCCCTTTCCCTGACTGCCATCCTTCCCACAGCCCACGCTGTCGCTTTGTCTCCATCTACGTTTGTGCCACTTTTTATGTGAGTAAGAGCCACAATGACAAGTTTGCGTTTCCTAAAGCCGCTTCATCCATAGCAGACAGCCGCGTGCTCAGAGGGGAAAAATACCATCTTGAGCGGGACGCAGGGTCTTCTTTGGCAAAAGCGGCTATTAAAATAAATGGACATTATTTAATTGTACTGACACTAGCCAACTTTAAAAAAAGAGCCAGTTTACAGTATGTATTGTAGTCAGAAGAACATTGCACATACGGACCCAATGATATTATCACAACCTAGATTAACTATACATATTCATTCATTCATTCATTCAAGGTTGGACCAGGTGGTACGCTCCTTTTGCGCTCTTTCGAAGTAACAATATGAGAATAGAAAAGGGAATAAATAACACAAGTGAGGGTTCCTGGCTGCTTTGCATGAAGTCAAAGAGCATTTTTGGAACATTAGAAAAATGACAGACCTTTACGTCAGGAATTGACTCATAGAACCCTTTCGTCACAATGTACAAAATGCACCCAAGGCCTGGTGACCATTTCATTTTTCACAACATGCACTATAACAATAAAGTGTCTAATCATGACCCATATATACGGATTCAGAAATGTTCAGAAATTGGATGGGTGGACAGAATGGTTGAGCCACCAGGAACCTCATTAGGGTTTAATGGCTGGGGGGATGATTTCTTCCCCCCCCCCCCCCCCGCAGAATTGTACCTGGGTCTCAGGAAAAGGACAGTGTACATGCTCAGTTCTGAAATGCACAGACATCCTAAGAGAAACATCTATATGTGCGATAGACTAGTTGGTGCTCCACCCACAATGCCACTTGCTCTCAGTGGCAAAGAATGGGCTGAACGTTATATTTTTGGTGAAAGAGGTTCATCCTGCTATTAGTGGACTAGAGTCCCTGCCTGTAACCGAGAGCTTTACTGATGGAGGGCACACGCACCCATCTTAAGTGGCATAGGCCATTAGGCTGGGAATGGGATCGCCGGCGTATCCACTATTATTAATATTAAGGTATGTATTGAGCGCAGACCTAGCTCCCAGAAGCAACCGAGCTGCCTTTGGTAATATGACAGATAAAAAAATGTTCAGTGCAGGGACTCTAATAATGTCCATTTCATATATGTGCAGTGGGCAGTAAAGAGAACAATGTGCACACCGCCCACCGTTTATGTGCGCACGAGGAACAATGACAGCAAGAGACAGAGCAATTTCTCAATAAAAAAAAAAAATAAAAAAACAAAAAAAAAAAACACGATGCAGAAATCCCTTAAAGGCCCAGGCTTTCATTGGCGTTAGTTCGCGGACTTCTGTTTGTGGATCGGGGAAGACACCGTGAGAAATGGGCTTACAACTGCTGTGCACAGATACAATTCCCAGCCCTCCAGGGGACACATAATTTGTTTATTGCGGTTTCCTTCCTTGGTTACAGCACTCTGTGCCCCCCCCCCCATTTATTCTGGATGTCGGAGAACAGACAGAGCGTCCCCGATGGCACAGAGCAGAGTTGGGCGGAATCCGTCTGTCCATGGGTGAAGCTGCCCCTGAAAGTCGCAACCCCAGCCCCGGCTCTGGGGCAGCAGCCGGGCGGGGGGCAGGTGACACATGAGCCAGGGGGCCCTACCTGGCATGTGCAGATTGAAGGCCAGCAGCACGTTGGCGAAGAGATCCGGGAGCTGGTCCGTGGTGTCGGAAGGCAGGCCGTCCTCGATCACGTCCAGCAGGAACTGGATGAACTGGGAGTTCAGGTGCTCTGTGTCCAGAAAGGGGGGAAACAAAAGGGCATCAAGTCAGATTCTCAACACAAGGCATGTTTGGGAACACACGGGCCTTCGATCTTCCTTACAGCCGGGAAATTGATAACTATTGCAGTCAATGTGGCCGACTTTCTCTCCCCCAACTGAAACATGGAAGATTGAACTACCTACCACAGCGTATTGTCCTTTCCAAAACGCACGCACGCACTCGCGCACTCTTCCACTGTAAACATCCCATGACCAGGCCAGCCTGAAGCTGTGTGGAAACCCATTTCAACAGGTTACGGACCCCCTGATTAGAGCACAAACAGTCTGAGGCACACCTGCAGTGCAAACAAACGACCAGCGGACAGCATGAAAATCCCGACACTGTTGACACTCTGAAAAACCTTATTCCCTTATGTATCTCTGCCTAAAGTAGGTCTGTCTATGCGCCCTGTAGCCTCAGGGCCTGGTTTGCGCTATACAAATAAATAAAATACAAATACAAACATGGAAACTGTTTCTTATGTGATTAACCTCTTAATCACCAACATCGCATATTTTGTAAGGCACAAGGGTGACCACAAAGAGCACCGAACCGTTTGGCTAAGACTCAAAAGACTTTTTTCTGAAAGCATCCCTGTCCCCATGTCAAGACCTGAGCTCTCCCTGGGGACCCACAATAACCCTAGGGAAAGGTGCCGTGCCGCCTGTTTCACAGGGATAGAGGGAGAGATGTCCGGCGCTAGACTCAACCTTGTGGTCTTAGCCGACTTCCAACTAGGTATAGGCTTCCTGAGATATGATAGGTTATTTATAACGCACAGAATACCCAGAGGTTTCTAAGCGCGGACCCGGGGATCAAACCTGTGGTGCTCCGTGTCGGCTTGCTTCCAAGGCGAGCACGTTGCCCCTAAGCTATCCTCCCGAGACAAATCTATACACCATTAGTACATAACACAATATGGGGTATCGCAGGACCCACCCATCTGGCATTTAAGAGGGGATTTTCTCTTTATTCCACCCACACTTAAGCGTGCACCCATGCAAGTAGTCCTCAAAACTATTCACTTATTGGCATATAGCCACATGCGTTCATTCCCATGACAAAACAAATTACACAAAGATATATTAAAAAGTTACATTTATAAAGCGCTCACACAGCCCGCAGGCATCGAGGCGCTGTTACAGGAATTGTTTGTTTTTTCTTAGTTGCGTAATTGTGTTTTTTTGTCTTAGTTACGTATTTATAATGCGCTTAAACACCCGGAGGTTTCTAAGCGCGGACCCGGGGATCGAACCTGTTGCTGCTTCGTGTCGTCTTGCTTCCAAGACGCGCACGCTGCCGCTGGGATAGCTCAGCGGCAGCGTGCGCGTCTTGGAAGCAAGACGACACGAAGCAGCAACAGGTTCGATCCCCGGGTCCGCGCTTAGAAACCTCCGGGTGTTTAAGCGCATTATAAATACGTAACTAAGACAAAAAAACACAATTACGCAACTAAGAAAAAACAAACAATTCCTGTAACAGCGCCTCGATGCCTGCGGGCTGTGTGAGCGCTTTATAAATGTAAATAAATAAAATAAATAAATAAAGGGTTATCCCGATAATGTTGATTATCAATGATAGACACAACAGGTCTAGGGTTACTTTGGGTCCCCCAGGGAGAGCTCAGTTCTTCACATAGGGATAGTAATCATTTTAGGATAAGTCTTTTGATTGAGTCTTACCCAAAAAACTGTTCAGTACCCCTGGGGTGCATACATTACAATGGCGAAAAAGATAAGGTTAATAGCCACTGGTTATCACGAGACGGGCAGCCAGCAGGGATGGATCTTAAACACCAAATGCCCACTGATGAGCTGTAAACCCTTTGTCAGCAAGTGGCTGATGTGAAAACCAGTGTTAGAAGCAAATGAGGTGATAACACTTCTATGTCTCGTGGGACCAGAGGACTGGAAGAAGGGCTCCAGGAAACGAAGTTTGTAATGAGAGTGCTGCAAAGCGCACATTTTGAGACCTAGAACAAATATAGAGAAATTCTGTTACATGTTACAAGTCTGCTGACTTGCACCATGGAGGCAGTTGCTTGGGCCCCCTCGAGGCCACTTTAATTTGAAAGTGTTAAAACGCCTTGACGCCGTGCCTGCCAGGTAGCATTGCAGCCATGCATTGCCAATCAACACACCCACCAGTTGCACACAGGACACTGCCCAGCTCTGCCATCTGAAACAAAGATAATCTGGCAGGCGAAATAAACTGATTGCATGGAAGTCGATTAGGGGTCGCCAGGGGCATCAGCTGCTCCCACTTCCAATCCTCGAGCCGCCTCTGCGACCCCTGGCCACAGGCACACCTACACATGAAGATGCCATTTATCTGGGACGCTGCCTGCTGCTGCGCCAGAGGGAGAGGGCACAAGATATACACCAAAGCTTGCTTTTCAGCCGACCAAGATGATAAAGAAAGATTACAAACCGTACGAGGGCGAACCAGAGGCATGCAACTGGACAGACTGTGTACCTCCCAAATAACCAGGGGCATCGAGCTGTACAGAGGGTGTACCTCACAATGAAGCAGGGGCATAGAGCTGTGCAGAGGGTGTACCTCACAAGGAAGCAGGGGCATCGAGCTGTGCAGAGGGTGTACCTCACAAGGAAGCTGGGGCATCGAGCTGTGCAGAGGGTGTACCTCACAAAGCAGGGGCATCGAGCTGTGCAGGCTGTGTACCCCTCAATGAAGCAGGGGCATCGAGCTGTGCAGAGGGTGTACCTCACAATGAAGCACGGGCATCGAGCTGCGCACAGGGTGCACCTCACAATGAAGCAGGGGCATCGAGCTGTGCAGACTATGTGCCTCACAATGAACCAGGGGCATCGAGCAGAGGGTGTACTACCCAATGCAGTAGGGGCATCGAGCTGTGCATACAGTGTACCTCACAATGAGGCAGGGGCATCAAGCTGCGCAGAGGGTGTACCTCACAAGGAAGATGGGTCATCGAGCTGCGCAGAGGGTGTAACTCGCAATGAACCAGGGGCATTGAGCTGTGCAGACTGTGAACCTCACAATGCAGAATAGGTATCTAGCTGTGCAGACGACTACCTCCCAATGAAGCAGGAGCTATGAGCTGTGCAGACTAGTACCTCACAATGAGCCAGGGGCATCGAGCTGTGCAGACTGTGTACCTCACAATGAACCGGGGCATCGAACTGTGCAGAGTGTGTGCCTCACAATGTACCAGGGGCTTCGAGCTGTGCAGACGGTACAGCTCACAATGAACCAGGGTCATCAAGTTGTGCAGACTGTACCTCACAATGACATCGAGCAGAGGGTGTACCTCCCCATGCAGCAGGGGCATCAAGCTGTGCAGACTGTACATCACAATGAGCCAGGGGCATGGAGCTGTGCAGACTACCTCCCAATGAAGCAGGGCCATCGAGCTGTGCAGAGGGTGTACCTCACAATGAAGCAGGGGCATCGAGCAGAGGGTGTACCTCACAATGAAGCAGGGGCATTGATCTGTGCAGACTGTACCTCACAATGAAGGAGGGGCATGGAGCTGTGCAGAGTGTGTGCCTCCCAATGCAATTGCGGCATCAAGCTGTGTAGACAGTGCATCTCAAAATGAAGCAGGGGCATCGAGCTGTGCAGACTAGTACCTCCCAATAAAGCCGGGGCATTGAGCTGTGGAGAGGGAGTACCCCACAATGCAGCAGGGGCATTAAACTGTGCAGACTGTACCTCCCAATGCAGCAGCGGTAGCATAGAGCTATGTACACGGTGCACCTCACAATGAACCTGGGGCATCGAGCAGAGGGTGTACTTCCCAATGAAGTGGGGGAATCAAGCTGTGAATACTGTGTACCTCACAATGAAGCAGGGGCATGGAGCTGTGCTGAGGGTGTACCTCACAAGGAAGCAGGGGCATGGAGCTGTGCAGTAGGTGCTCCTCACAAGGAAGCAGGGGCATCGAGCTGTGCAGAAGGTGTACCTCACAAGGAAGCAGGGGCATCGAGCTGTGCAGAAGGTGTACCTCACAAGGAAGCAGGGGCGTCGAGCTGTGCATACTATGAACCTCCCAATAAAGCAGGGGCATCAAGCTGTGCAGAGGGTGTACCTCACAAGGAAGCAGGGGCATCAATCTGTGTAGACTGTGTACCTTACAAGGAAGCAGGGGCATCAATCTGTGTAGACTGTGTACCTTACAAGGAAGCAGAGGAATCGAGCTCTGTGCAGAGGGTGTACCTCACAAGAAAGTAGGGCAGTCAGAAGATGTGGTGAGGGCCGGGGCAAAACATTTGGTGAGGCCCCCTTACAATTTTTTGCACTCAGCCAGTGGTGGCACCTCTGCAAACAGGAGACCCGAGAAATCTGTTTGAGTTTGTGTGCAGGATCCCAAATATGATTTATTAATACAACTCCAAATCAACTACAGCAAAGTTTGATTTCTCTACTGAAGAAAGCTTTATGCCGGACTAACTTTAGTATCATTTGCATAAATATATATAGGATGGCATGAACTCTCCACTCTGCCACCCCCAACTCTCTGAGGGTCAGTCACTTTTCCAAGCAAAGAGTTGAGGGCAGATTTCTTTCTTCGGCTGGGACCTCCCTCTGAAAACAGCCTCCCTGCCTCTCTGAAACTTGAGCAGAACCATCTCCGGTTTGGTTCCGGAAGCAACTCAAGACCTGTCACTTTGCTTCTGCCTTCTCTCTTCCTCTCCCTTGCTGATCACCTTCCTGATCCATGCACTGGTCTCCTGGTCAAGCTCTGAATTCGGGCCCAGGACCCTGCCTGTCCTGTTGCAATCCTGCACTGCCTCTAGGCTCCCCTGCACTTGTGGTCTTTATCTGTAACCCTACAGTCCCTCTCTTGCGCTTATTCTCCACCTGTTGGCTGCACTTATGAATACCCACACTTGCCAACTGTTGGCTGCAGTTTCTGCTTTGTTCCTGCACTTATGCATCCTACCCCACCCTCGACACTTCTCCCCTCCCTCCTTCACTGCTCTTGCGTGATCTGAATGACACAATGCCTAGTAAAATCTGTGTTTTGTCCTACTCTCGTTTCCCCCTCCTTGCCTTGTCACGCCTAGAAACACTTGTGTACAGGCACGTTATAGATGCCATATCATATCATTAAGGAGCACACTGCCCCTGTGTGCGCATTAAAACACACATCATACACAGTGACAAATGATGTACAGTGGAGGCCGGTACATTTCTGAACTTGAGAGGCTTAAAAGTTTGTGCCAATTAGGCAGGATCAACATAGCACAGTAAGGGAGACTAAACCAAAACAAGGGTTCCTTGAGGGGGGAGGTGGGGGGTTCTCACTCCCAAGAAAATATTTGAAACATTGGGATAAATGATGCATCTTACAGCACTTTCTTTGCAAAATTGGGTAGAAATCCATACAATTTGTAATTGGTTTTGTATGGAAGCACATAGAAAATCACAATAGTTGCAAATCACAAACCGTGCACAGGACAATGTATGTCGCCTTTCCACGCATGATATGCTAGTATAAAAATATATTCATGCTGGTTGTTCCCATGTATGTCCATGCAGGCTGCATCAATATATGCCATTGATTGTTACCATGTATGGAGTCCCAGCCAGTAAAAATGCCATGCCACAGAAAGTATATCCAGGCTGACTGTGTACCATAAGTGTTATTACTGGCTAGATTGGCCTACATTCAATGTGGGCCAATTTAACCAAGTAGTAGGTTTGCTTTAACCTTGATGCATAGTACTGTGCATCAAGGGTAAAGCAAAAAGAGCATTGGCAATGCTAACAGTTTGGGCATTCGTGTAGGCATGGGAAAGGTACTTCTGTATTGGTATTAGCTGCCTATTAATAGTGCCAGTGCAAAATGGTTTGAGTACCTGAGCAACTAATAGCAGTGCCTGGCAAATGCCTAATACTTATACACAAGCCAAAACTGTTGGCTATGCCAATGCTTGTTTTTAACAGGACTTCAGCGAAAGACATGCAGGGTGTTTTTAGATCGAGTGGTAAGAGGCAGACCAGATTAAGACATTTTTATTACACCAGTTCCGTGTTTACAACTCCAATTAAGTCATGAACTCTCAAAAGACTCCTTTGAGAAAACACTTGCAGGCACATTCAGGGCAAAGTTTGCTGGCGAGGCGTGTTTAAAGCTAGCTCAAAGTGTTCCAGTGAGGAGGTGTTTTGGGTGGGGAGGGCAGGAACTGGGTGAGAATTGCCATTGGGATTAGCATGGCCATGAGAAGTCAACGGGTGGGCAAATAACTAAACAACATCTACAAGTCCCTCCTCATATTGCATTTCTTTCTATCTGTACTCAATGCTATCATTGGGACGGATCTTTCCAGACCCAGGATCTGGCAAATCATTACTCACCAGATTGGAAACACAGCTCCACAATCTGTGAAATCTGTGCACTATATGTTTTTTTTAGAATGCTCTGGTGTGATCGTGCTTTAAACTATGTTGGATAGGGATTTAAACCATGGCCGCTAGGTTCCAAAGTGAGACACTTACCCACAAGACTACTTGAGGGTCTGAATGGGAGCCCTGTGATATCCCTTGTCAATATTGTACTGTACTGAAAATATTGATGAGCATTTTGTAGGATTAAAAGGGGTGCAGATTTTTAACTATGCCGACGATAAATCCTCTGAGTGGAAGAGGCAAATGTTCATGGGGTGACTAAAATACCTGCCCTACACTCTCCTAATCCTCCCGTCGCTGGGCCTGGCCTCTTTCACTGAGGTAGGAGGGATGCCCCATTAAAAAAAAAGTCTATTTCCACTTCGCTAAAGCAATAGGTTTGGCTTATTGGTGGCACAAATAACCCAAACAAAAAGAATGCCATGCAGTGGTGCAACACTATTGAGCAGATCGGGCTCTAGCTCCTTCCTGAAATGTTGGGCTTTGTTGACTCGACTTGGCTCCATGGGGAACGCCAGCCCCTGGCCACTATGAGGCAGAAGGCCTCTTTCGATGTGTCACAGGCCCGTAGCACTCGTTAAGGAGCAGCATCAGAATCAAACATGCAGAGCATAAAAACCTATCCATGCAATATCAACAGACTCACTTTGATAAAGCCAGTCTTAACGTCTGGTCTCAGCTTTTAGATGGCCCACCTCTCCAGAGATTAGCATAGCACTATGAAAGTAAACAGCCTCTGAATTGGGGTGAAAGGTACGACTAGTGGCCAAAGGGAAGGTGAAATAGCTATTCAGCTTCCTAGTTGGGCTCAGGGAATTGGGATGGAAATGGGAGCAGGGCTGGTGGGGTCTCATTTCTTTTTGATGTTTAGGGCACCCATTACTGATTGGAACAGTTTAGGGTACCCCTTACTGATTAGAACAATGGTCCAAGGCACCTGTGGAGTGCTTAAATCAATAATGAAGTCAAAATAATGCAGCAAGGAGGTTCAAAGCTGCAGATTATCAGTAGGCTTCTGTGTCTAAGACTGCCAACATGGGGGCAGCTACTTGGGGGCCGATTTCAACTGTAAAAGGTGAAAGGCCCAGATGCCATCCCTTGGGGGGGACCGAATGTGCAATGGGTTTATTGGCCCCACTCACTATCCGCTTTCCAAATTGTCATCCAGTCCCTGCCGGGTTGACCGACAGAGCCGTGGCCAGACGGAACAGGACACAAATGTTAAACAGTGCCTGGGCTTTGCTGTTAACAAAGGCGAACAAGTTACTTTCTTACCTGGTAACGTTCTTTCGATGGGATGGTCCGACGACGTATTCCATATCTATGACATGTAATCACCACAGCTGTGCTGCTTCGGAAACTTTTTCGGCGTCTGCGTCCTGCGTCGATGACGTCGATGCGCCGTCGTCGAGGACCTCCTCCGACGTCCGACGTCATCCGATGTGATAAGTAGGACGCACAACGCCCATAGCCTCAGTTGTAGTTTTTTCCCCCAGAACGTGTGACATAAGTCAACTGCCAGTCAGACACAAAGCCTTGCGGAACGTAAGCTGCAATCGCAAAAGAAATTCTGCAGCGGGGAAGGCCGGGCGGGAGCGATATGGAATACGTCGTCGGACCATCCCATCGAAAGAACGTTACCAGGTAAGAAAGTAACTTGTTCTTCGAGGGGATTGGGTCCTCCAACGTATTCCATATCTATGACAGACTCCCAAAGCAGTACCAAAGCAAGGAGGAGGGAAAGAATTTAGAATCAAAATGTAGAATAGCCAATCAAATAGCAGAGCAAAGGACCGCCTTGCCAAAGGCCAGATCCTGTGCTCGGATGGAATCAAGGGAATAGTGACGTACAAATGTATGTACTGAAGCCCAGGTGGCTGCATCACAGATGTTACGAATAGGAACACCCCTCTGCAGGGCAGTAGACGCAGCCATACCCCTGGTAGAATGGGCCCGCAAGCCAGCCGGCGGGTCCTTACCCGCCAAACGGTAGCACTCCGAGATGGCCAAAATAATCCAGCGAGACAAAGTCTGTTTCGTCACAGCTTGCCCCAAACGCTTTCCAGCGTAACCAATAAAGAGTTCATCATCCACTCTGACCCGGGACATGCGTGAAACATAAAAGCTTAAAGCTCTCCTAGGATCAAGCCTATGGAGCCTCTCCTCTTCCTTACCAGGATGCGGAGGAGGATAGAATGCCGGAAGAACAACCTTCTGGGCCAAATGAAATTCCGTCACTACCTTCGGAAGAAAAGAAGGACGAACTCTAAGGACAACCCTGTCCTTGTGAAATACAGTGAAGGGAGGCTTAACTGAAAGTGCCTGTAACTCACTCACTCTGCGAGCGGAAGTAACCGCAACTAAAAACACAGTTTTCAGAGTTAACAGCCTCAAAGGGCAAGAATGTAAAGGCTCAAACGGAGCACCCATAAGAAACTTAAGAACCAGGTTTAAATCCCAACCGGGCACCAGGAAAGGTGACGGAGGGAACACATTAGTGAGCCCTTTTAGGAACTGTGAAATCAAAGGGATTTTAAAGTAAGAACACTCTTCAGACGAGCGCTTAAAGATGGACAGCGCCGCCAGGTAACCCTTAACGGTACCCACTTGCAAGCCCCTGTGGGCCAAAGAAAGTAAAAAGGACAGAACCATGGGGATGTCACATGCAAAAGGATCCACATTCTGAACTCTGCACCAGTCGCAGAACTTACGCCAACGGCAACGGTACAGAGACTTTGTTGCCGGCCTTCGGGCCGAAAGCAACACCTCCATCACGTCCTCAGGGAGGTCCCAATCCTTATACCTCAACCTTTCAGAAGCCAAGCGTGAAGGTTGAGGGATCTGACCTGTGGATGGAGAACCTGACCCCCCTCCCGTGAGAGCAGATCGTCTCGGTAGGGAAGACGACGTGGAGGGCAGATGGATAAGTCGAGAAGGTCCGGGTACCACGTCCTCCGAGCCCACGCCGGGGCAATGAGGATCATCCGGGAACCGAACTTCCGTAACCTCCGCAGCACTTGCGGGATGACGGGGACTGGAGGAAACGCGTACAGCAGCGGGAATGACCACTCCACCACGAACGCGTCTCCTAAGGCTCCTTCTGGAGGAAATTCCCGCGAGCAAAACCTTTCGCACTTCCGGTTGACACTGGAGGCGAAGAGATCCACTTGAGGGGTCCCCCAAAGGGCGAAGATCTCCAGGAGAATCTCCTGAGCCAACTCCCACTCGTGAGAGATCGCGCTCTGCCTGCTCAGAGCGTCCGCCGTCACGTTTTCGGCTCCGGCCAGATGAACTGCCGAGATCGAAACTTCCTGCTGGATGGCCCAGAACTCGAGCTGCATCGCCTCTCTGCATAGAGGAAGTGACCCTGCCCCCCCCTTTTTGTTGAGGTAGTGCATGGCCACTGTGTTGTCCGTCAGGATCAGGACATTCTTCCCTCGCACAGACGGCAGAAAAGCCTTCAGGGCTAGCCTGACGGCCCTCAGCTCCAACAGATTGATATGGAGTCTGGACTCCGACGGAGACCAACGACCGCTGACTGTCAGCCCGTTGGCATGAGCTCCCCATCCCGTGAGGGATGCATCCGTCACGATCGTCACCTCCGGCCAGGGAAGCCAAAACGGAGCCCCCTTCATCAAGTTGCCTTCGACGGCCCACCACAGAAGGTCCCGGGCGACCGAGGACGGCACCTGAATCGAGTCCGACATCCTGCCGGAGGACTGCGACCATTGCGTCTTGAGTGCCCACTGCAAAGATCTCATCCGCAGGCGAGCCTCTGGCACCAGAAGAATGCAGGATGCCATGAGGCCGAGCAACCTCAAGAACTCGAACGCTGGGAGCGTCTGGGCATGCTGAAACTTGTGCACCATCTGCTGAATGTGAAGAGCCCTCACCTGGGGAGGAAAACACTGCCCCAGGGAAGTGTCGAGCACTGCTCCGATGTACTGGAGCCGCTGTGTTGGCGTCAAATGGGACTTCTTTAAATTGAGGGAGAAGCCCAGCCTGTGAAGGGAGTGGCAGGTGATCGATAGATGATCCAGGACTTGCTCGGGAGAGCTCCCCCTGATCAACCAATCGTCCAGGTAGGGGTAGACGTGAATCCCCCCTTGCCTGAGATGCGCTGCCACCACCACCATGAGCTTGGTGAAAACCCTCGGGGCGGAGGTCAATCCGAACGGCAGGACCCGAAACTGAAAGTGCGAGTCGCCAACCGCGAACCTCAGGTACTTCCTGTGCTTGGGATGGATCGGCACATGGAAGTAAGCATCCTTGAGGTCGAGTGACACCAACCAGTCCTGAAGCTGAAGGGCCTGGAGGACTTGAGAGAGAGTAACCATCTTGAACTTGTCCTTCCCGAGGAGTTTGTTCAAATCGCGCAAGTCCATGATGGGTCTCAATCCCCCGTCTTTCTTCGAAACCAAAAAATAAGGGGAATACCATCCCTTGTTCCTCTCCGCTACAGGCACCAGTTCTATGGCGCCTTTCTCCAGCAGGGCTTGAATTTCCTGCGCAAGGAGCGGATCCGGACTCTGCAAAGAGAGGTTCCCCGGTGGATTGTCGCGAGGCCTGTGCCGAAAAGGAAGACAGTAGCCGTGGGTTATGATCTCCAGAACCCACACATCTGAAGTAATGGCTTGCCACTCTACAAGATGCTGCGCCAGCCTTCCCCCAACCGGCGAACCATGGGACATGGCCTCACGACTGAGTGGGAGCGGCTGCGGCGTTACCTGAGGGCAAAGAGGCAACTGCCCGAGCGGCCTTGGCACCACGGGTACCCTGTCGTCCACCTCTGGTACCCCTGCGATGGCCTCTTTGACTGCCAGCTCCTCTCGCTTTACTGAAGGATGAGTAATAGCGAAAGGAACCACCCCTCCACTGCTGTCCCCTAGGACGAAAAGGCGGAGGTTGGCGAACTGCAGCGCCCAACGACTTCGCTGCAGCTTTTGAGGTCTGCAACCTCTCAAGGCTCTCGTCAGCCTTGCTGCCAAAAAGGTGTTCACCATCAAAGGGCATGTTGAGGAGCCGGGACTGCACATCAGGAGCAAACCCCGACTTCCGCAACCACGCAAACCTGCGTATCACGGTGCTCGCCGCCATGGACCTACTGACGCATTCAGCCAAGTCCAGACCCGACTGAACGGACTCACACATGGCATCCTTACCATCCTGGACCATAGCAAGGAAACCATCCCGTTCATCCCCTTCGGGAATATGTTCAGCCGCTAACGCAACACAGTTCCACAGAGTGTGCGTGAAACGTGACAAGGCACAAATGGAGTTGGCCGCCTGAAGCGCCATACCACCAGAAGAAAACACTTTCTTCGCCCAGCCATCAAAACGTTTGTCGTCCCTATCAGGAGGGATGGTAGGGTACGACGCCTGCTTTGCCGGGGCCGTGGCCGCCTGCACCACCAAACTCTCCGGAGTGGGGTGCCTGGTCAAGTAGCAGGGGTCGCTACTGGCTGGACGGTATTTACGCGACAAGGATCTGCCCACCGCCGGGAGACTCTCCGGAGCAGTCCAAGCCGCCGCCACCCTTCTCTGTAAAGCCATATGGAACGGCAGAACCGGGTCAGTTGGGGGACCAACATCAAGGATGTCCGGCAGATCATCCTGCACAAACTACCCTGGGGGAGCAGACCATCCCAGATACTCAGACACCCTAGCCATAAGGCGCCGGTACGAGGAATCGGCATGGGAGCCAGGCTCAGGCCTACAAAATTCCACCTCCGGAGAAGTGTCCAGTCCACTGGCATCATGCAGTGACTGCCTCAAATCGTCAAACTGACTATGGCCCGAGACAATTTCATCTGGTACCTGACTAGGAACCAGGCCATCAGAATCCTCATCCGCCTCCGAAATATATTCCAGGTGGCGAAAAGGCACCCGAGAGTGCTTGCTCTTAACCAGAGCCTTCCTAGGGGGTACACCCGTGACACGGGGCACCTCCGACACGAAAGGCGTCGATGGCATCGAGCCGGAGCCTCGAGAAAGCCTGTCGACGCCCTCGACGCCTCAGACGTCGATGTCTTCCTCGAAGACTTCACAGGAGCACACGGTCTCGAACGCGTCGAGGACCGGGACCTGGAACGGGTACGGCGAGAACGAGCCTCCTTGTCCGAACAGGACCGCTCCCGTGACTCGTGCCGACCACTCTTGCGAGCGGCGTCTCTCGACCTCACACGGCCGACCCCACTCGGGGGCGCGGACGGCTGAGTACCCTGCGACTCAAGAATCGCCAACATTTTCTTCCCGAAGGAAGCCCATTCCTCCGGCGTCGCACGGCTGGTGGGGTAACCGACGTGCCGTGCAGAATCCTCGGAAGAGGACCTGGAAGGCGACCGGTGACGGCGCTTCCGAGAATGCCTCGAAGAGGCCGAGGAGTGGCGAGACCCACTCCTAGAAGAAGACCGACGAGACTTCCGACGATGACGCGGAGAGTCACCCCTCGAATCATCCGTCGAAAGCCCCGCCGACTTCGACTTCCGGGGCTTGGACACCCGACCTACCGACAACTTCTTCTTACGTTCGCGTAAGGCTTTGGACGTGAGCGACTGGCAGTCGATACAGTCATCCGTGTCGTGGGCCTCCCCGAGGCACCAGAGGCAGGCGTCGTGCGAGTCAGTCACCGACATCTTGGACCCACACTCCCCGCACTTCTTAAAGCCCGGACGCGGGGGTTGAAGACGAAGTGGAAGACATCGCCGAAGGAAATTCACAAACGAACAGGTTCGAAGAACCATAAAGAACAGAACTCCAAAGAGTCGAGGCTTAGAACCGAGAAACACGAAGCAACACGTTCGCGGAAAAAACGGAACTGAGGCTATGGGCGTCGTGCGTCCTACTTATCACATCGGATGACGTCGGAGGAGGTCCTCGACGACGGCGCATCGACGTCCTCGACGCAGGACGCAGACGCCGAAAAAGTTTCCGAAGCAGCACAGCTGTGGTGATTACATGTCATAGATATGGAATACGTCGGAGGACCCAATCCCCTCGAACCTGCAATTACTAACATAAAACATGTTACTGTTAGCATGTGTATTCATATGTGTGACGTTTCAGAAATGAAGGCGAGAGGTAGCTGCTTGTAACATTGAAGCTTCACCAGAAAAGTCTCATTCGAATGTGAAAAGATGTTAGATGCCCACACACAAGTAAGTTTGCTCCTCCCTCTCAAGTTAGCGCCTCTCCCAACATTTAAGTGTTAGTCCCCACCCCCCATCTCCCCTTGACATTTTAGCCTAGGTCCACCTCTGATGCCAGGAACCCATCCTCAGTGCTGGTCATTGGGCCGGCTCTCGCCGGATCCAAGATCCGGCACAAGATGTGTAGCCGGATCTTGGGATGCGGCCAGAGTTAGCCGCCCCAAATCCCTGCTCTGTGCTGGGGAGAAGGGGAAAAAAAATGCCCGGAGCAAACTAACTTCCTCTGGTGACCCCATGTAAGAGGTCACAAGAGGAAGTTACAGTCCTCCGCCACGACCCGGTTTATGTTTTTATTTATGCAATGTTTGTCGGATACATGGACCCGGATTATTTATTTATGCAAAGTTTGTTGGATACCTGCATCCGACAAACATTGCATAAATAAATAAACATGTATCCGATACACATTACATAAATAAATACCCTTATTAAAAAGATCACACACGATGCAGCCACCCAACTGCTTTCAGAGGGGAGCTGCAGGAGTTGTGCCAGGTGGGGTTCAAGTAAGGAACAAGTTACTTACCTGTAACTGTTGTTCTCCAGCATGGGTCTGGCATGGATTCACATGCTCATGAATATTCCCCGTCGTCAGGCTGGGAATCCTCGGTAAAGAAAAAACCAGTATCAGTTTCGTTTCTGATCTGTCTTTCGTAGTAATAACCAATCACTGGTCTCTGCGTCATACTGACCACAGCCAATGACTGCCCTCTACCTAAGCACCGCCTCTGGCAGCCATCTTCAGATTTTTACCGCACGTTCATGTGTTGGGATCCTCGTGCTATTGCTCTCGAGCGTTAGTGCTATTTTTTCGCGTGTTTTCACAAAAACTCGATTCTTTCGGTCAAAAGAGCCTCAAGCTCCACCGATCCTACATCCGATCAACGGGGACCCGTGTCGGATTCGTCTGCGCCCCTCAAGGGTGAAGATTTCGTCGAGCTACACTTCGGAGGACTCCAGAAGCTTCTCAGGCCCGGTCTCGGAGATGGCCCAGGAGAAGGGAAGCTCGATGCCCGGAAAGCTGTTCAGGGTCTGCCCTGGATGCCAGCTGCAGAACGTCTTTAAGGAGGACGAACACTCTTTCTGCCTTTATTGCCTTCATGAGGACAAGACGCACGTGGAGAAGGACTGTGCGTTTTGCGGCAACATGTCGGAACGGACCATGAAGGACCGCCATCAACGTCTCGCCAACTGGCTGGAGGGTAAGAGCCCGCCTGGCGAGAAGAAGAAGAAACCCGAGCGGTCTTCTAAGACCTTTGAGGGCGCCCCGGTGACGGGGGCCCAACATAAGGCTAAGCACCGCGAGTCCGCTGGCACCGGGAGCGCCGAACGGTCGGGCTCTACGGGCGCCAGGCAGGGCGCACCCTCCCCGGCACCATCGACCACGAGCCAACGCTCTGGGTCGGATAAGAGGAAGGCCGAGCACCCAGCGAAACTCCTGGAGAGGCCCCGGTCGAGCTCTAAGGCAGAGGAGGAGCGTGGCAGTGCCCCCTCCCTCAAGGATAAGGCGGTGAGCGCACCTAAGGTGGTGAAGGCCTTGATCCATCCGACCAAGCCCTCTATCGAAACGGTCGCGGCGGCCCTGGCTCAGCCTGTGGAGGCTGCGCCAGTGGTGGCGAACTCGGGGCCCAGAATCTCCCTGCCTCCTCGGAGGGAGTCTTCTTTTGTGCCCATCGATAGGACCCCCGTGAAACCCTCCGTGGGGAAGAAGAAGGGGGGGCAGGGCGTCGTCGTAGATTCGGCCTCAACCTCAGAAGAGGAGCTGATCGAGGTCTTAAGCCACGGCCTAGGCGTGGAAGAAGGCCAGCCCGTCGGAATGGACCCCGATGCTCGCCCGTCGGATTCCCCTCTGCCAGCGCCGCAAGACAACTCGGCGGCCATTTTGTTGGCTATACAGTCCTTATGCTCCGAGATAAGGACGAGACTACCGTTACCGACGGAGGAACCTTTCCCGTCGGGGGATCCAGAACCGGGACCTTCTGGTGTTCCCCCTACCAAGAAAAGAAGGATCCATCCACCACCTCCTTTTCAACCGTCGCGCCCCGTCCAGCCCTCTCCCCCGTCCACCCGAGGGGATGATACGGGAACTGACACGGCAGCGACGGGTACGGACGACGAGGCATACGACGAGGATATTCCGTCGTCGCCTCCCGCCAGGGCTTCTCCGCCCGACGAGATCGGATCTTTCCACTCCATGATCTCCAGGGCTTCCGAGCTTTTCCAACTCTGCCCTGAGGAGAAGAAAAAGGAAGGCTTCCTTTATCAGCGGCGCGAGGCCAAGAGGAAGACGGTCCTCGCAGTGCCTCTGTTGGACGACATTTGGGATGAGGGCCTTTCCCTCCTCAAGAACCCTTCCACGACGCCAGCTAGAAGAGACCGGTACGAGAAAAAGTACCGGGTCCCGGACACGGCCCCCCTGTGCCTCCGGGCGCAGCCTACCCCGGATTCCGTCGTCTCCGCGGCAGCCAGGAAGAAAGCGGGGGGGGTGCGGCCTCCACATCGACTTCCCCGCCGGACGGAGAGGGAAAGAAATTGGATGCTATGGGACGTAGAGTCATCTCGTCGGCAGCGACGACGATTAAAGCGGCCAACGCCTTGGCTATCGTGGCTCGCTACGACAGGGAGCTCTGGTACAAGATAGCTCCCCTGCTGGATTTTCTGCCGGACGACAAGAGGGCGGAGGCCCTGGAGATCCTGCAGGAAGGTGAGGTGGCCTCGGACCACGCCATCACCGTGGCGACGGACATCGCCGACACTGGGTTCCGCCAGCTGGGCAACGGCGTTTGCCTTCGACGTCGTGGATGGCTCAAAGCTACGGACTTCCGGCAAGACGTCCAGACCAGAGTCCTGGACATGCCCTTCGACGGGAACAACCTGTTTGGGAAGACAGTGGACGATTCCCTTCAGGCCATCAAGGCGGATACTGAGACGGCCCGGGCCCTCGGAGTTCTGCAGCAACGTCGGACGCCCTTTCGGAGCAGCGGAGGCAAGGGCGCCTCCAGAGGTTCCGGCGGCGGTTTCGCTTCCTACCGGCAAGCGGCCCGCTCGTCGTCGCAAGAGGCCTACAGAGGACGAGGCAAGTCTAGCGGACCCAGTCGTCGTCGCCCAGGAGGTCAAGGCGGCAAGGCCGCGTCCAAGCAGGATTGAACCGGCTGTGGGGTCGGGCCCCCACCGGAGCACCCCGGTGGGAGGCCGGCTGGCGGGCTTCGTCAGCGTGTGGGAGTCCATCTCCACCGACCGTTGGGTGCTGGACGCCCTGGCCCGGGGCCACGCGCTCGAGTTTCAAAGAAGGTGCCCGCGTGTCCCCCCCGTGGCCAGGAAAGAACTTCACGTCCCTCAACTTCTCCTGGAGGTAAAGGCGATGCTCAGGAAGGGCGCCATCGAAATCGTCCCAAAGAGGCTTCGGGGCTCCGGAGTTTACTCGAGATACTTCCTCGTGAAGAAGAAGACGGGAGGATGGCGCCCCATCCTAGACCTCCGACGTCTGAACAAGTTCATCAAGGCGCAGAAGTTCCGGATGGTCACCCTCCAGCACGTCCTGGGCCAGCTGGAGGAAGGGGATTTCCTATCGTCGTTGGATTTGGAGGATGCCTACTTCCACATTCCCATCCTAAAGGGGCACCGAAAATTCCTCAGGTTCGTGGTGCAAGGGCGTCATTACCAGTTCAGAGCCCTCCCCTTCGGACTACGGTCGGCACCCAGGGTATTCACCAAGTGCCTCGCACCGGTGGCGGCGCAGCTGCGCCGCGAGGGGATCCACGTCTACCCCTACCTGGACGACTGGCTCATCCGCGCCAAGACGAGAGAACTCGCCGTGGTTCACACGGCAAGGACCGTCCAACTCCTCACGGACCTGGGATTCTTCGTGAACTACGCCAAATCCCACCTGGTGCCCGCGCAAGTCGCACTGTTTCTGGGAGCGAGGCTCGACACAGTGTCCCTTCTGGCCTCCCCGTCGGAGGAGAGGACCAGGACCATCTTGGGCAAGGTGCAACGGATGTTGGTGGCCGACGCGGTCAAAGTGAGGTCCATCAAGTCCCTCCTCGGGATGATGTCTTCCTGCATCTACCTCATTCCCATGTGCAGGCTCCGGATGCGCCCGTTGCAAGAATTCCTGGATGCACGCTGGATCCAGACGACGGGCAGCTTCGAGGAAAGGATCAAGCTCGACGAGAACTTCCGACGAGCAATACGGTGGTGGGGCACCCGCGCGCATCTGACGGCGGGCATGGACTTCCAGACCCCAGCCCACCAGGAGACTGACTACGGATGCCTCCCTGGAAGGGTGGGGAGCGCACACCGAAAATCTGCACGCAAAGGGACTCTGGCTCCCGACGGAGAAGTCCCTGCATATCAACGTCCTGGAGCTCCGTGCAGTGTTTTGGGCCCTCAGGTCTTTCCTTCCGTCCCTCAAGGGCAAGGTGGTGAGGATCTTCACCGACAACACCACCACCATGTTTTACATCAGGAAACAGGGCGGAACCAGGTCCCCAGCGCTGTCCAAGGAGGCGCAGGACCTGTGGCATTGTTTGAATATTACTCAAGGGGAAGTTTTTTAAATAAAATGGGAAGCAAATTGTGCATTTTAAAGAATATTTACTCAGCAACACTGGTCAAAACTATTAGCCGCATAGTGAAGTAACTCATCACCAGCGCCATGGAAGTGGTTTAAAGTGGAATTGATATATAGTTTGGAAAAGCAACATGAAAGAAATCGGGCCGTTTTAAACTATTATTTTGACATTTCCTCTGATCAGGGGTCAACTGCCACCTCTGCCCCCTTAACCCTGCCTCCTTGGGCACCGCCCCCCCCAAACGCTGCTCCCACCCCGGCCCTTGTGGGATTCCCCCCAACAATTTTTTTCCATTTCCACCATTGCGCACCCCTTAATGAAGTGGCTCCCAGGGCGCCTAGATTTAGGGGCGAGGCTGAACACACATTCACATAAAACACTTTCACCCATGCTTTCATCCAACTCCATGCATGCATAAAACCAAACACAGCATTGACACAAACACCAACATGCACACAGGCATTCATACATACACATATACATACTAATTTGATTTAAATACACATATACACACATTTAATTTAAAATCAAAAACACTTACCTTACCTCCATGCACCCTTCAGAAGCATCCACGCAGCCGACATTTAGACATGCTGCCTGACAGTAGAGAACTCCTCTCCCATCAGTCAGCGTGATCACACTGACAACATGAACACACTGACTAACAAGAGAGAACTCCTCTCTTGTCATTCAGCATGTCCACGTTTTCAGGTGAATGACGCGAGGGGGCAGAGCTCACTTCTGAACCCTGCTGTCTCCCATTATTTTGCTGTTTGCTGCGGAGCCAAACGGCTTCGCAACAAACAGCAAAATCATTGCAGGGGCAGAGAGCAGACAGCCCAGTGCCCCGTGTGAATAAAGTGCACGGGAGACTGTGCTGCCTTCTCCTGAGGAGAGAGGGCCGCGAGGCCCGGGGCAGTTTGCCTCCCCTGTAGCCCCCTCGTGATGGCCCTGCAAGGAAGTGGGGGCACCGAGCTGTGCAGAGGGTGTACCTCACAAGGAAGCCGGGGCATCGAGCTGTGCAGACTGTACCTCACAATGAAGCCAGGACGTCTAGCTGCGCAGACGGTGCACCTTGTAATGAAGCAGACCACACGTTTAATTGTGAAACACTCACAAGTGTATGCGTGTATAATCTGGGCTTCACCAAATCGTGTCCAATTTCATCTTCTGAACTGTATATACTTTCCATATTTCCCCGGATTATATACATTTTATTCAATAATCAAATGGACCGCATCTGAAGAATTTTCTCCGAGTGTTGGAATCTCTGACATTGAATAAATAAGCAGTCTCAAGCCCTCACAATATTAGTAGCTCAGGGGCTTGGGTAATGCTGTCCTGTGATGTTTTAATAATAATAATAATTTGGCACTTATATAGCGCTACGAACTCGCAGGTATTTGAGCGCTGCTTATTATTACCCACGCTGTGTGGTGCTCATTTACCGACCTTGGAAGGATGAAAGGCTGAGTTTGGCCCTGCCGGGATTCGAACCTGCGTTAGCAGGCTCTGCACAGATGTCAAATCGAGCGCTTTAGATATGCATCAACTTCTGGAAGATTTGGCACAGGTGTGTATCGTATTATTGCCTACTTTACTGATATGACTTCCGGAGATGTCATCAGATTCAAAAGGTCAGATGACACATCATGCAATGCTTTTCAAATCAAAGGGCCTGTGATATACCCCCCACCACGTCTAGAGCATGTGGTTGAATTTACATCACCAACTAGCCGCAAGGATGGCAGTAGCATCAGTTAAATACAACCCCGTCGATTCTGCGACCGTGTGCTGGATTTAGGGTTCCTGAACCACAGCAGGTGGTGCACGATCCCGGCAGACCGGAACTCTGCCGATGCAGGCGGAAATGATCCCAGAAGATAGGCCATTTAGGACTGTGCCTCCATGCCCAGGAAATGCCTCAACACCAGAGCTCAAGACCTTCCTCTTCAAGGAATGGCTCCTTAACACCTAGGTCCACACCCCCTCCATTTCTCACCAACCCGAGACTGGGCGATCTGCTGCCCCCCCTTTCTCCTCCCCTGGTTGTTTGTAGATCCTTTGCTGCCAAAATGCCCGCCCTCCCCTCATCCCATTGTTCACTCCCTTGTAGTAATTCCTTAACATCTGCCTCTCTTGCTGTGTACATCCCCATGGCGCCCCTCTGCTTCATGAAGCTAGGTCAGAGCTCACCAACTACCCCAATAATAATCACACATACCCTAAAAAACACAGGAAGTAAAGAAAACTTTAGGAGAACTCAACAGGAAGGAATGGCTGCAGGATAAACCTCAAGGCTTGGGAAAGGGTTTGGTAGAACCGCAGAACTCGATCTATCCAACGGAAAGCACAGAGTTTGGTGGAATAGCTTTGTGGAATCTTGGGGTCATGCTTGCATGGAAATGGTTGTGGGGTCTAAGGAACCACCTACCCGGCAGAAGGCTAAAAGGAGGAACAGAACCTCTAGAAGCGTTCTGTAGTGAGTGGGGACTCCTCACAGCAAGATGAAGATTGGCTTAAATGGACCTGTGAAGTATGGGATAGGAGCAGAAGCGAGACTAGATATTATGAATGTATTTTTGGAACTATAAAGCTTGGATGCTTGATTTTAAAAACCACTTGAGTATTTATTTTGGATTCAAGGGATCACCAGAGTTTGTGGAGAACGCGTAAAATTAAAATGTTTCGTCATCAGCGGAAGCCTCACAATCTTCCAATAAAACAGCGGAACACAGTTAAAGCATCATTGCTTTTACAGGACTGCAGGGTTTATCCTTCACTGCGTATGAATTTTGGTTCAGACAAGTAAAAGGAAATTTAAAAAAGAAGTTGCTAGTGCACATTACTTGTTGATTAACAGGTTATCTTAGCAGTTTGATCCAGCTCAGTCACTAAACTAAGGATGAGCTAAGGGAGGCATGGGCCTAATCCGGTGAGAACACGTAGGTAAACCAGAGATGGCTTAATCCAGGCACAGATGTTTCCACATCAGGGACATGACCGTGTCAGGGGGGTGGGTGGGTGCAAAGGACATGGGATCACCAAAAACTGGGGCAAGAAGCCTACCACTTGACAGTCCATCCCCTGGCGGCGGGGTGAGGGAGTTGGGAGGGCCCCAGTCTCTGCTGCCCCATATGTACCTTGTAGCATGCGTAATGTACCACAGTCAATCACCCAATGCATGCCATAGCCCACTCTAGACAGAATTACGTTTCTCTCATTGTTGGACTACCTGTACTAGAAGGCATTGCAGCAGGTCTGGAGAAAACAAACGCTGGCTTCTCAAATGAGATCAATGACAGCTATGGTACAACAAATTATTTATCCATTTAAACTAAAACTAACCACACTTCTGCACTGGTGACCCAGAACCCACATCGGAGAAACAACCTCTACTGGTACGTATGGAAAGCTGAGCATGGGCCAACAAGGAAATAGAAAGATGAAATTAGCCCCAGGAAACAGATGAGCAAATGAACCAATGGGAGGAGAAGACCACCACAGGAAGTAAACGCTATAAAAACCTTGCCAGAAACAGAAGGAGCAGCAGTGTTCGGTTGAGGCATCGTGGATGCAGGCCGAGAGACCAGAAGAAGGACAGACGGTGGAACAGAGCGTTGAGGACTCTGGTGAAGGTTGTTGCTGGTGAGGTGATAGTTGTAAGAGTGGTCCCAGAGAGTGTTAATGGGCGTTAGAAGGTGCGAGTAGTGTTACAGAGAGAGAGTAGGAAAATAAGCGAGTGAGCAGGAGGAGTGCCTGAAAGTGTAAGATGAGAGTAGGCGGTACAGAGAGTGGAGTGTAGAGAGAAGTGGAGAGGGGAGCGAAAGCAGAGGCTACTACAGATATTGGAGTGGTGGGAGGGTAGAATGGAGAGGGCAGGTGAAGCTAGGAGATTGAGTGACCGTCTGAGGGACAGAAGGAAGGAGTGGAGAGGGGGGGAGGTGGAGAGAGTAGAGTAAGGAAGTGAGAGTAGAGGGAGTAACATCATTCGGGAAAGTAGCGCAAGGGTGTGATAGCACAGAGTGAGCGTAACCTGGAATTTGGCGAGTCACCCGACAACATTGCAATACAGATCCCGGGGAATTGTCAAAATATGCTCCCCCCCTCACCATCCTAGAGGAACACTGGATGGTACCAGTCTCTAGGAAAGCCTGGACTAGGGAGGTGGGAAGCCGATGGGAGAGGGGCGCCCTTTCTTGTGCCACATTTCAGTGGCATACTGTCAAGAATCTGAATTGAGTTCGACAAAATGAAAAACCCTTGAACCATCTTCTAAAGTCTGCTTGTTCTGAAGGCCATCTATAAAACGGTTCAGTGGTGGTCTTCATAACCAAGGCTTTTCCCTCTTGAAATCAGTAACAACCAAATTTGGTGAACAGCAACCCCTGCTACTCGTAACAAGAGCAGCCGTCTGCAACCGGTGGCTTTCAAGGTGTTTTGCTGCACTAGAACAACCATGACCTCACGATTGACTAGACTTGCCAGGGATGATGGGAGCTTTAGTCAAAGACTTCTACATAGACGAAGGTTGCCGAACCATCGCCCAGATCTTAAGAAGCAACATGAGTACGGAGGAATTAGGGGAAGCCGAGGAAGGAAAGGATAGCCTTCACTTCTGATGGAGGCAATTAAGAAACCATTCATTTTAAAATTAAGAAATGTACTCGTTGGCGATTCGTAATTTCAGAGTCGCGAGTTCAACTCTTAATCCAGTAGCTCAATCATATTCTACCAAAGTGTGCAGTGTTTGATTCTCACCGTAGTGGTGGTAGGGGAGCGGCTCTCCCATTGAGAAGGTCATGGCCAGCACGAGAGCAGAGTAGCACATCTTCTGATGTTCTGCAAGAAAAACAAAGCAAGAGTTACATTAAGGAGAAAGCCCCAAGGACGGTTCCGTCCATGTAGGATGCAGGGCAACTCTGGCCATGGAGCAAAGCAGGAAACACAACCTCATTGGTTATGGCCGGTCTTGGGCAATGAGGAGAATTACCGGAGCAATTCCTCTCCATCGTTATCACATACATGTAATATTTAAATCAGCAATAATGCTCCAAACACAACCATTCTATTTAAGCAATAAACCCAGTGGGGGAGGCCATTACCAGTCAGGTAATGGCCCAGCATGCAGGTTTTCAGGCTCAAGCCAAGAGAGGGCCTTACCATTGCCCTGCCACCACTACCGGACTGGTAATGCCTACCCTACCTCTGCTGTCGGAGCTTTAAACACACTGGCAGGATTTTCCTTGACGGCTGGCATTAGGAGAGGCGCTTGCAGGTTAGTGGCGCTTGGCTAGGGGGTCGGGCTTGGGAAGGGGGATCTTGAGGGGAGCAAAGAGTGCACAGGGAGAGCAAAGGCTTTCATCTGGGAGGAAAGGTGGTGGCCTCCCGCTGATCGGGAGCCTCTGAACGCAGACAATAGCATTCCGTAAAGTCTGACTCAGAGATTGTCTGGGTGCTGCCATTACATCACCTTGCGGGTGCTCCTAAGGAACCGCTCACTAATGTAAACGGCCCATATTTTTCTAAGTATCATATTCTTCGAATATTGGTTCTGGTTTTAACTTTTAATTTTTCAAACTGTACCAGCATTTTAAAGTTTAATGTGGAGTCTTCGGCCATGTAAATACCTCAAAGATCAGCATTTGTAAAAATCAATGGTAAAGAGGCAGATTGGAAGCAAACTACTGGTTTCCTTTAAGGCCATCTGCATTGCAGGTCTCCCCCATTTAGTTTCCGCTATTAGGGGGCAGAGCCACCTATAAGCCAAAGCCATTGCATTGGAGTACAGATAGGGGTACATGGCATAAGAGGAGGCACACAAAGCTTGAAGGTGTTTAATTATTTGCTCACCCACTGAGTGCCCATGGTGTGATTGTTAGGCAGAATTATATGCAGTACCCTTTGGGAACACCACACACAATTAAGACTACAAGTGACAGTACAAATTCACCTTTGGTACAAGCCTGTACTACACAGTAAAATGGTAGCGAGGGCTGAGCAGCCAGACTTAAGAGTAAGTGAGCAGTATCAAACAGTTACACAAAGGACAGCAATTACTATAATTCAAACAAACACTGACTCAAGGTTTCCAAGTAAAAGAATATACATTTGTTTACTCTTTAGTTACTGAACATTTCACTATCATAAAGCAGTTCAAAAATCACAATCTTAATACACCACTCCGAATAAGTTGCAGACAAGTTAAGCTCACAAAATTAAGTGGGAGCAAAATGGCACTCCAGCAATTTAAAGGTAGGGAAAGACAAACTTAATAGAAATTGTACCACACCAATAGGTAAGTACTCAGCTCAATTGAGCAAGAGGAACTACAGTGATATAATCAGGTAGAAAAGGCTTAGGGGCAAAGTCAATAGGTCAAAAGTCTTTTGCTCAAGATCACACAGTTCAGGGTAGTTTGCGGTAAAGCTCGTGCCACGGATTCCAGACGAGGTTGGTTGCAAGAAAAGTTAGTTCAAAGAGAAGGACAAGCCCTCAGATTGGAGAAAGATTTCAAACACTTTCACCGCGGTTGAACAAAACGAACTGGATTTGCACAGTACCTTAAAACGGAGAAGAAGCTGTAGCTGAGGCAGGCGTTCCTGGTAGTTCCTGCGGGCTCACGGTTCCTGAAGCGACTGTCGGACTGACAAGAAGTAGGAAGACCGGAGGGTCATGCACTACCCAGGGAAGAAATCAGCAGCAGACTGAAACAACAAATAAAAGGTGCGCTCCTTAAAACCTAAGCAGGGTCCGACCTTCCTGGCTATCCGGCCCACTGTAGCTCTGTACAGCGAATTCGACGAGAGGAGGGGTCCTGGCTTGCAGTTTGGGCAAACTGGTTAGTCCCACCTGCTCAACGGAAGAAGTTTCCTGGAGGATCTTCTCTGTCGTCGGATTCTGAAGATTCGGACCTGCAGCAGCGCTTCACTGGGCGGTTCAGTCGTTGTAGGGGTCCTCTTCCATCAGCTCCTCGTTGGTTCTTTTGTTCCAGTGGAGACTGCCTTTCCAGTCCCAGAGACTGGCTTTTTATGCGGTTTTCGCCCCATTCACACAGCCTGGCTGTCAATCACACAGCAGTGTGGCTGTCCTGACAAGGACACTCACCCAGCCAATCAAACAGGAGTGCGACTTGGGTTGCCAAGGGAACCCATAGCAGGGGTCCTAAGACCCCTCGCTCACATCCTGCCTACCCAGACTTTCAGGCGCCTTAAGGAGGGCTTCTGTGCAGAAGCCCGAGAAAAGACGGTGGACAAAGGGACCAAACCTGGTCTGGCGCACAGAGTAAAACACGAGAAAGACTAACAAAAAGAAATGTCGAATAAACCGAGCCGGAGCCGAAAAAATATATATTTGGTCAAGCGGGTTTATGTTCGAGGCTAATAAAATAGCCTAAAACAATACCATGGTTATATAAGATAACCGCGGTATGAAAAATAGGGTTGTTACCACTGCCACCAGCCAAGTCTTGATGAAAAGGGAGCGAAACAGTGCTCCAAGAGAAACAGACAAAAAGGTTAAGAATTAACCCTTTCCAATACTCCATGTAAGATGGATTGTACTGGGTCTGTGATTTAAAGAGACTACATAAAGTTAATGGCAACTTTACATGTTTCTGGGAGAAAGTAGTCAGTCCCAGAAAAATGGAGTCAGTGGGAATTCTAAAAGACAACCCTGCGTCACTGCACTGAAGGTGCTGTGTAACACTAACATGATGCTCATGGAGTAGGTGAGGCTCCAGAGCCCAAGATCACACAATTGGTAAAAACACACACAGCAAAACACATATGCAAGAGTGGGAAAAAGGCTCTCACCCTTACCAGGGAAAAGAAGAAACCCTATAAATCCAGCAAAGCTGTTGAGGAACTCATTAGGTAAGGGAAATCAGCCATTTATGAGAATTCTCCCTAACAGTGATGAATCGAGGGAATTAGTCTCTTCTCCCTAAGGGGGAGCCCCCCCCCTGTAAGGCTAGGGAGGTGAGCCTGCCCTACAACATCCCGCTTAGGGGTCGAGGCAAGTGGGACCACACCTGGAGCGACTCTCCCCCACCCACTTAGGGGACAAGGCCTCCAGTTCCTTCGAACAAGAAACACGATGGACCATATGGGACTGCCAAACCTATTAAATAATGTTAAGTACCAAGACTGGGTTGAAGAAGAAGCCAACAGATGCTATCATCCAGAAGAAAGAAACTGTCTCTTTAAAGGAAATTAAACTAATTCACTGATGAGTGGATTAAAAGACAAGCCCTCGTCAGGTAGAGAGAGACAAGGGACGAGGGGAATGTCTGTCGAAGCAGGGGATGTCCCTTGAGAACGTGGGAGGAGGCTGAGCCACTGCAGGACATGCATCCCGCAAAATCCGAAGTTGCTGGGAAGCGTAGCAGAGAGTGAGAGAAGCCAAGTCAAGTGGGGCTTGAGAGTTGGAAGTGGCGTTTCCCCAAGAGAATCGTGGTGGGCAGTATGATGAATCCTGCCGAGTACAAACAGAATCCCAGCCTAAAGTCTCTTCCCAGGTGGCTAGGGGACAGTAGCTGCTACCTGATCCTAACCTTGGGGGTGGTATTAGCCAGGTGGATCACCTGGGAGGAGAAGACCCCCAAAGGATAAGGACAGCTCCGTTACGAGACACACAGTATTTCTCTTCTGCAGAGGGGGAGATTTCCATGATGACAGAATATCTAATGGCTTGTTGTCAGAGTGAGGCTTTTGTGAGACAGGCATGGTATCAAGAGAGACGGCCTCAAAAGCAACAGCTCAAAAACCTTTATTGAAAAACTTTGTTAGGTTGGTGTAATGCCTAACTGGCCCCAACTCTAAAGAGGTTGTTCCCTCAACGCATGTTCCTAAGGGCCATTGATGTCTGTAAGTCCAAAACCAAAGCCTGTCTGTGTCAAACCCTATGCTTGCAGTCACTCTTAGACAAAATGTGTTCTGGGATCTTTGTAAAGAAAACAATTGTGGCTCAAAAGGAAATGTAAACCACATCTGGTTTCAGGTGGCCTTACCATCAGGTGTAGTTCTGCCAGTTAGGGTTGCCCTTGGTACCTTCCACGTAGGGCTCTTGCAGCAGATAAAGTTCACAATGTCTCTGGGTCACATGGGGGTCCCTTCCCAAGCTTTACTACCAGTGCCAAACAAAAAGACCCAGTTCTGTCTCAGGCCTCTCAGCGTTCCCTTTCCCCAAGCTTCGGCCCCTCTGGTCTCGACCAAAAGTTCACACAGCTCCTTCCATGGGGCAGTGTCAGAATTTCGAAAACGCTGGGGATTGCTCCACCTCTGCGTGACCACTAGAACTGGGGACTCCTCTCCTCATGCTTTGTATCTTTTCTTTTGTCTTCTTTCACTTTCCCCTTTCTTTCCACTTTGCAGTGCACTCCTGCACCTTCCTGCTCTTTGTTGTGCATCTTGTTTTGTTGTGCCCCTGGCAAACTATTCACTTTGCTGTGCACCCTCGTACCATTTTTTCTCTCCTTCGGGTTGTCGCTTGCACCCTCTTCTGCTTTTGGATTGCATGCACCTTCTCCTTGCTTTTCTTCAACTTTCAAATGCACCTTTTCTGTCGATCACGCCCTCTCTTCCGTCTTTACCCATATTTGCGCCGCTTGCGCACCTCGTTTTCCTTGCTTTCCCCTTTCGCACCGTTTTTCACTTTCAAATTTCTGCTCCCACTCCAGTCACATGCACGCCACTAGGTTTTTTTCTCTCTCCTGCTACGAGACTCACCCAGATAGCGTGGTACTGGCAAGCAGCTTTGTCAGATTCTGTAGCCCAAGGTCAGGGTCTCACCACCTGCCCCTCAGACACCCATGGCACTGGCACTCGTCCCAGGGGAACGAGCACTGGCCAGGACACGGATAATAATTAGCATCTCGCGGCTCCATGGAGACACTATTCCCTCGCTACAACCCTCCAGCCACACAGGGTCAGCGTCTCGGCTTCCTGCTCTCCTCTGGTCTTTCCAGGCTTCTCGTGCTACAACCTTCACATTCCAACCAACAACCCCCGATCACTCATCTGCTCTGGCAGAACCACACCTTTTATACTCTACATGAGGGTCAAGTGGGGTCAGGTGTGAATGTTACGGTGAACAGCCTGACTATTAGTGGGACAGCCTAGTGATGTAATGTGGTAGGCTTCTCTCTGCTCCTTACCGTCAGGTCTATGGGTAATCCTCACAGCACTTGATCGCCACTTCTTTGTCCCAGTACATGTTGAAAATGAGGAGGGAGATGGAATGGGATTGGAAAAGGGGGAATACCATGTCTCGCCTTTAGGCATTCTCCTTCCAATCCCCCATGACCCTCCACTCAGGAGATCCTTGTTCGCTTGTCCAACCCCAGGGTCAGGATCCAAAAGCTATGGCCCCTCCCTGGCCACCTGAATGAAGGATCCCGGGTAAGTAGGTGGGAGCATCCCATTGGGTTTCTCACACTTCCCTTTTCAAAACTACCCACCTTGGTAGAAGTAAAAACCGTCATCATCAACATGGGAATAATATATTTAAGAATCAGAGCATTAATACCTTGACTTCTGATAATTATGATTCTACCCTAGGTTTGAGCAATGAAGTTAAGACCAACCATTTCATCCTCTAAAATCTTTCTCTAAAACTGTATTTAATAAACAGTGAATTAAATAAGGATGGACTTGAAATTTGTGATATAAAAAGTAACTGGAACATTGGGTACATCAAGTCCCACAATGCCCCAAGTACTGGGAAGAGGGGCTCAGAGGTGTAGAACTGCAGTATGCAGTGTAGTAGTTCTAATGACCCACACCTGAGCGGGATTTTTGAATATTTAAAGCCCCTTCAGGTGCAGGCCATTAAAACAAAAAAGTTGCAGCAACAGAAGCAGAGAAAAGATGACACCAGAGCCGCTGTTTTGTTTGAAGTGGATGCCTGTCCTGAATTGAAAACCTGAAGTGCAGAGGTTGAGGCGCGGGAAGCAGTGTTTTGACAAACTGTCCTGTGGAAGACAGACGCTCTCCTCATTTAGTGCCTTATCTTGGTGGCTGGCAAGCACCGGAGTGTACGAGGAGCAAGACCAGCTCCTTTCCTGAATGTGCGTACTGTGGCAACACAACCGCAGCTGCCAGACGTTCAGAAATCAACAGACGAAGCAGAAGTGGCAGTGGATCAAGCGGACGCGTAGAGAGACCAGTGAGTTGGCCTTTGCTAGGTAACCCCGGGATGTTCCGTATTCGACCGCTGACTGCCAACACATATTTTGAATACCAAACTAATGCAAGAAAGTCATGTTGGCGTCATACGAACTTTGAAAGAAAGGTTACAAATACGATTGCCAAGGCAAGGAGTAGGCAATATTAAACCAAGAGAGGAACCTGCATTGTCAAAGTAAAGAGCGGCACAACCTCAGAAAGAATATATCCAGCATTGGCAAAGTAAAGAGAACAATATTGCAAATGGATTGTAACCATTATTCATAGAATGAAGAGGTAATATTTGAGCCAGACACCAACACGCATTGCTTAAGCCAAAGGAGGGCAAGTATAAAAGAGACATTGTCAACAGTCACTTGGTGTGAAGTAAAGCGGCAGGAGAGGCGACCTCGCTGTGAAAGGTATCAAGGAGGAGAGGAACATAACCTACATTGCACATGGCAAACAAAACAGTGCAACAAACAGCACCAATGTGTATTGTATCCTTACAAATGAAGTTGCTGGAAATCAAAAACATTTAGAAACGTTTGGAACAAGCATCTCCGCAGAGCACTTGGAGCAGTGCTAGGAGTCTTTATCCAAGCAGGAGCGTAGACCAGGAAACAGATTATTAGTGGTAGTCTGAAACATTCTCGTTTATCAAGAAGAATTGTGGAAGCGTTTGGTTTTCCAAGGAGGAGAAGTTATGCTGAAACACAAGTGTGGAGACAAAGACCTTTTCATTTAGTGGAAGCTTTTCCAGGTGCCAAGTGAAAGACTTTTGGAGCAAGAAGAACTTTCTGTTATATTCAGAGCATAGTTTGGCTACAAAAAAGAACTTTCTTATTTGGAACTTGGATTTGGAAATTTCTGCTTTAAACCCAGCGAATGGGATCCGACCCTGGTTACAAGGATACGTGGGTACAAGCATTATGATTGAGCAGAACTGTTATTTTATTAAATCTGTATTGCCATAATACCTTTATGAGTTTCATGTATGCATAAGTGTGAGGGACAGATTCCTTGTATTAGATTGTTTTCCTTAAGTCTTAGTTTGATAGGCAGAGGAATCCTCTTTAGGTTAGGGATAGCGGGCGGTATTTCGAGAGCATGTCAATCCATCATATGAGGCGGAAGGGTTGCTCACAGAGGAAGTGGAGTGGCGACAGAAACAATAGGAGAATGCACACCCTCCAGGCCAAGGGAGCCGTCCATTTCCGCCTAAGTTCTTCTCATTTACTAGAATAATGTCTCCAGATCTCAGACCCATCCAGAAAACCATTGATCTTACGGTGTATTTTCTGCAGCTGAGACCAGGTGCTTAGAAAATCCCAATGGTTAGGATATGGTCATATTTACTCTGTTTTGGCAATCACCACCTCCCTGACAAACCGGAGCCTATGAGCTCCAACTCATTCTGACATCCCTTCTAAAAGTGAAACTGGACCATCCCAGCGTCAGCGTCAAGAGTCAAATCGCAAACCTGTCCCCGGATGACTTCTGCGCCACGTCATCCAGTACCGTACAATGCCTGGGACCGAGGGATCCAGGTGCTCTCCCTGCTGACAATTCCAGCAAAGCTCATCCTTGGCTAGGCCCAGGCAAGACATCCTATCGGGAGTCCAATAGGTTCTACTCGTTGCGCAGCACATTTCAACCATAGCTCCAGATCAGCTTACTGAGTGCTACGGAGTGTCCGTCCCCTAATTTGCCCCACCAGTCACCACTTTACCTCCATGCACTGTCCATCAATTATGAACTGGTGCAGACCAAAGACTAATCCAGATATCGAAATGGGGGATGTCAGTAGAAGATCGGTGAGAGCCGATCCCACTAGCACCCAATTGTTAATTGAATTGGGTCCATCAGGGGGTGCTGAAGCTCTCCATCAACCCGTCTCTCTGCCAGCCACCTTCTATTTAAAGCAGAGGTGATCAGAAAGCCCCCTTCCCTGCCCTTTCCAGGCACCACACACTTTCAAGAGGGCAGCCCTTGTGAGAGTCAATGCCAGATTACCCCAGATGGAGCCATCCCACATTCATGGCTATGAGGCAACTGTTCCGGGTGCTAGCTGTGTAGTAGTCTGAAGACAGCTGGCCTGCTTAGGCCCCTGTACCATAAAGACCAGTTTAGGCAAATAGTGAACACATACGGCCTTTGGAAGTATGAAACAGTTGCCCCTTAGTCAACCACCGTCGATAGGCCCCTAAAAATACAAGTCTGGTGATCGTAGTAGTAGTCGTCATTTATATAGTGCCTTTTCCCATTTGTATGGCCTCAACGCGCTTGTGCTGGAAAAGCCCCCGGGGACCAAAGTCCAGGTATGGGAATATTCTCAGACAAGGCTTAGAGTGCGTGTGTATTTGGACACCATTAAGAATTAGGTTGGCTGGCTAGACTCCAGTAAGCAACCACAGGGGTCAGACATGTGGGCGGGTGCCGAGGGAGGTCATGACAGTACGCTAGTGCGGGAGACAAGGTGTGACCAGCTAGACTTAATATTATCGTAGGTTGTTGCTGTGCTCTAATGGCAGAGGTGTTGAGGCAAGTCTGGTGTAAGCCGGAGAAACGGTTACATGTCCAGCTAGATCGAATTTGTCGTAGTTGGATTCTAATCTGTGCGGATTGATAGCCGTCCCTGCGGCATATGCTCATCAAAGTGGTGCATTCATACATCCCTTAAGCTCAGATGGAGTTTATCTTTGATCTTGCTGTGTGATCAGTTCCTCTGTGTGAAAAGTCAAGCTTGATAGGCACTGTGGACAGGCTGTCCTCAAGGTCTTCCAAGCGCAAATAGACCAGCTATCTTAGACATATAGTCCAATTGATTAGGGATGCTTGCCTCAACATCCAATCAGGTCATTTCTCCTCACCCTACAAAAACATCCTTAAAAAATAAAAAAGCATCTTGTTTTATGTATGTCAGGTGATTTTTGTACTTTCCAAGTCTGGTCTCAAAAACAAGAGTTATTTGAGCTCATGAACGTCAAATAATTGCAAATAATTGCACCTTCCTGTACAACATGAACTGGGAATCAATGCATCCAGTGCAAAAACTGCAAACTGCGCTCAAATCCCAGCCGCTTAGGTGTGTGATCCTGAGCAACTTATTTAAATTCAGTGCCAACCCCATCAGGATTGCCTGCTCCTAAATATTTCGAAATGGCCAGTCACTGAGTGATTTAGTTCTAAAGGTCCCTCAGTTTACTGTTTCTGCATACTAAATAATAGTGACACCAGAAAGTAATCGGTTTCTGGACCCCACTCATGGCAGCACCACTTGAAAAGCACGTCTCTCTTCCAATCGCCTCTATGTTCGATACATGCAGTGTCCTGGTATAAGCACAGCCTCCATCTATACTCTGGCAGTTGCACCTTTCGTGATGCTGCCATGTTTGAGCACTTGCTTCTTCTGCGAGACTGTCCTCTGCATTAACGATATGTCTGTGCACTCTCCTCATAGCTTCTATCCTGGCCCTGTATTCCTGCGAGAGCACATACACCCATCCCATCCCATGGCTCCCAATCTGTGTCCTCTGGTCCACGCTAGTGGCAAGTAGCTTCCTCGTGGATTCTCAACTCCTAAATCTAAACACACATGGTCTGGTGTCTGCCCCTTCCTTGGGATGTTTAGTAACAGTTCAGCATCCAGCCTGGGCTAGGTCGGTCATACAGCTGTGCCTTGAATCTACAATGCAACCTGTACACCTTCCTTGTGGCTGCTATTGCTAAAGGGTGCCATGTACTTATGTTATAACATACAAAGCCTCATAGTGGACTGCTCATGTTGCCCCTGAAATGCCCGCATGGATGGAGAGATTGGAGGACTTTAAGGGAGTCCCATACTTTTGCTGATTGCTGTCAGGGCAGCACATCAAGCTATGGGTTGTGAATTTGGGCGTAGGATGGCAACAATAGATTGTTGCGTCCCTTTTTGGGGCACACATTTCTGTGGCTGTGGCCAAATTTCCCTTAAGATGCATTCGGGACCCACCATTTCTCATGCGATGCGTTCGAAATCAACAGTTCCTATTGGAGCCATTGCAAAACCACAATCCCCACCAGATGCACCCAGAAACCACAACCCCCCCACTCCCGCCAGCTGCACCCAGACACCACAATCCCCACCGGATGCACCCAGAAACCACAACCCCCCCACCCCACCAGCTGCACCCAGACACCACAATCCCCACCAGCTGCACCCAGACATCACAATCCCCACCAGCTGCACCCAGAAACCACAATCCCCACCAGCTGCACCCAGAAACCACAATCCCCACTGGATGCACCCAGAAACCACAATCCCCACCTGATGCACCCAGAAACCACAATCCCCCACTTGATGCACCCAGAAACCACAATTCCCCACTTGATGCACCCAGAAACCACCACCCCCACCTGATGCACCCAGAAAACAACCCCCCACCTGAGACACCCAGAAATCACAACCTCCCCCACCTGAGACACCCAGAAATCACAACTCTTCTCCCCCCCCCCCCCCCACCTGTGGCACTCAAAAACCACAATCTGATGCACCCAAAAATCACAATCCCCATCTGAGGCATCCAGAAACCACAATTCCCATCCGAGGCACCCACCCAGAAACCACAATCCCCATTGGAATTACCTAGAAATCACGATTCCCCACCTGATGCACCCACAAAGCACAATACCAGCCCGATACATCCTGGAACCACAATCTCTCCCGCTTTCTCTGCGTGCATGAGTACAAGAGCAACTGCAACAGCCGCTAAACAGGAAATACCTTGGGTGTTTAATGGAAATTGATAGCAAACCCACAAGTCACTGAAATACACACCCACAGGCCCGAAATGTAGACATGGCAGCCAGTATATGCACAGAGTCTCCAAAACACAGCAAATGATGTGTGCACTTTCTCACAGAGCCCTGGAGTTTTCACTGAGGATGTGTGAAGTGAAGCAAGAATCGTACAAAAGTTTAATTTCATTAGTAGGTAAGAGACATATTTAATTATGTTATATTAAACAGATTAATTTTTAATTCAATCAAATTGATTCAAATAAATATAATACATTCAAGTTTAATTTGATGCATGAAAATAGATGAAAAATAAATTAAAATACATTAATTCAAATTAGATGAATAAAATCCCATCATATTATAATTAAACTGCAGGAAAATGAACACTCCACATATAGAAAAGATGGTAAATTCACTTCCAGTCCACTAGTGTCCGTAAATAGTCACCTTCTTACAATAGGTATATATGCAACGCCATGACCCCTGACAGGCACCACAGTTTCCCTTGCATGCAGGTGCATCCCTGAGGAGGCGAACTTCGCCCTCCCCCAAGCCCCCACATCAGAGCTGAAAAACTCACATGGTAGCCTTCACTTATTAAATAAAACGTGCTTTGGGCAAATTGCATGCGATTCGCAGCGTCTTCATTTACATCTATGGCTGCGCGTGTGGTGGGTCCTGCCAGGCCAGAAACCGTGGACTTTGCCCGCTTGGCAGGATCTCCTACAGGTAGCAACCTAGGAAACATGGACTGGGGGACCGATCCACACACTACGGAATGGCCCAATGCTTACTCCTCTCCAATAGTTTTCCCATACTATCCCGCCCTCCCGCTCCTCTGGGCACGGTGATGGTACTAGGATTCTCCAACTCCTCTTGAACTCTGCTATCCTTCCCCCCTCACTCCCTGTGCCATTACTATCTTAGTATCCCTTTTCCTCCTTTTCTAATCCTTTGCCAATCGTCTCACTCCTTACTATTTATCGACCTCCTGGGCCATCTGCTGATTGTACCGCCAATCTTGATCTTCTTTCTTCTCTTCGTATCCTTCATTTCTCTTGCTGATTTGAATCTTCCTCTTCTTAACACCTCTACTCATTCTTATCCCTCATTAATTCTAACAACCTATGTCTTCACCTTCCCACCAATCTGGTTCCTGTCATCTTATTTTTCCATCGCTTCCCCTTCCTAGTTCCGTTTCTGCTCACCGTGTCTATTATTCGTTTTATCTACCTTCTTTCTCTGCCCTCTCCATCCCAGTCCCCTCGCTCTACACTCAATTTTACTCGTAATCGTCACTCTTAAGTCAATCTGATTTCGTTCTCTACTTCATTCTTCTTTTCCCTCCTTGGACCTTCACTTGATGATGCAGCCAAGCCCTCTTCAGAACACTATTGTCCACTCTTTACTTCTTACCCAGCTCGTCCCTTTTCACCCACCTGCAAATCTTCCCAACCCTAGCTTACCCCAGCTCTTAATTCTCTCCTCTGCCGTTTGGTTAAATCTCATCAGCAGTGGAAAAAGTTCATTCTTCGATGATCCTCTGCTCTCAATTATTTACACTCTTCTTATGATCTTGCTTTGCTTCCTGCAAAAAATCCTACTTCTCTTTCTCTTTCCAATCATCCTCGTCGCCTTTTTAAGCTTCTCCATTCAATTCCGTCTTCCAAACCTCTGGATCCTTCTCTCTTTTCATCCCTTTCTTCTGACGTTGCAAACTATTTCACATCTAAAGTAACTACTCTTCGGTTCTCTCTTTCTGCTTCTTCTCATGTCTATTCCTCTCCTGCTACTCCAGCTATTCACTCGCTATCCTCTTTCTTATTTTATTACGTTTGCTCCTCTTTCTCGTGCTCACCCTACTACTTCACCTGCTCTCTCCCCTCTACTACGACCATCAACCCATTGTTGACACTCCCCTCCCCCGTGCCCTCCACCGGGGAGCTCAGGGGAGCCCCTTTCCAAGACACTAGGATGTAGAGGCCACTAACCGATAGTCCTCGTAGGGGTGGTATAATGCAGGAGGACCTCATTGGGAGGGACTTCCCTCTTGGGGACAAGGGTGAGCAAGCACGGTGCAGACCTGATAGGCACACCCGCAACACAAGACCCCTTATGAAACACAAGACCAAAATCCTAAGAAACCCTTTTCAAAGTACTGGGAAGATGATCATGGAAAACCTGAGGATCGCTCATTTGTCAAGTAGTGGTGCAAGGTGGCCCCGAGGATGCATGAGGATCGTGCCATTGACAAAGAAAAGCGACTTGTTCGTTCTGTCAGGGTAGGACCAAAGTGGACATATATAAAGGAAAGGAGGACTCACTTCAAGGTCGAGCCCAGCCCCGATAGGCTGCAACAGTCAAGAGCGCAGTAGGTGGGAGATTCGAACGGGTCTCTGAGACCTAACAGGAAGTAGTCGGGTAAGACGCCAGCGGCCAGCCAAGCAGAGTCTTCTGTGGACATGCAGGAGCAGTCCCACGCACTGAAGCGACCAGAGGGCAGGCAAGCTGAGGCCATTGGTGGGCAGAGCATCCCACAAAGTTGCTGAGAGCCAGATTCCAGAGGAGCGGGCCGCTGTCCCTGAGGGAAGTAAGGCGAAGCACGGGAGGCCCAGAGGGCAAGCGTGACAGGGATGTGTGCAGGTAAAAGTAGCTGCCCCACAGTTGCTGTGAAGACACAGGGCGGGGAGAAATGCAAGGGTTGTAAGTGCAACATACCTCCCTCTTTCTCGCTCCAGTGGAGAGAGAGAGAAACCACTGACCACTAAAAAAGTGTCTGGGACCTGAATGAAGAAATAGGAAGAGGAGGTCTTCCTCGTCTCATTGGGGGGACGGGGGAAGAAACCACTGACCACCAGAGAAGGTTCTGGGACCCGAATTAAGAACTAGGAAGAGGGCATCTTCCTCATCTCCGTGGGGAGGCAATATCTACTGACGTTTAAAGAGGGGATGGGGACCCGAATAAAGAGAAAGCAAGTAGCCAACTCGGTGACAGATCAAGAGACGCAGACTAAGAAGGGAAACTGGAGGTTTTGCCAGAAACTGGAAAGAGTGGCAGATCTTAATAAGTTACTCAGTTGCAAAGCAAGCCATTTGATAACCGGAGGATAAAAGATCAGAGGAAGGGAGTCATTCCCACTAGACCAAGTACAAAGACTACCAGAAGGGAGTCATTCTACTGTTAAAGAAAGTGTGGGTTTTGCTGGATCAATATAACGACAGGGGAATGGAGCCATTCTCCCAGACTCTTGTTGATAGCAAAAGAATATTGCCATCTGTAAGTCAAGAGTAACAGGAGAAGGGAGTCACTCACCTGGTAAAATAGCGTTCAGTTGGATTACAGTCTTCATTTATAGTCTAAGGGTTAGAGTAGGCTTTGACAAGGACGGTGGAGTTATTTTGTACAGGACATTCTGAACGCCCTGTTAATATTTAGTTTGAGGCAGAGAAACCGCTCTTAGAGATAGGGAGAGGTTGTATTTCTGTCCCCCTTCTAAATATACATTTATAGCCCCAAACATGCCACCTGTGTGTCAGTCTCCTCCTTTACATCCTTGTACTACTCTTGTCCCCAAATCTATCCTCATCTTCTCCCCTAACTTACCTCTCTTATTCTTCTTTTTCCAATTCCTGCTTTCCTTCTATTTTCAAGCATGCACTTATTCTCCCGATCTTGAGGAAACAGTCTCTGGATCCTTCTATCCCTGCTAACATTCAGCCAATTTCTCTTCTTACATTCTTATCTAAACATCTTGAGTGTGCTGCTTCTTCAAAGGTTTCTGCCCATCTCAATCTGTACTCTCTTTTGCCTCCTCTTCAATTTCAATCATATCACTCAAATGAATCTGCTCTCTTACACGTTTCTAATGCTCTTCTGACAGCTCGTAACTCTAAATGCTCCTCTATCCTTTTCTTGGATCTCTCAGCAGCTTTTGATATTGTTGATTAGTCTTCCTATTTTCCTACCTTTCCACTCTTGGTTTCTCTGGTTGGGAAGTGGCCTCACTCACCTTTCCCAGCACTCTTACTCTATTATGTGCACAAGACACATTTCTTCTCTTTTCCTTTATGCTGTTCAATGATTGGTTCTCGGTACTTTGCTCTTTTCACTTTACACAGCCCGCCTTTCTGCTCATTTCCTCTTTATGTCTTTCTTTACATCTTTATGCCAATGATACCCAGATTTTCTTTTCCGTCTCTTTTTTTGATACTTTACATTCTATAGCCTCTGTCTCTTCACGGTTCAAAATTGGATGTCCCCACATTTTCTCCATCTAAATCCCTCAAAAACTGAAATCTTGTTTTCCCAAACAATTAGATTCCCCCCACTCTTCCGACTCCATCCCTTTCATTCACTCCTTCCGCTCACAACTTGGGTTTAATCTTTGACCCCTCAGTCTTTTAATATTCATCGTGCTCAACCTTATCTTTCTTTTCATGTCACTAAGCGTCTTCTTTCATGTTTGGTCTTTTCTAGTATTGACTACAGTTCAGCTCTTCTTTTCGGTCTTCCGACTTCCACATCCTCCCCTTTGTTCTATTTAGAAGTCTTCTGTTCTCTACCTCATCGAGCTACAATCACATCTTCTGTACTTTCGATATCTCTTCTTCGTTTTGAGTCTCATCTTCTTATCACTTTCGATTGTCTTTAATATTATCCATGGCCTGTTTCCTCCTTATCGTTCTTCACTTATCTCATTCTATTCTCCTTCTCGTCTCTTTCGCTCTGAGTCAGTTCCTGCTCTGTTCCTAAAACCCCATGCGTTCTCGCTTCCGCTCTTTTGTTCTTCTTGCCCCGATACACCAAACTGCCTCCTTCCCTCTATTTGTTCCTCCTCCTCCCTTCATAATTTTCAGTCTAATCTTAAAGGCCACCTTCTACCTGCTCTTTCTAACAATTAAACCTTATTCCTCGCTTTCCTGTTTTTTCATCTGGAATGTTTTACTAATTTTGATTGTACTATCTCTTATCGTTCTGTACTAGCGCAATTGGTGAAACACGCCACACGAACACGCTATATAAATGTAATAGAAATTCCAATACGATTTATTTCGGTAAAAAATATCAAACTGGACAGTGTAGACAATAAAATCAATATCAGTCTTATGTATAGATAATCACAAATGATGTGGAAAGGTCCAATCACGCAACTCCAATCTAAAAGACCAGGACTTAGATATAAAACAGACATTTTAAAATTCATTTAATACTTTTTCCTAGTTGCTTACTCATTTTCATTGAAAAGACACTAAATTCAGGATGTACTCCTCGTCCAACGCTCTGCTCAGGACCGTACACTGAACATAACCCACAATTAACCCTTTCACAGCACTGGCAAAGGGTTAGTTGACGACCTAAAATATGTTTTTAGGGAGGTTTTGTATGTGTGTGTGTGGGTAGGTGTGTATACTTTGTATAAAGACTTGGCATTTTCCCTGGGAAAGCAGCCTGGCCAAGGATGCTTGCGGTCTTGTGCCCTTGAACACAGACTCACCTGTGGCTAAGAAGCAGGCAGAGGCAGTCCTGAGTCGAAGGAGTGGGGTAGCTCAGACAGTTAAGACACACAGGATGTTTTGGCAGGGTTGCCCAGGTACAGGTAGGGGCGGCAGTGGCTGGCGTGCATCACAGGGTTTGGGCTACTTAAGTTTGGAATCCCGGGTGAAGTTCTAGTCCTGGGCTGGGTGAACTGGGGGCGCGAGTGAAGCGAACGCCCTGCGGCCGCATAAGCGAGACAGTCCAAGTAAAGATTCATTGGGGGTAGGCGTGTTGCAGTAGTCACCGGCAGCATTGCCAGAGCAACCAATGTGAAGAATAGAGCTGGGGGGCCACCGGTGGTGAAGGCAGGCGGCAGGCCCAAGGCAGTGACTGAGCAGAGCCCCTCACCTGCTCCGGGAGGGCCACACAGTGTAGAGATGATTGCGGTGTGCCCTGTTAATGGAAGAACCACCCAGCAGGATCAAACAGGTTGATCCAGTGTGGCCAGCTTGCTGGCAGAATTTCTGCTTTTTGCCAAATTAGAGCAGAGGTGTTGTGTCCCAGTTGCTTAATAAAATGTTTTAAATTTAAAATTAAGCTTTTAATCTCTAAAGAGAGGTCCTGAGAGCGGTTTGCCAAGGGACTTGATAGTTTCTGATCAATTGAATGCGACCTGGCAGTCTAAATACATTTTATTTGGCGCCTCGAATTCTACAGAGGGGACATGCCGGCCCTCATCTGGTTTACCTTCCCATGGAGCGCATGCAGTGGTGGAGGAAGAGTTTGGTGCCCCGGCGTGGTGAGTACTAAACGTAGTCTACCGGTCAATACCCCTTCAGTAGTATTTTTGGCAGTAGTGGCGGGGCAGAAAAGGAGCCCAGTGGCAGGTGACCTCCAGGAGCGCCACCATGGAGCACTAGTACAGGCTAGGGGAGTAGTACCAAGTCAGGGCATGTACACGCAAGGGAGCAGTGCAACATTTGAACCACACCAGTGGGTTTGACTGAGGAACTCACTCTTAAACCTAAGTTAAGACGCAAGCCACTGTTTGCATGTCATAAAGGCTACCTGAGAGCAACTGCATTTGATCCATACATAGCCATCCATACTAGTGCAAACTTCACAATTGATGCTTGTGCACTGCTGTAGGTTGACGTCTCCATGTGTACTCTGTAATTATGCGAGAGTTAATTACACAAATTGTAAAGTTAGTAGCAAACCACCCAACAGTTTATAGTGGCAAGCTCATTGTCAACACTGGCAGGAGATCTGCTCCAGCGGGTGCATATATGTGTATGGCAGCGGTTTCATGGTCTTCACAGACTGTGTGGTCAGCCTGCATGCAGACTGTGTGGCGCTTCCAAGATTTCCAGTTTCCTCCTAGAAGTAGCAACCATTCTGATTTACTTTTTGACATCCTCTACTCCCTTCCCACTTCATTTCTGGTATGTTAGCTCTCCGTTCCCTATGAAAGTTACGGAGTCGAGCATAGTGTTTCCTAGTTCATCGGTTTCTAGTGCCACTTCCAATAATGAACAGTTGTGACAAAATGTCGACTGCTCTGCAGGAGTGCGGGGATGAGTAAGGAACAAGTTACTTACCTGTAACTGTTGTTCTCCAGCATGTGTCTGGCATGGATTCACATGCTCATGAATATTCCCAGTCGTCGGGCCGGGAATCCTCGGTAAAGAAAAAATCAGTATCAGTTTCGTTTCTGATCTGTCTTTCTCAGTAGTAACCAATCACTGGTCTCTGGGTCATACTGCCCCCTGCCAATGACTGTCCTCTCCCTAAGCCCCGCCTCTGGCAGCCATCTTCAGATTTGTTAGCACGCAAAGTGGCAGTATGACCAAGTGAAGAGCTGCAGAGGGGTCGGAGGGAGGGTTCGCATGTGAATCCATGCCACACCCATGCTGGAGAACAATAGTTACAGGTAAGTAACTTGTTCCTTCTCCAGCATGGGGTCTGTCATGGATTCACATGCTCATGAATATAAGAATACATAGCAGTACACATATGAAACACCAACGGGAGGTGGCAAAGGCTCAACATTAAGCATTACATCAAAAACTCAACATTAAGCAATTCTTACCTCCTCATCAGGCTCACCTTAGGCGAACAGGTTGCGCTGCACCGCTTGGCCGACCCTGGACTCCTCCCTGGACTCCCGGTCAATGCAGTAGTATCTCGTGAAGGTGTACGTCAACCTCCACGTAGCAGCCCTGCAGATGTCCAGCAGGGGCACACCAGACAAGAACGCTGTGGTAGCAGTGATAGCTCTGGTCGAATGGGCTCTCGGACGGCCAGGCAACGGTCGGTTTGCCAACCGATGACAGTGCATGATGCAGCCGGAGAGCCATCTGGAAATGGAAGCCTTCGAGAGAGCCTTCCTTGATTCACAGGTCCAAAGTTCAAAAATAGCTGTGAGGTCTTCCGAAAACTCTTCGTGCGTTCCACGTAGAACTTCAGCGCTCTAGCCATATCCAGCGAGTGCAAAGTCCTCTCGGCCGGTGACGAAGGTGACGGGAAGGAAACAGGTAGCACCAAGGGCTCATTGAGGTGGAAGTCCGACGGCACTTTGGGCATAAAAGAGGGGTGCGTCCTCAGCACCACCCTCGTGTCGTGAAAAGTTAAGTATGGAGGCTTGCAGGATAGGGCCTGGATCTCTCCCACTCATCGTGCGGAGGTGATGGCCACAGGAAACGCAGTCTTCCACGACAGGAACTTCAACGGTGCTGAATGTAGGGGCTCGAATGGCGCCCCCATGAGCCTGGTCAGCACCACGTTGCGCTCCCACGCCGGGGCAGTGGCCTTCACCGGCGGGAACGATCGGAACAGTCCCTTCATAAATTCCTTCACCAGGCGATGGGACCACGAGGACGCCCGTCCTGTGGTTCTGGTGTATCTGGAGATCGTAGCCAGATGTATCTTGATGGAGGCGTGAGCCATTCCAGCCTTGGCCAGCGACAGTAGGTACGGCACCACTTGAGGGGCCGTAATCCGGAGTGTTAATCTTCGGTGCACGGCAACAGACAGAGCACCTCTTCCACTTATGTCTGTAGCACTTGAGAGTTGAGGACGCCCTGGCCTTTGCAAGGACCTCTCTGCAGTCAGCCGGGATATCGTACCCTCCAAACTCTAGTGCTGCAGGAGCCAGGCCTGCAAGTTCAGCGACTCCGGGTCGTGCTGAAGTATGGCGCCTCCTTCTCTGGAGAGAAGATCCGCGTCCGTCGGCAGCTTGGCTGGTGGGGACGCTGACAAGTCCAGAAGGTCCGGGAACCAGATCTGCCTCGGCCACGCCGGTGCGACGAGGATCATCCTGCACCGGGACCTCTTGAGCTGGTTGACGAGTCGGAGCAGCAATGGCAACGGAGGGAACGCATATAGGAACAGGCCATCCCAGGGGAACGAGAAAGCATCGCCCATGCTCCTCGGCTGGGGAAACCTGCTGGGGAACCTCTGGCACTTGAAGTTCGTCGCCGTCGCGAACATGTCGATCTGCGGTTTTCCCCATCGTCGGAAGAGTCGATCCACTCGATCCCGACGTAGTTCCCACTCGTGGCACGAGCGCAGCTCCCTGCTGAGTCGGCGATGGTGTTCTTTATCCCTGCCAGATGAAAGGGCACCAGAAACATCCCTTGGGCGACGGCCCAACGCCACAGATCCTAGGCTTCCTTGTAGAGGGCTGGGGATCTGGTTCCTCCTTGCTTCCGGATGTAGAACATTGTGGCGGTGTTGTCGGTGAAGATTCTCACCACCTTGCCCTTGAGGGACGGGAGAAAGGACCCGAGGGCCCAGAACACTGCACGGAGCTCCAGGATGTTGATGTGGAGCCTCTTCTCCTCCGGGAGCCAAAGGCCTCTCGCGTGAAGTTCTCCGGTGTGCGCTCCCCACCCTTCCAGGGAGGCATCTGTCATCACCATTATCTGGTGGGATGGGGTCTGAAAGTCTGACACCCGTCAGATGAGCGCACCGGATCGCTCGTCGGAAAGTCTCATTGAGCGGGATCCTGTCCTCGAAGCTGCCCGTCACTTGGATCCAGCGGGCGTCGAGGAACTCTTGCAGAGGGCGCATCCGAAGCCTGCACAGGCGCACAAGATATATGCAGGAGGACATCATCCCGAGGAGGGACTTGATGGACCTCACCCTGGCAAAGTTCGTGGCCAGCAGACGCTGCACCTTGCCCAGCATGGCCTTCGTCCTTTCTTCCGACGGCGATGCCAGACGCGCCACTGTGTCGAGCTTGGCTCCCAGAAACAGTGCCACTTGCGACGGGACCAGGTGGGATTTTGGGAAAGTTGATGGAGAATCCCAGGTCCGTGAGCAGCTGGATGGTCTTCACTGTGTGATCTACGGCGAGCTCACTTGTCCTTGCTCAGATGAGCCAGTCGTCCAGGTAGGGGTAGATGTCGATCCCCTGCAGGCACAGCCGCGCCGCCACCGGTGCGAGGCACTTGGTGAACACCCTGGGTGCCGACTTCAATCTGAACGGGAGGGCCTTGAACTGGTAGTGCCATCCTTGGACCACGAATCTGAGGAACTTTCGGTGTCCTTTTAGAATGGGGATGTGGAAGTACGCATCCTCCAAATCCAACGACAACAGGAAATCGCCCTCCTCCAGCTGTCGCAGCACGTGCTGGAGGGTGACCATCCGGAACTTCTGTGCCTTGATGTACTTGTTCAGTCGTCGCAGGTCCAGGATGGGGCGCCATCCTCCTGTCTTCTTTTTTACGAGGAAGTACCTTGAGTATACTCCGGAGCCCCGGAGCCTCTTCGGGACGAGCTCGATGACACCTTTTTTGAGCATCGCCCTTACCTCCAATAGCAGCTGAGGGACGTGATTTTCCTTCCTGGCCACGGGTGGAATGCGGGGGCACTTTTTTAGAAATTCAAGGGCGTGCCCCTGGGCCAGGGCGTCCAGCACCCAACGGTCAGTGGAGCTGGACTCCCACACGCTGACGAACGTCGCCAGCTGGCTTCCCACCAGGGTGCTTCGGTGGGGGCCCGACACTGCTGTCGGTTCAATCTTGCTTGGAGGACGCCTTGCCGCCTTGCCCTCCCTGGCGACAACAGCGGGGTCCACTCGACTTGCCTCGTCCTCTATAGGCTTCCTGCAACGAGGAGCGGGCCGCTTGTCGGTACGTAGAGGAGCCACTGCTGAATCCCTTGGAGGCACCCTGCTTGCCTCCGGTGCTCTTAAAGGACGGCCTTCGTTGCCGGAGAACGTCTAGGATCTTAGCTGTCTCCGTGTCCGCCTTGATGGCTTGGAAAGACTCATCCACTGTTTTCCCAAACAGGTTGTTCCCGTCGAACAGCATGTCAAAAACCTTGGCTTGTACGTCCTGGCGGAAAACCGTCGCCTTGAGCCACCCTCGTCGTCTAAGGCAAACGATGTTGCCTAGCTAGCAGAAACCTGTGTCGGCAATGTCCGTTGCCACAGTAATGGCATGGTCCGACGCCACTTCGCCTTCTTGCAAGATCTCCAGGGCCTCGGCGCTTTTGTCTTCCGGTAGGAAGTCCAACAGGGGGGGCAATCTTGTACCATAACTCCCTGTCGTAGCGGGCCACGATCGCGAGGGCGTTGGCTGCCTTAATCGTTGTTGCCGCTGACGAGATAACTCGTCGTCCCATTGCGTCCAGCTTCTTTCCTTCGCCGTCCGGCGGGGAGGTTGACGTCGAGGCCGATGCCCCCCCCCCGCCTTCTTCATGGCCACCGCTGAGACGACTGAGTCAAGGGTCGGTTGTGCCCTAAGTCACAAAGGGGCCGTGTCGGGGAGCCGGTACTACTTCTTGTACCGATCCCTCTTGGCAAGCGTTGTAGACTGGTTCTTGAGAAGGGTGAGACCCTCGTCCCAGATGTCATCCAGTAGAGGCATGACAAGGACCGTCTTCCTCTTGGCCTCGCGCCGTTGGTAAAGGAAACCTTCCTCCTTCTCTTCAGGGCAGAGCTGAAAAAGCTTGGATGCCCTGGCGATCATTGCGTGGAAAGATCTGATCTCGTCGGGCGGGGAACCCCCGGGCTGGGGGCGATGGGAGCTCCGTCCAGTCGTCACCGCCGTCGGTACCCGTCGTGGCCGGGTCTGTTCCCGTGTCATCGGGGGACGTGGGTAAAGGCTGAGCAGGCCGTGAGGGCTGAAAAGGCGGGGCTGGATGGATCCGCCTTCTCTTGTTCGGGGGGGGGGCTTCCCGCCGGCCGTGGCTCCGGCTCCTCCGTCGAGCCTGGTTCCGGATCCTCCGTCAGTGGTAAGGGCAATCTCGTCCTTCTCTCCGAACATAAGGATTGTACCACCAACAAAATGGCCACCGAGTTATCCGGCGGCTCTGGAAGCGACGGGTGACTAGGACCCTCGTCCGTGCCGGCGTCACTTTCGTAATCACCTTCGTCGGGGTCTCTCCCATGGGGACGAGCCTCTTCGATGCCCTCGTCGAGGCCCTCTAAGACTTCTACCAGCTCCTCCTCGGATGCTGTGTCCGTGTCCACAATGGCCACCGGCCGCCCCCCTCTTTTTCCGCCAGGGTCTTCACGGGGGTCTTTTCGATGGGTCTGAAAGAGGCTTCCCTCCGTGCAGGCAGGGAGACTCTGGGCCCCGAGGTCGCCTCAACTGGTGTAGCCTCCACAGGCTGCGCCAGGGCCGCCACGACTTCCTCGATAGAGGCCTTGGCCGGGTGAATTAAGGCCTTCACCACCATGTGCGTGCTTGAGGCCTTCACCTTGGAGGGAGGGTCACCGCCTCGCTCCCCCTCGGCTGAATCCTTAGAGATCGACCGGTGCCTCTCCAGAAGCTTACCCGGGTTCTCAGATTTCCTCTTCCCCGAACCAGAGCATTGGCTGGTGGTTGATGGTGCCTGGGAAGGCGCGCCCTGCCTGGCAGCGAAGAGCCCGACTGTTCGGCGCTCCCGGTGCCCGCGGACTCGCGGTACTTTGCCTTCTGTTGGGCCCCCGTCGCCGGGGCGCCCTCACAGGACTTAGAAGACCGCTCGGAAAAATCTGACACGGATCTCCGTTAATCGGATGTAGAAACGGTGGAGCTTGAGGCTCCAATTTGACCGAAAAATGAGAAATTCCCTTTGAAAAAGCGCAAAAACGCAGCAAAAGCTCGAGAGCTAAACACGAGGACTCCCAACACTTAAGCGTGCAGTAAAAATCTGAAGATGGCTGCCAGAGGCGGGGCTTAGCGAGAGGGCAGTCATTGGCTGGGGGCAGTATGACCCAGAGACCAGTGATTGGTTACTACTGAGAAAGACAAATCAGAAACGAAACTGATACTGATTTTTTCTTTACCGAGGATTCCTGGCCTGACGACGGTGAATATTCATGAGCATGTGAATGCATGCCAGACCCCATGCTGGAGAATGGCTAAACTGCCTACTCAGACCCACATTAGTACTAAACGGGCAGTAACCCCAATCAAAGGTAAAACGGGAGCAGCCGAAAAGTCAAATGTCTATACTGATTTTGTTAACGATGGGCCGAGGGCAGGCTATATCCTCGGAAGGGGTGTGAGCTGATAACGGGCGCAACGCCAACAACGTACGTACAATGGTTCCAAAATAAAGGAATGTCCAATCAAAGTTCTATACAAATATAGACAAACAAACAAAAATGAATCAACCAACTAGACAACACTGCCCCTGTAATTGACAACTTTTCCAAAGGTCTATATTCTGTATTAAGCATGGTTCAGGAAATCAGATTCAGCAACAATGTCAATGTTCTGTAAGAAAAAAATAAAGAAAAGAAAGGTACAGAAGGTGAGCTTAAAATTCACTGGGTCCCAAAAGTGTACATTTGGAGGAGGGGGAGGGTAAGTGGGCGGGAGGAGAGGGACTGTTTCTTCACAGTACCTTATTCTTCCCTTTAAGAGCTCGACCGAATCGAGCAGGGATTCTTTGTGCTTCAGATGCCGTTGAGCAGCGGTCGAGACTTTTTGATTTGATGCAGTCCCACTTGCAGTCAGTATCGAGCCGGTTCTATGGTGCAGGCTCCAGAAGGGTTGGTTCAGCGTTCCATACAGCGATACTGTCTCCCAACGGTGCGAGCAGCAATCAACTCAGCGGCAAGACAAAGGCTTCTGTTGGGTTGAAACAGCATCTGCGATGATATGATCGATAGCTTCCATTAGGTTAAGTCGGCGCTCAAGTGATTTGCTCCCACAACGGTCGAGCCTGCGGTTAGGTTGGTCGAGAAGGTCCATGGCAAAGAGTCGAGCCAGCGTCTAGATGGCTCATGATACAGCAAACTGTTAGAAGTTTGCTTACAGAGACGAAAAGCAAACTAGGAGTCCTGTTGCAGCTCGAAGGAATCCGGCTTAGATTCTAAAGAAGTTGAAACAAGACTCACAATCCAGGGGCTCCAGGACAAGGCAGGTCCTTCTTGTCCAGGGATCCTGGCTGGCACCTACAGGGGATTGATTATTTTACCTCCAGTTAACAGGAGCCCAGTTCCAGTGCAGCTAGCAGAGGCGCCTTGGTCCAGCAGTCATCCCCCACCCAGACCGTTCTGTGGGAATGACTAGAGGACGTAACTCACCTCCGACGTGGATGCCATTTGTCTTCAACTCTCCAGCAGACTGTAGTCCAAAAGAAGGTCCAAAAGTGTATACGCCCCTTCTTGATGATCCAAAGCTGAATTAAAGAGGGGGTGCACCTTCTCCTTATAAAGGAAAAAAGACACGGTATTGGTGCAAAACAAACCTGCTGTAAAGGGTCACATTCAGGCTGTTGCTAGAAGTGCCATTTGCCTTATGAAATTACACCTGGAAAATCTTACCTGCACAAAATGGAGGAGGATAGGCAAAGGAAGAGCCTTAACAGATTGTGGGACCCTTCTCTCACAGCCCACTTCTCTAACTACTGTAACTCTTCCACCTGCCCATGCTTGCAGACTTCAAAGGGGGTCAAGTGGTCAACACCCTAGTGTGAAAGTGGCTTTTATATTAGTGCTGCCTTTGAAGTACAGATTCCCAGTAGGCCTCATGGGGAGGCTCCTATCCCCTGGGTGAAGGCGTTACTCTTCCTGTATGACATTCAAACAAAGAGGCAGCATCCTGGCTGTTATCCCACATATCTGCTGTGTTAGAAGTCAAGTCAGACCACAATATATATCAGACCTCTTCTAGCCGAGCCCTGCTCATAGAGCCAACACTAGTCATTCCAAACTGCTGTGTCTTTATAATCATGCGATTCTAGCAGCCACACTGTCAAACCAGGTGTTATATATAGTGCTTGGAGTGAATGCCGGTGTTTGGTGATGCTAGAGGGAATGTTGGCATGTCGGAGAGAATGTTTTGTGTGAGTGAAGAATGCTTGTAGTGGAAGGTTCCAGAGAGTCAGTAGGAGAGCTCCAGCCTGGGTGATGGGAGCCAGTGGTTCAGACTCATCTTATAGCAACTTAATGGAACAGGAATAAAGTTAACTGATGGAACCTACCCGATGTGTCCAAGGAACATACATTATTACACTGGTGACAAGCTGGTCTTTCTGCGAGGCCAGGAAAAGAACCTATGTGCAAAAAGAGAAATTGTAGGTGACCAGTATGCTGTGGGGGCTGCAGAGAAGGAGAGGATCCACTGCACCCCACAAGTAAGCCCCATCATCCAGGGTGAAGTAGCAGGGGAGAGCACTAGCCATGTAACTGCTTCAGGGTGAAGACAAGGGGGAGCTGTGCCTCCTGGGTGCAAGCCCCAGGCAGCAGAATGAGAAAGTGGTAGGGTATAGACAGAGGACTGGCAAGGAACAGTTCCCCAGTATAACTGGCCGGGTCTTGGACTGTACAGAGGGGATGTGTTCCTCGCTGTCTGCCAAAGTTGGGGAAAGAGTCAGGGGAAAGGTCTTTCTGTTACGAGCACCAGGGTTTCGGATGCAGTATAAAGACAGGGTGAAGAAGTGTGGCTGAGGCCACAGGGCCAGTAAGACGACACAGGCACACCCGTCACCCGTGGCACCGAGCATCATCAGGAGGTAATGCATTGGTAATTACCGGCATGTGAGGAGCAGGACCAGCAAACCATATGCCTTTGTGGCCGTTGCAGCAGTTACTCCAGGAGAGCTCCCATCCCTGATGTGAGTGGGTGGTTAATGGTGACGTCAGGTTACATGCTGGGCCAGTAGGTGATCTATTGGAACGCAATGCGCTCAGTCTTCAGTAGTTAACCGCCAGAGCAATGCCTGCAAATTCTTCCAGGGTTAGAACATAGGACCTCATGGAGTTGAAGCGCCATGCCCCGATATGACGCAGGATCCAGGAAGGAGACGCAGGCGTGTGTCTACTGCATTGTATTGTTGCGGCTGTGAAAGGTACCAGCGGCTCACAGCAAAGGAAGTTTTGTAACAGGGCGACTCCTGATGCCGTGGCAGACAAAGTGAGGTACTGTTTGCTTTTTGGAGTCATCGAGTGGGCACAAAATATTTGTGTCACTGGTACGGCGGGCATGGAAGTTTGATTTTTTTGACCATTTTTTTTTATTTGGGCACTTCTCATGTTCAAAGGAGTTATCTGCCACTTATAAAAGTGAAGCGTCACGTAAGGGGTTGTCCAAGCCACCGCAGGGGGCGCTAGAGGGACATACCAAATAGCAGGACGCCCCTCTGGCCGCCCCCACCCATCTACAGGGTCTCTCCAGCCCTCCTGCAGGAGGGGGGAGCCAGTCCCGAGGGTGAGCTTCTGGCGCGCCCTGGGGACCGTTTATAAGGCGCCCGGTCTCTTTCCAGTCCCTCCTCAGCCTGAATACCCACCCTCCATCACCCTTCTTGACCAGCTTTTAGCAGCCTCTACCTCGGGGGATGCTGACTAGGAAATTGTTTAAATCTTTAGATACATCAAATTTGTTTCAGCAGACTGCGAGGGGTACATCGGTTAATACAGGAGAGGTTACTAGCAACCTAACAAGCTGTGAATATGTAAAAGTATGACAGTCCGTTTTCTGTTTCAGCAGATTTCGAGGTGTCAGTGGGTAAATAATGTTTGCTTATTAGTTCGTGTAACTTTATCAGATGAGATTATATAAAAGTATGTATAATGGTTTACTTATTTTCAGTGGATATTGCGGTATAAGTGGTTCAATGATGCTTGCTTACGATTCCTGCATTATGTATTAATTGTTCAATTTCTGTCACAGGTGGCGTTCGGGGCAGTCATAGCCAGGGAGGAGAGTATGCTGCGGCTTGCACCGTGGGCAGGTTTCCCGATGGCCGCACTCGAGCCAAACTCGGACGATGGCACCGAGTCCCTTAGGGACATTTGAGATTCCTCACCTGCAAGATTCAGTGGCCCGAAGAGGAAGTACTCTGTGCAGTACAAAGCTGGAGCGTATGTCCGGTGCCTTGCGGAAGCCATGGGCGGCAAGGGGATACCGAGCACATTCAGCAGTAGAACTTTGCCCTGCTTGTGGGCCACTTTGAAAGTATGGTCGTGAACCATGATGCTTTTGGGCTGGTATTGGCCCCTGTGTTGTATGCTCCAAAAAATTGTGACCCGTTTCCAAATGTAAAACCAGTGTGTCTTTTGGTAGTTGGTAGGTTAGGTTCCAAAGTAGGTTACCTCCCCACAACAAGAGGGGTGGGGGGTCTAATGGGGGCTGGCACCGTTATGAAATATGAGTTTTTGTCTAGAGTAACTCGGCCACGGCCTGTGGTCAACTTTATTGTAGCGAGATCTTGCAGTGAGAGTTAGATATGCATTTTGTATGCATTTTGCCATCAACGGGATTATGCCTACGAGTTTTAGGTCTGCTTTGCAGTTACAGAGGCAGTGGTAAGTGATGCGTTATTTGAGATGGAGAGCAGAGAAACATATGCATGTTGATCTGGGCGAGTCAGTAACTGGGACATGCATGGTTACAGCCGCTAGTGATGTGAGAGTGCTAGGTTTAACCTGCTTCGAGGAATTTTAGGTTAGAGCTATGCTCAGCTATGGACTTGTATGCTGTGAACTCAATCGCCACTAAAAGATAACAGACGTTTAAGTTAAATTGTTTAAAGTTATGAGTATAGGTGAGGTTAGCATGTTTAGAGAAGTTCAGGTTAGAAGTGTTTTTAGCTATGGGCGGTGTGAGGGTGCAAGTGTGCTAGTTTAACCCTATTGAGGCATTTTAGGTATAGGGCTGGCACACAGCTATGGACTTAAAATGTCATGTGAGTATGACTAGAGCGGGCAGCGCTTGCTCATTTAGTAGAGAGTGCTCGCTCATTAAGTAGAGTTGGAGCGAGGTATGCCTATTTCGATGTGGGACTAAACCCCTCCATCCCCCAGTGTGAGGGGTGGTTACTGGTTTCTGGTGACACCGCACCTACACATTTCGTGTGAGTACATTACAAATTCACATGCCACCAGTCCGATTAGATTACACAAATAATATAATTTCGATCACAGGTGCATAGTTAAAAAGCCACCTATGCCTGCAGGAACTTTGTGTGCCAGCAGAGATCAGGAATGCACATGTAACCTTGAATCTGCTCTGTGCCACTGGAGAGAGTGCTGTAGATGTTGAGACTGGTTACAAAAAAGGCACATGCTTACTATAATTTCAGCATGAAGCCTATATGAAAGGGGGTATGATTAGCTTACCAGGATCATGTAATAAAAATAAAATTTAAAAGAGTGCATGAAATTCCACCATCACTTGATGGCCATTTGTTGTCAATAGTCGAGCTATCTCGGTCTATCTGTGGGCTTTTCTGTCCTTGCCTTATCATTGCCTTATCATATCATTGGACCGAGGGGGCAGGTCAGGGTCCACAGTACCTGGTTCTGTTCTTAGTGGGTTACGGATGCCAAAGCCAGAGTCAAATAGATCAGACTCAGGCCGAGCACATTGGATCATGTGGGCCCACCCAACAAGTAGGCGTAGAGTAGGGGTGAACGCAGCTGCTCTGTGCGGTCGAAGGAGGAGAGGCCTGCAGCGATGCAGTTTGGGGTGGTCCCAGGATCTCTTTGCAGTTGGGCCAAGCAGAGTCAGGATTCTAACCGCTGGGAGGGGTCTATGTGTGACGCTCCTGCTGTGTGGCTTTCCCTGGCAGAGGGTGCTGCCAGCCCTTGCAAAGATTTCAAAGAGAAAGTATGGCCATTCAGGTTCCTGGCCCGTCACGCTCCACCTGTCTGGTCCGAATACACATCACCTACCAGAGCTGAGCATGGGCTCACCGGAGCCGACAAATCTGTTTTAATGAATGGGATGTGGCTGTAACATTTATGTGAATACCATCCACTACACCCCAAGTCAGATATGGCTTATATTTGAAAATGATTCTGCCACCAGGAGGGTAGACTCCGAATTATAGGGTTTTGGAACAGGGATGCTCATCTTGAATGCCCCTGTGCTGCAGAGACTTGGCTGTCATTTCAGCTGTCACATGGGCACCTGTGACCTCCGAGTCTGCTATGTGCCACTGATGGAGCAGGTGCTGATGCAGCAGACACGGGTACACTATGCTTTTGGCATGAGACTATGAAAGGGGAATCTGAACAGCAGATTCCCCTTAGAGATGAAATTACCCGCATCATTTTATTAATTTAATAAAAATCAAAAAAGCCAGGGCTCCTACACCCTTGCCCAACGGCAATACGCCACACAACTAGGAGGAATCCTGGTGCAGCCTTTCCAGGGATCCCATTCCCTGGCAGCCACCCTGTGCTTTATGTGAACGGTCACCGATCCCGTCCTAGGTCTGTGTTGTGGTGTGGTGTTCTGCCTCCATTATTGAGGCTGAAATTGATCCCAACGATGGAACCAGAGAGTTCTGGAAGGTCTGCAGTGACTTACCCCCCCCACAAAAAGCCACCATCTTTGCCCTTTTCCCAAAAGCTGGAAAATTAATAACTGAAGCACTAACTGCTCTTATCAGGCAGTACAAATAAACTCTGGGTTTCCCCACAGTCATTTGTCTATCGCAATGGGTGCCCACCTTTACCCACCTTTCATACTGGCCCGGTCAGTGCCATAGCTGGCATAATTTTACCTCGGTTTCTTGTTTGCTTTAAAGCACTTTTGTTGTGCGTTTCCGCTCAGTTTGGGTGCTGCAATGTCTGACCTATTCCTGCAAAAGAAAGTCTGAACAGGGTGCAGAGGGAGGGTTGCACTCACCCGGACTGCAGTTGAGCAGTGTTGGCTCTGTGCCAGCTTTGCTGACAACCACAGATCTTTTTTGTGCTGGCAATAATGGGGGCTAGTGGGATGCTGACGGTTTGAGGGGGACAAGGGGACGAGATTGTTAAAAAAAAGGGGTTCCTTTGCATCAGCACTGACCCATGGACCCCGCTACCTTGCTCAGTCCGCCCCAGTTGTTTTTTCTTCCGTCTTCTATTTTTTTTTTAAACCCCTTCCTTCTCTCCGATCTTTTCTTTTCGTTCATATCTCATCACTTAAAGGGTCGGACTGCTTTTGTGAGGGTGTTATGTCGGGTTTTAAAAAAGGTTGATCTCTACCTTTGGGCCTAATAAACCCCGTGGTATTTGTAAGGCAATCACGCTGCATCAAATCAATGATGTACGACGCTTAATTTGATGGATTCAATAAAGGATATTGAAAGCTGCCTTTATTTAAAACGACTGACAAGCTCACAATGGAAACCTGTGTTCTCTACTTTCATTTACTCACTCTCTATGCATTCCTTTGAAACCCAAATGTGACAATTTAATTTGTTTAAAAAAAGAGAACTTTTTTTATTCGGACGAGTGTGCGTCTTAATATCTAGTCCCCGAATACATGGTGTGTGATTTGACTGAAATCAGTATAACTTATGTTTTCCTGTAAGCGCTCTGTGTGTTTTGGAGTTCATCTCTTTGTCTTATTTATTTTTATTTATTGATCGGGTATTTGTAATGCGCACTATGCATCAAAATTGTGTTTGAAGGCGCATCAAGACAGGGGGATGGAAGGGAAGGGATGAGGAAAAGGTATAAAACAAAACACAGAAAAACGTTCTTAAAAGGTCTTGAAACATTTTGGAACGTGCAAATTCGGGCCGTGCAAGGGCATGAACAAGGGAGAGGGGGGTAAGGGAAGTGCAGGTGGGAAAGAGGAAAGTTGCACAATAAATGGACATTTTTTTTAAAGTTCAGGTACAAGGTTGGCCAAATGCAACATGGAAAAACCTCATCCTGTGGAAAGGGGGGGGGGGGGCTACATCACAAAGCAGGTATAAGGCAGTAATCAATGGGTGCAGGTAGGTAAATGCAAAACACAGCACGGTTTAAAAGTCAATCAATGGGTGCAGGTAGGTAAATGCAAAACACAGCACGGTTTCAAAGTCAATCAATGGGGGCAGGTAGGTAAATGCAAAAAACAGCACGGTTTCAAAGTCAATCAATGGGGGCAGGTAGGTAAATGCAAAACACAGCACGGTTTCAAAATCAATGGGTGCAGGTAGGTAAATGCAAAACACAGCACGGTTTCAAAGTCAATCAATGGGTGCAGGTAGGTAAATGCAAAACACAGCACGGTTTCAAAGTCAATCAATGGGGGCAGGTAGGTAAATGCAAAACACAGCACGGTTTCAAAGTCAATCAATGGGTGCAGGTAGGTAAATGCAAAACACAGCACGGTTTCAAAGTCAATCAATGGGTGCAGGTAGGTAAATGCAAAACACAGCACGGTTTAAAAGTCAATCAATGGGTGCAGGTAGGTAAATGCAAAACACAGCACGGTTTCAAAGTCAATCAATGGGTGCAGGTAGGTAAATGCAAAACACAGCACGGTTTCAAAGTCAATCAATGGGGGCAGGTAGGTAAATGCAAAACACAGCACGGTTTCAAAGTCAATCAATGGGGGCAGGTAGGTAAATGCAAAACACAGCACGGTTTCAAAGTCAATCAATGGGGGCAGGTAGGTAAATGCAAAACACAGCACGGTTTCAAAGTCAATCAATGGGGGCAGGTAGGTAAATGCAAAACACAGCAGTTTCAAAGTCAATCAATGGGTGCAGGTAGGTAAATGTAAAACACAGCACAGTTTAAAAGTCAATCAATGGGGGCAGGTAGCTAAATGCAAAACACAGCACGGTTTCAGTTAATCAATGGGTGCAGGTAGGTAAATGCAAAACACAGCACGGTTTCAAAGTCAATCAATGGGGCAGGTAGGTAAATGCAAAACACAGCACGGTTTCAAAGTCAATCAATGGGGGCAGGCAGGTAAATGCAAAACACAGAAATGGGTCGAAGAAAGTCAATCCAGGGGGTGCAGGTAGGTACAGCACAGGGCAGGGCAGGAGGACGTTCGACCGGAGGGTGCAGGTGGGCAAAATGAAGACACAACACAAGATGCAACAAGTCAGAGCAGTGCTTGCGGCTCAAATGTAAGGGGGCCATCAGGGTGCAAAACAGCACTGGTTGGCAGAAGTAAAAAGGGGGGGCAAGAGAATCCTAGGCATGAAGAGTCGAAAAAGGACAAACTGCAAGAACGGTCAAGCTTAATAGGTCGAGAGAAAGATGGAAGTTGAAAGGGCAGATAAGGAGCGTAACATCCCCGGAAGCCTGTGGATGCCCCCCCCGCTGCACCTAGAGGGGAGAAATGAAGAGGGTAGAAGGGGGACAGCAGGAGCGACAAGGACGTAGCGTAGGACACAACCACAAGGGGAGACAGCAGGGAGAAACCACGACTGATGGGGACATAGACCAGATACAGGTTACGGGTGAAACAGCCAAGTAGAGTGAGAAGGTAATGGAAGGAGTGGTGTGAAGACCGCCTTACCGTACGATGTGAGGAGGTGAAGCCAAGCAGCAACACAGGAGCACCGTAAGGTTTGGGGGTATGGACTGCAATAGCGGAGCAGGTAGCAGAGACGGGGGAGAATGCATCGCGGCGCCGACCGCGCCCGGACCGGCCCAGACAGGGTGCAACTCGGCCGAAGACACCCGCCAGCTCCCGGGTCTTCAATCCAAACGTAACGAGCCCCAGCCAATCTGCATTTAGCAGAAGTGGTCATGGGGAGATTATAGTGGCCCGCTGCAGATATGACTCCGGCCCAGATGGGGTGCAACTCGGTATACAATCAAACATCTTCCCAGTTCCATGCACGACACCTCAAGCCAGTCTGGTTGCACCCACTGCATGCCGGGACCCGTAGGCCCTTACTCACAATAGGGAAAAAGAAACTTCATGTCCCGGCAAGCAAAGTGCAAAACCAGGACTTGCTCGAGGTGTCATGTATGGAACTGGGAAACTTGGCAGCTTTGAGTCATATTTTGAACCAGAGCGTCAATTTCTGAATTGCGGTCACTGTTTGGGGCTACTACGCTTTATTTTAGGTGACCCACATTTCACCGACTATTTTTTTTTATCCCAATTTTGGTGAGTTTCCTTTTTTGTATAAATCGTCTGCATTCGCCGTTTATTCTCCTTCGTGGAGCATCTTTCATATTTCATCCCTTTAAAAGCAGGGAATCAATGCACCAAAATGCCACAGCAGTGACATCACACACCCGATGACATCACAGGACGTGTAACCTGAAGAGGAGGGAGCGGAAGGGAATCAATGCACCAAAATGCCACAGCAGTGACATCACACACCCGATGACATCACAGGACGTGTAACCTGAAGAGGAGGGAGCGGAAGGGAATCAATGCACCAAAATGCCACAGCAGTGACATCACCCACCCGATGACATCACAGGACGTGTAACCTGAAGAGGAGGGAGCGGAAGGGAATCAATGCACCAAAATGCCACAGCAGTGACATCACCCACCCGATGACATCACAGGACGTATAACCTGAAGAGAAAGGAGAGGAAGGGAATCAATGCACCAAAATGCCACAGCAGTGACATCACCCACCCGATGACATCACAGGACCTGAAGAGGAGGGAGCGGAAGGGAATCAATGCACCAAAATGCCACAGCAGTGACATCACCCACCCGATGACATCACAGGACCTGAAGAGGAGGGAGCGGAAGGGAATCAATGCACCAAAATGCCACAGCAGTGACATCACCCACCCGATGACATCACAGGACGTGTAACCTGAAGAGAGAGCGGAAGGGAATCAATGCACCAAAATGCCACGGGTAACAGCAGTGACATCACACAACCGATGACATCACAGGACCTATAACCTGAAGAGGGAGCGGAAGGGAATCAATGCACCAAAATGCCACGGGTAACAGCAGTGACATCACACAACCGATGACATCACAGGACCTATAACCTGAAGAGGAGGGAGCGGAAGGGAATCAATGCACCAAAATGCCACGGGTAACAGCAGTGACATCACACAACCGATGACATCACAGGACCTATAACCTGAAGAGGAGGGAGCGGAAGGGAATCAATGCACCAAAATGCCACGGGTAACAGCAGTGACATCACACAACCGATGACATCACAGGACGTGTAACCTGAAGAGGAGGGAGCGGAAGGGAATCAATGCACCAAAATGCCACGGGTAACAGCAGTGACATCACACAACCGATGACATCACAGGACGTGTAACCTGAAGAGGAGGGAGCGGAAGGGAATCAATGCACCAAAATGCCACGGGTAACAGCAGTGACATCACACAACCGATGACATCACAGGACGTGTAACCTGAAGAGGAGGGAGCGGAAGGGAATCAATGCACCAAAATGCCACGGGTAACAGCAGTGACATCACACACCCGATGACATCACAGGACGTGTAACCTGAAGAGGAGGGAGCGGAAGGGAATCAATGCACCAAAATGCCACGGGTAACAGCAGTGACATCACACAACCGATGACATCACAGGACGTGTAACCTGAAGAGGAGGGAGCGGAAGGGAATCAATGCACCAAAATGCCACGGGTAACAGCAGTGACATCACACAACCGATGACATCACAGGACTTGTAACCTGAAGAGGAGGGAGCGGAAGGGAATCAATGCACCAAAATGCCACGGGTAACAGCAGTGACATCACACAACCGATGACATCACAGGACTTGTAACCTGAAGAGGAGGGAGCGGAAGGGAATCAATGCACCAAAATGCCACAGCAGTGACATCACACACCCGATGACATCACAGGACCTATAATCTGAAGAGGAGGGAGCGGAAGGGAATCAATGCACCAAAATGCCACGGGTAACAGCAGTGACATCACACACCCGATGACATCACAGGACCTATAACCTGAAGAGGAGGGAGCGGAAGGGAATCAATGCACCAAAATGCCACAGCAGTGACATCACACACCCGATGACATCACAGGACCTCTAACCTGAAGAGGAGGGAGCGGAAGGGAATCAATGCACCAAAATGCCACAGCAGTGACATCACACACCCGATGACATCACAGGACCTGAAGAGGAGGGAGCGGAAGGGAATCAATGCACCAAAATGCAACAGCAGTGACATCACACCCCCGATGACGTTCACAGGACGTGTAACCTGAAGAGGAGGGAGCGGAAGGGAATCAATGCACCAAAATGCCACGGGTAACAGCAGTGACATCACCCACCCGATGACATCACAGGACGTGTAACCTGAAGAGGAGGGAGCGGAAGGGAATCAATGCACCAAAATGCCACGGGTAACAGCAGTGACATCACACACCCGATGACATCACAGGACCTATAACCTGAAGAGGAGGGAGCGGAAGGGAATCAATGCACCAAAATGCCACAGCAGTGACATCACACACCCGATGACATCACAGGACCTGAAGAGGAGGGAGCGGAAGGGAATCAATGCACCAAAATGCCACAGCAGTGACATCACACACCCGATGACATCACAGGACGTGTAACCTGAAGAGGAGGGAGCGGAAGGGAATCAATGCACCAAAATGCCACGGGTAACAGCAGTGACATCACACACCCGATGACATCACAGGACCTATAACCTGAAGAGGAGGGAGCGGAAGGGAATCAATGCACCAAAATGCCACAGCAGTGACATCACACAACCGATGACATCACAGGACCTATAACCTGAAGAGGAGGGAGCAGAAGGGAATCAATGCACCAAAATGCCACAGCAGTGACATCACACACCCGATGACATCACAGGACCTGAAGAGGAGGGAGCGGAAGGGAATCAATGCACCAAAATGCCACAGCAGTGACATCACACACCCGATGACATCACAGGACGTGTAACCTGAAGAGGAGGGAGCGGAAGGGAATCAATGCACCAAAATGCCACGGGTAACAGCAGTGACATCACCCACCCGATGACATCACAGGACCTATAACCTGAAGAGGAGGTAGCGGAAGGGAATCAATGCACCAAAATGCCACAGCAGTGACATCACACACCCGATGACATCACAGGACCTATAACCTGAAGAGGAGGGAGCGGAAGGGAATCAATGCACCAAAATGCCACAGCAGTGACATCACACACCCGATGACATCACAGGACCTATAACCGGAAGAGGAGGGAGCGGAAGGGAATCAATGCACCAAAATGCCACGGGTAACAGCAGTAACATCACCCACCCGATGACATCACAGGACCTATAACCTGAAGAGGAGGGAGCGGAAGGGAATCAATGCCCCAAAATGCCACGGGTAACAGCAGTGACATCACACACCCGATGACATCACAGGACCTATAACCTGAAGAGGAGGGAGCGGAAGGGAATCAATGCCCCAAAATGCCACGGGTAACAGCAGTGACATCACACACCCGATGACATCACAGGACCTGAAGAGGAGGGAGCGGAAGGGAATCAATGCACCAAAATGCCACGGGTAACAGCAGTGACATCACACACCCGATGACATCACAGGACGTGTAACCTGAAGAGGAGGGAGCGGAAGGGAATCAATGCACCAAAATGCCACGGGTAACAGCAGTGACATCACACACCCGATGACATCACAGGACGTGTAACCTGAAGAGGAGGGAGCGGAAGGGAATCAATGCACCAAAATGCCACAGCAGTGACATCACACACCCGATGACATCACAGGACCTATAACCTGAAGAGGAGGGAGCGGAAGGGAATCAATGCACCAAAATGCCACGGGTAACAGCAGTGACATCACACACCCGATGACATCACAGGACGTATAACCTGAAGAGGAGGGAGCGGAAGGGAATCAATGCACCAAAATGCCACGGGTAACAGCAGTGACATCACCCACCCGATGACATCACAGGACCTATAACCTGAAGAGGAGGGAGCGGAAGGGAATCAATGCACCAAAATGCCACGGGTAATAGCAGTGACATCACCCACCCGATGACATCACAGGACGTATAACCTGAAGAGGAGGGAGCGGAAGGGAATCAATGCACCAAAATGCCACAGCAGTGACATCACACAACCGATGACATCACAGGACCTATAACCTGAAGAGGAGGGAGCGGAAGGGAATCAATGCACCAAAATGCCACGGGTAACAGCAGTGACATCACACACCCGATGACATCACAGGACGTGTAACCTGAAGAGGAGGGAGCGGAAGGGAATCAATGCACCAAAATGCCATGGGTAGCAGCAGTGACATCACCAACCTGATGACATCACAGGACGTGTAACCTGAAGAGGAGGGAGCGGAAGGGAATCAATGCACCAAAATGCCACGGGTAACAGCAGTGACATCACCAACCCGATGACATCACAGGACGTATAACCTCAAGAGGAGGGAGCGGAAGGGAATCAACGCACCAAAATGCCACGGGTAACAGCAGTGACATCACACACCCGATGACATCACAGGACGTGTAACCTGAAGAGGAGGGAGCGGAAGGGAATCAATGCACCAAAATGCCACGGGTAACAGCAGTGACATCACACACCCGATGACATCACAGGACGTGTAACCTGAAGAGGAGGGAGCGGAAGGGAATCAATGCACCAAAATGCCACGGGTAACAGCAGTGACATCACCCACCCGATGACATCACAGGACCTATAACCTGAAGAGGAGGGAGCGGAAGGGAATCAATGCACCAAAATGCCACAGCAGTGACATCACACACCCGATGACATCACAGGACGTATAACCTGAAGGAGGGAGCGGAAGGGAAACAATGCACCAAAATGCCACAGCAGTGACATCACACACCCGATGACATCACAGGACCTATAACCTGAAGAGGAGGGAGCGGAAGGGAATCAATGCACCAAAATGCCACGGGTAACAGCAGTGACATCACACACCCGATGACATCACAGGACGTGTAACCTGAAGAGGAGGGAGCGGAAGGGAATCAATGCCCCAAAATGCCACGGGTAACAGCAGTGACATCACACACCCGATGACATCACAGGACGTATAACCTGAAGAGAAAGGAGCGGAAGGGAATCAATGCACCAAAATGCCACGGGTAACAGTAGTGACATCACCCACCCGATGACATCACAGGACATATAACCTGAAGAGAAAGGAGCGGAAGGGAATCAATGCACCAAAATGCCACGGGTAACAGCAGTGACATCACACCCGATGACATCACAGGACGCATAACCTGTCGAGAGGAGGGAACGGAAGGGAATCAATGCACCAAAATGCCACAGCAGTGACATCACACACCCGATGACATCACAGGACGTGCTACAACATGACCTTCGTCACCGAGGACATCACAGCAATTGATGTCACAAAAGTAAAAAAAAACAATATTTCCTGTGATAAAATAAATGGTACTTAAGGAGAAGAGACTATGTTAGTTTAGAAGCACATCCCCTGAAAGCGCTCATCGATAGGTCATGGGCGCCGCCGTGATCTACCAGAGGGACACCGAGGAGAGGTCCAGGGAGGCAGGACCACATCCCTCCAATGACCGGAAGGAAAAGTCACTCTACAGGTAAGGGCTGAAAAGTCGCCCTTTCAGGAATAGCTCAAATTAAGCCACTGCCCCCAATTCTGCACTCTCGTACATTTGCCTAAATGTGGGTTTGGTGATGCCCCAGCCATTGTCCATCGATAAGGACCCGAATGTCATATTCCTGGGCTCAAGAGCACAAGTCAAGGATTGCCCCGATAATATGCAGCTTCCACAGTTACCGCTCAATGTCCTGGCCTTTGGGTTCGTTCTTGACCTCTTGTATAAACGTTCCTTTCATACACAGCATATGTCATGTGCTCGTGTCATGACGTTACCGCTACAGGAATACTGGAATTCTACGGGACAGGACCATCAATTCGATAAATGCAATGGCACAACCCCCCCCCCCCGCTCGCCCCCCTTTTCATGCAGATCTCTTCTTGCTGTTTTTGTTGGTCACCCCTATAAAACTACTAGTCTTGCACCCCTACAACCACATCCCCTGCAGCAAAACTCAACCAGGTTGCACTCGCTTCTCAAAACGCAGAGGCCCCCTGTGCTAGGTTCCAAGCCGAAGGCAAAGTAGATTTGAACAGCTGGGGCCAGAGTAAAGAAACGTCGCACCGGTGCAAGTGCAAAGTTGCACAATATTAGCACGAGTGTTAAAACATCATGACCATGTTATAAAACCTTTGCACCATGTAAGTGCAATTTTACATGGTATCAGCACTGTTTGGGCATCTTTTAATGCATTTTTGCACCAGGGCAAAGTTTGCGCTAGTGCCAATTTATTTCCGTATTAGCACTAGGGCAAACTTTGCCCTGGTACAAAAATGCATTGAAAGAATAGTATTCTGCCCAAATACCAGTGCTGATACCATGCATGGTGCAAAGGTTTTCTAATATGGCTCCAATGTTTTTTGCACTGGGACAAACTTTACCCTAGTGCGAATACAGTGCAACTTTGCACGTGTGCAAAGTTTCTGTAATCTGACCCCAAGTCTCCTTTGTGCTGGGAATGTGGTCAGGAAGGGGCATTGAACCCTCCAAGTGTCCACTCCCTCCAGTACCCTTTCTGCCTATAATGCAAAGACAAAAATGGTTGCCCCCCCCCGTCTGAAATGTGGGAGGAGACGGCACAACATATGCACAATGTTAGACATATACACACCCTAACAAGACCCTTAGAAGTCCTCTCTGTATACAAGTCCTCTCTGTATACCAAGTGCACTCAACGTGCACCAACAGGGCTAAGAAACACTTGCCATAGTTTTCAGTTGCTGTCCTGCCAAGAGTTTAAACATCAAATGTGGTCTACCTATCAAGAGTGAAAAAACATTAATATCAAGACCACAGGAGATTTTAGTGGACAGTCCACCCAATGGAGAGACTGTCTCAGACCCTACAATTATTGCTTGCATCTTGGAGCTACAGGTTAGGTTACTCACCTGAAGTTAGGGCTAGGTGGTCTCATAGCCACACAGGACCCAAGAAACCCATACAACCATGTCAACCAATAGATGAAGCGGACCGAATGATTGACGGGGGTGGCAGCCAGATAGCTCAGCTGCTGCTTAAGATCTCGTCCCAGACAGCTGTGTCCAGCATGCTGGACTGCAAATCCTGGACAGGCACACCTTTTCATACCGGGCCGATTGATTAATTGGGAACGCTGCGCGCCTTGAGATCTATGGGCATTTGGCGAGTTAGAACAATTGAATAAATAAATAAATGTCATTAGGAATGAGAAACAGTTATCACTGAAAGGAAAACTAGGAATAATTCGGCAGGAAGCATTCTATCCATCTACTGCAATATGGTTGGCCAGCACCCCGGTGACCTTCAAGAACAGGGAGATAACTGGTACCGTTCCCATACTGGGTAAAGGGGTCCCCTATGTTTTTAAATTGTTGATTTAATAAATGCAGCCATTACATTTCCCCCCGAAATCAAGTGCTTTTTGGACGATATGTAATCGTTTGCTTTGAGATTCTTTTTTTTTTTTTAATATGCACAACTGTTGTCCTGATTTTAATAAAGCCCCTTCCGAGGCCCCCAACTTCTACAACCATTTGTCTACAATTAACGAGCCAGGAGGAGACATTAATCTCGCGCGCAAACTGCGAAACCCGCGCCACCCTTTAAAGGTCGCCGCCCCGTCACGGACGCCAGCGCTCGCACCGCGCGACGTTAACAAATTAGGAGCAGTCGCCGAATCACTACCAGCGCGATGCAGGCGAGAAACTCGGAGTGAACCAACATTTGCGCATATTATTAGAAAATTAGACCCCGCTGAAGGCGCGCTCACCCTGCGGCCCAGCCCCCTCGGCATGCACTTTCCAAAGAGTAACTGCACAGCAGGTCACCCCAGGGGGGAGGCATTCATTTTCCCATTAGACAGTTTATTCAAAAGGTTTATTATGACCTGTGCATAATAACGCGCACACCCCTGAACATTTTAATTTTAATATTGCCCACAATGTTTGAAGTTCAATACTGAAAAGCGCTCAGGAGGATTTAAACAGTCCAGCTCCTTGTTATCCATGTGTCAGTCAGAGCCCTCCCGCTAATGCACCGAACCAAAGAGCAAGAGTACCAACAACAACACAGTCCAGCTCCCTGTTATCCATGCATCAGTCTCACCCCTCCCGCTAAGGCACCGAACCAAAGAGCAAGAGTACCAACAACAACTCAGTCCAGCTCCCTGTTATCCATGCATCAGTCTCACCCCTCCTGCTAAGGCACTGGACCAAAGAGCAAGAGTACCAACAACACAGTCTAGCTCCCTGTTATCCATGCATCAGTCTCACCCCTCCTGCTAAGGCACTGAAACATAGAGCAAGAGTACCAACAACAACACAGTCCAGCTCCCTGTTATCCATGTGTCAGTCTCACGCCTCCCGCTAAGGCACCAAACCAAAGAGCAGAGCACAAATAACAAACCAGCTCCCTGTTATCCATGCGTCAATCTCACCCCTCCTGCTAAGGCACTGAAACATAGAGCAAGAGTACCAACACCACCACAGTCCAGCTCCCTGTTATCAATGTGTCAGTCTCACCCCTCCCGCTAAGGCACCGAACCAAAGAGCAAGAGTACCAACAACAACACAGTCCAGCTCCCTGTTATCCATACATCAGTCTCACCCCCCTGCTAAGGCACTGGACCAAAGAGCAAGAGTATCAACAACACAGAACAGCTCCCTGTTATCCATGCATCAGTCTCACCCGTCCTGCTAAGGCACCGAACCAAAGAGTAAGAGTACCAACAACACAGTCTAGCTCCCTGTTATCCATGCATCAGTCTCACCCCTCCTGCTAAGGCACTGAACCAAAGAGCAAGAGTACCAACAACACAGTCTAGCTCCCTGTTATCCATGTGTCAGTCGCACGCCTCCCGCTAAGGCACCGAACCAAAGAGCAGAGCACAAATAACACAAACCAGCTCCCTGTTATCCATGTGTCAGTCTGACCCCTCCCGCTAAAGCACGGAACCAAAGAGCGAGAGTACCATCAACGACCCAGGCTGGACATCATCCATCTGGAGTGGCAGTGGCAGAGGGCATGGTCTCTCAGTTGTGCACAACATGCGGTCCGTGGGCTGAATGCAGCCGTTCAGGACATTGTTTATGAGCCCCTCCCTCCCAAGTCACATGAGTTTCATAATGTTGTCCAGCCCAACGTCAGTCTGTTAGTCCTATACTGTCATGCCAGGTGTGTGAAGCCTCTGCGGTCCAGTTGTCTTTGCGTCATGATACGCACAGTCTTACTTCCATTTAAAATCATGATTTCAGTCCCATAATACAAATCAAGCAAAGTGGTAACAGCATGAAGAGGCAACACACATTGCAGTAGAAAATGAACAAATAAAAAGTACATTAAAAAAAATAATTTTTTAAAAAACGAATTCGTGGACTGATGCGCCTACCCACCCCCTCATTCCCATTTAGACTATGGCCCACTGTCCAGGACTTGTGTGGTACTTTTGCCTCTCCTGCAGACCTGATCTAGGATATCACTCTGCAACGTTTGGCTATCCAGATGTTTGAGACCTAGTCCGCATAGTCAATGAGGGATTAAGGAGGTTGCAGTCCAAAATATGGTGGAGGCAAAAGGTTGCAGACACCTGCTCCATGCCCAGAGGGCAAGGGATCCACGTCTGGTTTCATTGGGTGAAGCGGGACCCCCAGGAGATTTGAAATGAGCAAGCAATGCGAGGGATCCTCACTAAGAGCCAAAGGCCAAAATGGCGTCCTCCAGGGGCGTCACTCTCTGCGGCATACAAGAGCGAAAACGTTGGAGTATTGCTTCAATTTCCTGTTGTCACTAACAGTTCAAGGTTGAGTTCTTCTTTCTGCCTCTGGTGAAGCGTTCAGATGATCCAGCAAAAAAGAGGGTCTCGCCCCTCTTTTAAAGCCAAGTGGGCAACAGTGATTGGGGTAGGCTAGGTCTACCTTAATGAACCAACCCTGAGGCCCCTACCAATAATCTCCTGTATGTGTGATGTCATAACCAGAGTGCTTTGCAACAGGAAAGGAAAAGTGGTGAAAACAGGAACAAGGTGTGCCCCAGAGATAAAACGGCAGAATCCTTCTCTCAACAGAAAGAGCTCTGGTCACACTCCCTTGTGATACTAAATCCATCCCACCTTTCAGTCTGTTGATCAAATAGTCTCTCTGCTTAATGGTCCTCTCTGTGGTTCCTGATTAAAGCAGCAGGTCTCCCTTGAAACTGCGGCGAGACCAGACTCTCTGGCTCCTGCAAACCACATTCTAGTACCTTTTAAATGGAATTGCCTACTATCAACAGCAGATAGTAGAGTTCACTGCCAGACATGAGAGTTCACTGCCCTTGATACTGAGGGGCAGGGGCTGGCTTCAGGTTGGTTCAGTGGCATATGAAAGGTTGTTGGGTTTCCTGTCTGTTACCACTGCAGCCAGGCCGACTGGGGCCGGTTTGTAGTATTTTTTGTTGGTATGTTAATCTTTGCCACCAGCTGCAGGGCCCAACAAAAGAGCAGGGCTGTTCCATGGAGCCCTTTTCAGTTAATCAGGCTGTCCATGGCAGGTGGTGTGTCCCTCCCCTCTTCCTGGAGAGATAAATGTGTATTCCTGCCCGTCACATTCAAATTAAATATGACAGTCCGGACTGCGCTAATAGGCTGTGTCCACGCCGGAGTACACAGGTCTATGCTTTTGTAACGGTGTGAGCATAGGAGAATGTGTGTGGATTAACCCCACACATTTTCCTGAGGTTGGTCTACCATCATTCCATTTAAAAATGGAAAAAAAGCCCAGGCAAGCGCACACCCACAATGCAGATGGTCGACTTCCTCACATGCCCCCCACCCTCAACATGTGAACCACCACACTTCTGAGGATCTGGTTCGTCAGTGAGGCAAAAGTACCGGCTGAGGCCATCACAACTATCCAGCGGAGGTCAATATTGACAAGCAACCTGATGTGAGTATTGATGCCTCGCCTTAGTTACATAAGACAGGCAAGAGTCTCCTTGAGATTTTATTGGATGCTCAGATTATATGTTCTGGAGATAACGGACCAAATTGGCTTTGTGTGGAGGGGAGGTTTGTTTGGCTAAGAAAATATCAAGACTGGGTATAAGTGGATAAAGAAATGTGCCTTGCTTGATTTTACTGATCTTGTATAAGAAAGGGTTTAATAGACCTTCACAGAGACCTTAAGAAGAGGATGAGATGGCTGTATTGTGGTTCCCCAAGAACTGTGAAAAAGCTCAAACAGTGTCTGCTCATTCTGTTTGACATAATTCAGTTCTGCTAGACACAAGTCGACTCTCGTGCATCACCATACAAGGCATGTAGCCAGAGTTTTTCTGATATGAAAACATTTAATCTTTTTGCTTCTTTGAGCTCTGCTGAGAGCTGGGCAATAACCTCGCTTTTGACATTTTCAGTGGAACTATGCGATTGGATGCCGTGGATAGCAAAGTTGGGTACGGTTCTGAAGTATCAAATGATTCACTGACCAAATTCAAGGGAATTGGGGTGCAACTGAAAGTCTAAAATATAAATGACTTCCCCATCACAAACTTTACTCGTTTTCAGGAGGATTGTTGCGTCTGAGGCCATTTGCAATGATCAATTCACGACACTCCACTTTGAAAATCTTATTAAACTAAAATGTAAGGGAAAAGGCTTATGCTAGAACTTTGAAAGCAACCCAACTCCTGGTGATTTCGAGGAAGGTGGAAAACCATGGCGATACTTACCCCCCTCCCCCAATGTCCAATTAAAGGCGGGCTTCTGTTGAATGACATCCCAGCAGTATTACAGGCAAACTATTCTCAGGAAGCATTGCATAATATTCCAGAAAAATAAGAGCGTAAATTGCATGGAATTAAGCAAGGCACCGTGGCGTGTGCGTTCGGCTGTAGGCTAATTCAGCAGGAGCAAAGGTAGATGCAAGGACCGCGAGGGAAATGCTTGCAGCTGCAAGGAAGCTTTCATTTGGTTTTATTTTTTATAAAAAAGGTATAAGTAGAATTTTTCAATTGTTTTTTATAAAATAAAAAAAAGGTAGAAGTTGAGTTTGTCCATTTGTGTAAAAGGAACTCGTCAGCATGTTTTAGACCAATATTATGAAAATAGCCACAATTAAAATATGTACTATTATGTTTACATAAAGTGCTCCACTTACAATAAGAGAAATTTAAAAACAGAAAAAAGGTTTTACATAACTGGTATAATTTCACCCCCCCACATATATACACATTTTAATATAGGTTATGGCTTATGAGCCCCAGATGGACCCACACTAGGTATCCCACACATTTTTCGACCTAGCGGTGCGTTGAATTATAGTTTGCTGCAATGTTGCCATTGTTTTAAAGTCTCCAAAACACATTGGTGACGAGTTTGGATTGGGTATGTAGAAAGGGTGGGTTGAGGGGGGTAGGTGTAGGGAGATGGAGCGGGGTTACATCCGGTTTTTGCAGAAAAAACCCACAGCAAAAACGGTAGAAAGAAAAAAAAAGTTTGGCAAAATGCAATTCGTCCAAAAAAAGTAGGGGTAAACCTCAGATCGAGTATCCTACACATTCTCGCACCTTCCTTCACTCATTCACACACATTCTCAAGCTCCCTTCCCTCCTTCCTTACTACACTGCCTGCCCGATCTTCACTCTGTTCAGATCTTATCCGGCAAATCCCTGGGCCAGCGACGCAATGGGTCTAAATCTCGGGCCAGGTTTACGCGCTTGAGGACCACTGTGGTGGTGAACTCGTGGAGCATAAACACTCAATTATGTGAAGCTGCCACCAATCAGCAAAAACCCGAAACGGCTCCCCAACATGCCCCCGGGAAGCCATCCCTTGCGCTCAACAGCCTTACTCCTCCCCGCTACCGGGGTAGAGGCACCAAGCTCACGTCCGTCCCAAAGGGCAGCATCCTTGCAACTACTCCTCCCGATTGAACATGCCATCATATTTTGCACAATGTTGGGATTGGCGTTTTGCGCCAATAGTTTATTCATTTCAATGAGTTTAGCTGCACGAAAAGGAGATGCATAAAGATGACTTTATTCGCGTTACATATACAGCCAGAGCGCCACGCCTCCTTGCTGCTTGTACGCTAGCAGTGGATCACCCAAGACTACCAATGGACAATTGCCCTGGCCACACAGTTTTGCTCAATCTCCAGAACTTAGCAGCGGTGGTGGATCCGGCTCAGCTTAAATGTGGGTTGCTCAGATCCAAGCCACGTGTAAGACATTGGCCTCGTGCAACTCTGGATACGCCAAATCAACATTCCCAAGAGGAAATTGCAACTCCAAACAATGCTTGAATCTAAAGTTCATTTGGCTGTCGGCGACTGTATACATAGAGCTGAAGTTTCTTGCTTGCTTGATGTTATTAGAATGATCACGCATTGCTATAACACCCTTATCCAAAGCACTTATAGACAAGGTACATACAATGAGAAAACACTTAGATGGCATGACCAAAAATAATGACTAAACCGTGATACATAACAATGCCAATGGGCAAGCAACCGGAAATAAATACCCCTTTAAGCATTTTTTTAAATTAGCCACAGAACAGCAATGTAACTAATGGAAGAGCGTCCCACAAGTTTGGTGGAATTAACTAACGAGCGAAACGGCGATGAAGCACAAGGTGGACGAGGAACTGCCAGAAACAGTTGGGAACGGCACAGCGGACGCAAAGGGACAGGAAGTGACGTATGACCTGCAAGATACAGACGTTTTTAATAATAATGCATAATATATGAAATTGACAAGAAATTGGCAGCCAGTGAAGCGTAGCGATATGCCGACAAAGTGTCGCAATAATTAAGATTAAACAAATTATTAACAGAACGTAAAATAGATTATAAAGGAAGTAATACGTATTAAGAAAGACCGACATACATCAGGAGGCTAGAAGGGAGCTATGTGATTACTGTGCGCCCCAAAATGTCGGATACGAAAAACCCGAAACCGAAGATTGAGGCGTGCAGTCAAATAGACGGCCGCTTCATCCGTTTCTTTTTTTGGATCATCCCCCACGATCTAGGTAATAAATGCGGGTTACATCCCCACCAATTCCTGAACCCAATTTACCATGCAAAGGAAGTGTCAGACAACCCTGCAACTCCCACTCTCCTTGTTCGGTATTACGTAATGTGGCATTTTCGGATCCAGCCAAATGCAGAGTAAAAGCACATTCGACATTTTATTTTCGAAATGTTCGGACAATACCTTTAGAAGCAAAGAAAATGAGTAAATTTTCGATTTTGCCAATGTTAAAGTGACAGGAAAGAGCAACAAATGCAATCTGTTTCAGAAAAGACAAGTTAGAATTACAAATAAACCCAGGATTATAAAATGAATGAGAAATGGATAGTTCAATTGGTGAAAAGGAGAAAAAAGGGAATTAGAAATACTTCAGGTTCAGCAGGATTTAAAAATAGAAGGATTCTGTATCCACTACTCAAAAGGAAAGACCGAAAGATGCAGAAGATGAGAATATGCAAAAGGAGGCAAAGTAACAAAACACATCTGGCTCTCAGCAGCATAAAGCTGTACATGAAACCCAAAAGAATGAATTATGGTAGCCATGGGTCGGACCAATAAAGAGCATTGCTGAACAGAATAAGAAAGTAATCGGTAAGAGGGAAATGAACCTTTGCAGGAATCCTGGTAGGAGAGACGGTGTAAATAAGAGGACAAAAATAACCCAGAATCAGAAGCGCCGACAGAAGAAAGCGTGTTGTGGCATAGGGTGAGCAACAGAATAAGAAGCAGCTGCAAGACCGACCACCACCAGAGAAGGTTGTTTATGACATCGAGCATCCAAAATAAAACCAGATTCAGAAAGAAGAGCAATTCCAGTGGAATAACTCAGCCAACACCCAGGCAAAAAAGGACACCGTTTATTATGAGAGTCGAGGTAAAGTGATAGTTGAGATAACGCTAATCTTTCCAAATGTTGCGATAGTCGAGGAAGTCGAGAAATTGGACAGGCGGAAAAGCAGATCCGACAGCTGGTCCTTCTGATCCTGCATCAATGATCAGATTAGTACGCGGGCAATTGCAGAAGCAAATGACGATTCAGAAAGTATAGCAAAAGCAGGGAGGAATAAACTACACAACTGAGGGCCGATGAGAGAAAGAACCAGTTTCATCAGAAAAAGAAAAAGTTCCCTATAGCCTCAATTTTCTAGACAAAAAAATGAGGAAGAGTTGGGAAGAAATAAAAGACAATATTTGTACATTGCATCATGAATACAAATAGAAAATGAATAATGATAAATATTTATAACGTGCTTAATACCCAGAGGTTTCTAAGCGTGGACCCGGGGATCGAACCTGTGGTGCTCCGTGTCGTCTTGCTTCCAAAGCAAGGCCGTTGCCCCCAAGCTATTCTCCTAAGAGGAGAAGTCGAGGATAAATATTGACTAGATAAGAGTTCTACATTTTACCGAAACGACGCTTGGCAGTGTTGCAGATGAACATGCCACTTTCTAAGAGCGGTTACTGAGCACTCACATGCACAATGCAACAGAACCCATGCAAGCCTATCACGTTGACCAGAAACCCGAGTAACATGCAAAGGGAGGATAATACTTGGCATTATTTGGTAGATGGTTCTATGTCATTTCATCGTCGGGCATTTCATTTTTCTTAGGGGAGTTAGGGGGATCTTCCCAACCCCCCCTCCTGCTCCTATTATTTTTACCTATACCCCAACCCCCCAAACCACTTATCTGCCCTTTCCCACCCCCACTAAAAAATTAGATGAACTGTCAAACACGTTTAAACTGCAGATTTTGAAATGCCTGATGATGAAAGAACGTCGTACCACACAGAAAAGCTGTGGGAGGTATCAAGCCGCCCCACAGAGGAGGTCTGCATTTCTCCTGGCACCTTGGGACGGAGGATGCTTGCGAGCAATGCTACATGGACCGCTGCCGCCTCTGGGATTGCCAATATATCACTAGTGGTGAAGTCGGTTAAGCCAGGGTAACTGATTTTTGTAACAATCCCAACTGAAAATCATTGCTTCTGGTGCAATAATCGTCCCTTGCAAATCTCCCATCTTGGGAACGCTTGGTGATCAGACACACAGATGTGACGCGTTGTATCGCGAAGAGTTTCCAGATGCAGGTAAGTCGCGCAAATGAGTATTGTGTAAACTCTTGCATTGATCGCCATGGCTGGAGAGCACAGCAACTTTTGGTGTTGCATGCTGGTGGCTAAATCGAAGAACTCAAATAGAGTCTTGGAACCTACAGAGAATCCAAGCACCGGCACGGCCAGAGTGTCTCAGCTTGAAAAGAGTGGATCACATTAGACCAGCACTGAAAGAACCCAGGACGTGTTTGGGCTGCCCATCACGGGACACCACACATGTAAGCGGATCCGTGGGCGCCTTATGGATACGAATAAACCAATCTCCCCAACCAACAATAAACAGCCGTCAGACCCAATTCCTGATCCCGTATGAGATTCTCATTCTGCAGTTTATTCGGCCAATGCCAAATCCTGACGAGCCACTTTCTCCCCCCCCCCCAAACGGCGGCCTGTTGTGGTTAGCACAAATGACTGCCGAGACCCTGGGATTAGAAGCGGCCCAGGAAGGTAAGGAGAGGGCTTTGGGGGAGGTGTGGTGTGTGAGGGGGGGTTGTTAGAGGGAGAGATTTGGTTGCCGTTCAAGCGGGGGCAGGGTTGGGAGAAGCATGATCCAAGGGTGTGCAGCAGAGGTGCAGGAGAATGAGAACCGTGAGGTGTGGTGGTGTCCCTTGCACAAGAGAAGAACGATTGGAGCTGCGGGGAGGGGCTTATAGGGGCTTGCAGGGGTGTCCCCAGCACAGAGGGTCGATGGTGAGTGATATATCGTAGGGTATTTATAACGCACTGAACACCCAGAGGTTTCTAAGCACCGACCCGGATATCGAACCTGTGGTGCTCCGTGTTGTCTTGCTTCCAAGGCGAGCATATTGCCCCTGAGCTATCCTCCCAAGACCTCCCAACTCTTTTCCCAACATCTTTTCCTCGCAACATTATGGCTGAGTCCGGGAAACCAGATTGCGGTAAAAGAGGCCTCACGGAATACATCGGATCCACACTCTTTCTTTAAAACCACGATTGCATAGTGCTTGGAGTATGGTAGGGACAGTAGGGCGAAAACATGTGCTCATTGCAGGAGGTGGGAAACTGACAATGTGGGCCCGAATTATAGTGATATTAAAAGGAGCGCTTCTCAGTATGTGGAGCCATGGACTGCACTGGAGCTGTCCAGACAGATCGCATGGACAATTTGAGACAGATCGCATGGACAATTTGAGACAGATCGCATGGACAATTTGAGACAGATCGCATGGACAATTTGAGACAGATCGCATGGACAATTTGAAATTGTAACCAACTATACACATTTCCAGGAAATAGTTAAGGGTCCATGAGCCTCTACAAATTAGAACCTTTAGGTTAATTCATACCTTGACCTGACGGCGTGACCAGTTTATAGCGCGCTTAATACCCAGAGGTTTCTAAGCTCGGACCCGGGGATCGAAGCTGCGTTGGTCCTTGTCGTCTTGCTACCAAGGCGAGCACGCTGCCCCTGAGCCGTCCTCCCGCGATGGTTCCCAGGCTCCATTCTCAGCAGTGTAAGAGGCCTGCTCACCTTCTCCTCAGCCACTTCACCAATGCTCGTTTCAGTTCCCAATGAACCCCCAACAGGACTGCCATGACTAAAAGAGTCATTTTAGTTCAGCAAGCCCCGGGCAGAGCCTGGAGAAGCAGGCTCTATAGACAAAGGGTATGACGATGTTACATCGCGAGTATATTTTTCGATTAGTTGCTGGTTAAATATTTTGCAATAAAAAAACGTGGGTGAGTAAGGGGATATAATGGGTAGGCGGTATGGGGGAATAGGGACTAAATAGGAGAATGGGGTTTTGGAGTGCCCCCCTCACCCCCAAGATACAAATAAATGGGTTTTTAGAGAAATAAAAGTCGGCAAAAAAACGAATAACTGGCGATGTAACCACATAGAAGGAAACAAATCAACACTGCCACAGAAGGGGAGTGCAGAGTCCCGGCACTACTAGGCCCCACCTACAGCCCCCGTTACGGTGACTGTGTGCACCGTGCCGCACTACACACCCCAGATCTCTAACAATTTCCTGGGGTCCCTCAGTTTGGCACAAAAGCATCATCCAGGGAGGACCGCAAACCAAATGGTGGTGCCAAGGCACCAGATAGGAGCCACCACTATGCAGCCCAGGCACAAAAGCACACACGTCCTGCCTCTGCAACGCCAGCCGTCTCTCCACACCATACGGAGATTAGCTCAAACCAAAAAGGTGGCTCCTTGTGACTCCACTGGTCTTTGCTGGGCGTGAAGGAACGAACTCTCCATCTTGAATAGGCGTCATCCCCTTATCCCCATCCTACTTCACCACTTCCCCAGACACAGCATCCACTTATCCCCATCCTACTTCACCACTTCCCCAGACACAGCATCCACTTATCCCCATCCTACTTCACCACTTCCCCAGACAGAGCGTCATCCCCTTATCCCCATCCTACTTCACCACTTCCCCTGAAAGAGCGTCATCCACTAATCCCCACCCTACTTCACCACTTTCCAGGACAGAGCGTCATCCACTAATCCCCCTCCTACTTCACCACTTCCCCAGACAGCGCGTCATCCACTAATCCCCCTCCTACTTCACCACTTCCCCAGAAAGAGCGTCATCCACTAATCCCCACCCTACGTCACCACTTCCCAGGACAGAGCGTCATCCCCTTATCCCCATCCTACTTCACCACTTCCCCAGAAAGAGCGTCATCCCCTTATCCCCATCCTACTTCACCACTTCCCCAGAAAGAGCGTCATCCACTAATCCCCATCCTACTTCACCACTTCCCCAGAAAGAGCGTTGTCCACTAATCCCCATCCTACTTCACCACTTCCCCAGAAAGAGAGTCATCCACTAATCCCCCTCCTACTTCACCACTTCCCCAGAAAGAGCGTCATCCCCTTATCCCCATCCTACTTCACCACTTCCCCAGACAGAGCGTCATCCCCTTATCCCCATCCTACTTCACCACTTCCCCAGAAAGAGAGTCATCCACTAATCCCCCTCCTACTTCACCACTTCCCCAGAAAGAGCGTCATCCACTAATCCCCATCCTACTTCACCACTTCCCCAGAAAGAGCATCATCCACTAATCCCCCTCCTACTTCACCACTTTCCAGGACAGAGCGTCATCCCCTTATCCCCATCCTACTTCACCACTTCCCCAGACAGAGCGTCATCCCCTTATCCCCCTCCTACTTCACCACTTCCCCAGAAAGAGCGTCATCCGCTAATCCCCATCCTACTTCACCACTTTCCAGGACAGAGCGTCATCCCCTTATCCCCATCCTACTTCACCACTTCCCCTGAAAGAGCGTCATCCACTAATCCCCACCCTACTTCACCACTTTCCAGGACAGAGCGTCATCCCCTTATCCCCCTCCTACTTCACCACTTCCCCAGAAAGAGCGTCATCCCCTTATCCCCCTCCTACTTCACCACTTCCCCAGAAAGAGCGTCATCCGCTAATCCCCATCCTACTTCACCACTTCCCCAGACAGAGCGTCATCCCCTTATCCCCACCCTACTTCACCATTTCCCCTGAAAGAGCGTCATCCACTAATCCCCACCCTACTTCACCACTTTCCAGGACAGAGCGTCATCCCCTTATCCCCATCCTACTTCACCACTTCCCCAGAAAGAGCATCATCCACTAATCCCCCTCCTACTTCACCACTTCCCCAGAAAGAGCGTCATCCACTAATCCCCATCCTACTTCACCACTTCCCCAGACAGAGCGTCATCCCCTTATCCCCACCCTACTTCACCATTTCCCCTGAAAGAGCGTCATCCACTAATCCCCACCCTACTTCACCACTTTCCAGGACAGAGCGTCATCCCCTTATCCCCATCCTACTTCACCACTTCCCCAGAAAGAGCATCATCCACTAATCCCCCTCCTACTTCACCACTTCCCCAGAAAGAGCGTCATCCACTAATCCCCATCCTACTTCACCACTTCCCCAGAAAGAGCGTCATCCACTAATCCCACTCCTACTTCACCATTTCCCCAGAAAGTGCGTCATCCCCTTATCCCCATCCTACTTCACCACTTCCCCAGACAGAGCGTCATCCCCATCCTACTTCACCTCTTCCCCAGACAGCGTCATCCCCTTATCCCCATCCTACTTCACCACTTCCCCAGAAAGAGCGTCATCCACTAATCCCCATCCTACTTCACCACTTCCCCAGAAAGAGCGTCATCCACTAATCCCCATCCTACTTCACCACTTCCCCAGAAAGAGCATCATCCACTAATCCCCCTCCTACTTCACCACTTCCCCAGAAAGAGCGTCATCCACTAATCCCCATCCTACTTCACCACTTCCCCAGAAAGAGCGTCATCCACTAATCCCACTCCTACTTCACCACTTCCCCAGAAAGAGCGTCATCCCCTTATCCCCATCCTACTTCACCACTTCCCCAGACAGAGCGTCATCCCCATCCTACTTCACCACTTCCCCAGACAGCGTCATCCCCTTATCCCCACACTACTTCACCACTTCCCCAGAAAGAGCGTCATCCACTAATCTCCACCCTACTTCACCACTTCCCCAGACAGAGCGTCATCCACTAATCCCCATCCTACTTCACCACTTCCCCAGAAAGAGCGTCATCCACTAATCTCCACCCTACGTCATCACTTCCCCAGACAGAGCGTCATCCCCTTATCCCCCTCCTACTTCACCACTTCCCCAGAAAGAGCGTCATCCACTAATCTCCACCCTACGTCATCACTTCCCCAGAAATAGCGTCATCCCCTTATCCCCATCCTACTTCACCACTTCCCCAGACAGAGCGTCATCCACTTAGCCCCATCCTACTTCACCACTTCCCCAGAAAGAGCGTCATCCACTAATCCCCACCCTACTTCACCACTTTCCAGGACAGAGCGTCATCCCCTTATCCCCATCCTACTTCACCACTTCCCCAGAAAGAGCATCATCCACTAATCCCCCTCCTACTTCACCACTTCCCCAGAAAGAGCGTCATCCACTAATCCCCATCCTACTTCACCACTTCCCCAGAAAGAGCGTCATCCACTAATCCCACTCCTACTTCACCACTTCCCCAGAAAGTGCGTCATCCCCTTATCCCCATCCTACTTCACCACTTCCCCAGAGCGTCATCCCCATCCTACTTCACCACTTCCCCAGACAGCGTCATCCCCTTATCCCCATCCTACTTCACCACTTCCCCAGACAGCGTCATCCCCTTATCCCCATCCTACTTCACCACTTCCCCAGAAAGAGCGTCATCCACTAATCCCCACCCTACTTCACCACTTCCCCAGAAAGAGCGTCATCCACTAATCCCCATCCTACTTCACCACTTCCCCAGAAAGATCATCATCCACTAATCCCCCTCCTACTTCACCACTTCCCCAGAAAGAGCGTCATCCACTAATCCCCATCCTACTTCACCACTTCCCCAGAAAGAGCATCATCCACTAATCCCACTCCTACTTCACCACTTCCCCAGACAGAGCGTCATCCCCATCCTACTTCACCACTTCCCCAGACAGCGTCATCCCCTTATCCCCACACTACTTCACCACTTCCCCAGAAAGAGCGTCATCCACTAATCTCCACCCTACTTCACCACTTCCCCAGACAGAGCGTCATCCACTAATCCCCATCCTACTTCACCACTTCCCCAGAAAGAGCGTCATCCACTAATCTCCACCCTACGTCATCACTTCCCCAGACAGAGCGTCATCCCCTTATCCCCCTCCTACTTCACCACTTCCCCAGAAAGAGCGTCATCCACTAATCTCCACCCTACGTCATCACTTCCCCAGAAATAGCGTCATCCCCTTATCCCCATCCTACTTCACCACTTCCCCAGAAAGAGCGTCATCCACTAATCCCCCTCCTACTTCACCACTTCCCCAGAAAGAGCGTCATCCACTTAGCCCCATCCTACTTCACCACTTCCCCAGACAGAGCGTCATCCACTAATCTCCACCCTACTTCACCACTTCCCCAGAAATAGCGTCATCCACTTAGCCCCATCCTACTTCACCACTTCCCCAGAAAGAGCATCATCCACTAATCCCCCTCCTACTTCACCACTTCCCCAGAAAGAGCGTCATCCACTTAGCCCCATCCTACTTCACCACTTCCCCAGACAGAGCGTCATCCACTAATCTCCACCCTACTTCACCACTTCCCCAGAAATAGCGTTATCCACTTCGCCCCATCCTACTTCAGCACTTCCCCAGACAGAGCGTCATCCCCTTATCCTCATCCTACTTCACCACTTCCCCAGACAGAGCGTCATCCACTAATCTCCACCCTACTTCACCACTTCCCCAGACAGAGCGTCATCCACTAATCCCCATCCTACTTCACCACTTCCCCAGAAAGAGCGTCATCCACTAATCTCCACCCTACGTCATCACTTCCCCAGACAGAGCGTCATCCCCTTATCCCCCTCCTACTTCACCACTTCCCCAGAAAGAGCGTCATCCACTAATCTCCACCCTATGTCATCACTTCCCCAGAAATAGCGTCATCCCCTTATCCCCATCCTACTTCACCACTTCCCCAGACAGAGCGTCATCCACTTAGCCCCATCCTACTTCACCACTTCCCCAGAAAGAGCGTCATCCACTAATCCCCCTCCTACTTCACCACTTCCCCAGAAAGAGCGTCATCCACTTAGCCCCATCCTACTTCACCACTTCCCCAGACAGAGCGTCATCCACTAATCTCCACCCTACTTCACCACTTCCCCAGAAATAGCGTTATCCACTTAGCCCCATCCTACTTCAGCACTTCCCCAGACAGAGCGTCATCCCCTTATCCTCATCCTACTTCACCACTTCCCCAGACAGAGCGTCATCCACTAATCTCCACCCTACTTCACCACTTCCCCAGAAATAGCGTCATCCACTTAGCCCCATCCTACTTCAGCACTTCCCCAGACAGAGCGTCATCCCCTTATCCTCATCCTACTTCACCACTTCCCCAGACAGAGCGTCATCCACTAATCTCCACCCTACTTCACCACTTCCCCAGAAATAGCGTCATCCACTTAGCCCCATCCTACTTCAGCACTTCCCCAGACAGAGCGTCATCCCCTTATCCTCATCCTACTTCACTACTTCCCCAGACAGAGCGTCATCCACTAATCTCCACCCTACTTCACCACTTCCCCAGAAATAGCGTCAGCCCCTTATCCCCATCCTACTTCACCACTTCCCCAGACAGAGCGTCATCCACTAATCCCCACCCTACTTCACCACTTCCCCACACAGACAGGAGTCTTTCTTCCTCTCAGCTTTCCCATGGAGTGTTGGATTCACCCTGCGGTCACTGTGGGACCAGAAACTCCCTGTGCCATTAAATGGAGCCAGGGGCTGCACCTCTGTAGGAGCAGACGACTTCACTGCGTAACCAAGTCTAGTAGACGGTGCACAAAGCCCGCGTCATCCACTAATCCCCCTCCTACTTCACCACTTCCCCAGACAGAGCGTCATCTACTAATCCCCACCCTACGTCACCACTTCCCCAGAAAGAGAGGAGTCTTTCTTCCTCTCAGCTTTCCCATGGAGTGTTGGATTCACCCTGCGGTCACTGTGGGACCAGAAACTCCCTGGGCCATTAAATGGAGCCAGGGGCTGCACCTCTGTAGGAGCAGACGACTTCACTGTGTAACCAAGTCTAGTAGACGGTGCACAAAGCCCGCGTCATCCACTAATCCCCCTCCTACTTCACCACTTCCCCAGACAGAGCGTCATCCCCTTATCCCCATCCTACTTCACCACTTCCACAGACAGAGCGTCATCCACTTAGCCCCATCCTACTTCACTACTTCCCCAGAAAGAGCGTCATCCACTAATCCCCATCCTACTTCACCACTTCCCCAGACAGAGCGTCATCCCCTTATCCTCATCCTACTTCACCACTTGCCCAGACACAGCATCCACTTATCCCCATCCTACTTCACCACTTCCCCAGACAGAGCGTCATCCACTAATCCCCCTCCTACTTCAGCACTTCCCCAGACAGACAGGAGTCTTTCTTCCTCTCAGCTTTCCCATGGAGTGTTGGATTCACCCTGCGGTCACTGTGGGACCAGAAACTCCCTGGGCCATTAAATGGAGCCAGGGGCTGGAGCAGACGACTTCACTGCGTAACCAAGTCTAGTAGACGGTGCACAAAGCCCGCGTCATCCACTAATCCCCCTTCTTCTTCACCACTTCCCCAGACAGAGCGTCATCCACTAATCCCCATCCTACTGCACCACTTCCCCAGACAGAGCGTCATCCACTTAGCCCCACCCTACTTCACCACTTCCCCAGAAATAGCGTCAGCCCCTTATCCCCATCCTACTTCACCACTTCCCCAGACAGAGCGTCATCCACTAATCCCCACCCTACTTCACCACTTCCCCAGACAGACAGGAGTCTTTCTTCCTCTCAGCTTTCCCATGGAGTGTTGGATTCACCCTGCGGTCACTGTGGGACCAGAAACTCCCTGGGCCATTAAATGGAGCCAGGGGCTGCACCTCTGTAGGAGCAGACGACTTCACTGCGTAACCAAGTCTAGTAGACGGTGCACAAAGCCCGCCCCTCTCATGGTCAACCCGTTCCCTCTGTCCTGCCTTTAGGATGGCACAGCAGGGTGAACGCTCCGATATCTGGGCGCAGCCTGCTGTGGCAGGTTTAAAACCCGGCTGGGTAAACTCAGCCTTTCATCCTTCCAAGGTTAATAAATGGAGCACCACTCTGTGTGTAGCGCTATATCAGAAATGGATATTATTAGTATAGATTAGGAATAACATACTACTCCCTGCCCCAGGGAAGAAGCTACCTTGAGGAAAAAAACAGCCATAGGCAATGGACGCCTTACTGCACCCGAGCATAGGCCACACAGGCAGGCAGGCAGGAGCAAACGGGCAAGGAAGCTAGGCGGCCATTTTACATGAGTGGGCGGGGCAACTTTATAAAGGAGGAAATACTGCATGAAAAGTGCAGCTCTATAGGAAGAAGCCTTTGACAAGCATCTCATACCCGGACCTGCCAAGGTAGAATATCAAATTGCAAGTGCATCGAAAAGGCAGAAAGGAATACAGACGCTTCACTGAGCGCCAACTCTGGCCTTCCGCGAATCTCAATTAGCGACAACCCCCGTTCTGCGGGTTTCCGGGACCTACAGTAATTACGTTCCATACAAGAGAATCCCTCGAACTGCCATAGATTAAAAAACGCTGATAGCAGCAGTAACGAACAACAAGGGGTCCGGAAATGATGACAAAAAATAAGCGATTCACTCAAGCGACAAAAGAACGGCCGCCATCTAGGAAAGTAGGCCGCATGGGCGTGTTGGAGCAAGGTGCTAAACCCATGACTGTGCTCTGGTGGCCGCTTCACTCCGAGAAGAATGTACCCCCACCCACCCCCTTGCTCCTTCAAGATCAGGAGATCAGTCAATGAAAGGTCTACACAATAGGGTGGAAAATACAGACAAAATGGCGCATCCCTGATCGTTTTACTTAGGATCTGCATCGTGTTCCGGTGGAAGACTTGCACGACTCATACCAGAAAAAAAACAAATTTAACTAACACCCCCTTTAACATAATCTGGCCCCCTTCTCTCCCGCAGGTCAATCTTTATTCAATTTCAACAGTGTCCGTAAAAATTTGTAGTATTGAACATGGGCGGTTCCCCGTTATCCCTACATTGGAGCAAGCGTGCATTTTGACAGCTTTGTTTTTACAACTATTATTCAATTCTATGCATCGTTTGACCGTAGTTACAAGGTTTCCATCTTGCGAAAGAACTTAAATGACCTATTCGGGAAAGTCTAACAAGAACTGCGGGAAGCTCGAGAGAATCAACATTCTATGGTGTCATGTCCTCATCCAAGGAGAAGCATATATGTTCTTGTGCCTATTAATGACCCCTCTGTATGCCTTTTCCATCATGAATGCGTGTCGCAGGTCCGATCTTCTCAATGGAGGAGAAAGCGAGGATTCGCAAAAATCCTTTCCTGGCCAATATCTCCCTCTGGAGCCATACAGTTTGGACATGCAATGTCCCCCCTCTCCGCTCCCTTTTCTTACTTGCAAATTGTTCTAAATGCCGATTTTATGGTTTGATTCATGTTTACTGTTTTGCTTCTACTGTTCTTGTTTTATGTGTTACTTGTTGAAAACTGTAAAGTGCCTTGGATTAAGGCGCTATATAAAACAATAAAAATACAAAAATACAAAAATACAATACAAATACATTCTGGACCCTTCTCGGAAAGTATGAATAAATCTAATTTCCAGGGGTTGGCTCGTCAATAATGGCTGACACGCTGCCTACCCGCCACCCATAATGGACGAGCAAAACTAAACCAGTCCAGGGAACGCTCCTGGGTCGGCTGTGTTGTGAGGAAACCAGGATTCCCTCTCACTAAGGGAAGTAACTAAGCTGGGAATAGCCAGTGAGCCATGCAGGGCGGGGAGTTTTGCTGGCCCAGCTTTGCTGGCCAGCGTACTGCAGCCTGAGAGTCTGGGGGAGCTAGTCCCCCGCAGCTCTGCCTCACCCTCCAGGAACCAGAAATCAGGGAGAGGCGTTTAGCACTGCCTCTTGGTTTCCTGATTGGAGGGTGTACAGGGCGGGCTTCTGAAGCAACAGTGGAGTGAGCGGGAGTCAGGAGCCGAGCTGACGAGAAGGAATGCATTTGCAAAAAATGTAAACTTACTGTGTCTTTGTGAGTGCAGTATATATGCACTGCACCAGGGCTATAAGTGGGGTAAGAAATCGAGGGGGGGCCCTCCTCTGGGGGCGTGGCTTGTGGGATGGGCGTGGTCTAATATAGTACACAAACTGTAGTAAGGTACGCAAATATATAAATGCATGTAAGCATTTATATATTTGTATGTGTACCTTACTATGGTTTGTGTAGTATGTAAGCCATATTTTATAAATATGTAAATATTTAACATATGCTGCCTTTCTTGCTACTCAGTTATTTGCAACCTTTCCTTTTTCTCTTCAGGAGCACTTGATTGGGGGTTGCTCTGCCCCTTCCTATGCTTCTATTATCGGTTCGCAGACTGAGTGTCTCTTTACTGGTTATCCCCCAGCTTTATTGATGCAGTCCCTTGCTTCTGGAGTTTCCACCTCTGGTTTGGGCATCTCTCCACTTATTGCTCATACCACTGTCTGTGCTCAGCCCCTCCCTTCTGGGCTTTTCGCTTCTTAAATGAGATTGTGGTGTATTGTATAACTCTTTATACTGGGATAACAATATCCCACAAGCTTCCTGTTTATCCCGGTCCCACAGGTACCTCTAACTTGGTAGGGGCTAATGTTTGGGGGCTTGGCTCTCGCTTGGGACGATTGCTCTCTCTGTTGCTTGGCTTCTTCTTGGGTCTACGTCAGACTCTTCATTCGTACCATCGCTGCAGGTGTGAAGCAACCCTCGCTTCATGTACGGGGGGTATCAGAACTGTTCTTGGGGCATCCAGCTTGCGGTCACGCCACCACAAGGTTGCTTGCTCGTCTCTCGGTAGATGCAAGAGATTTCTCTCGTTTATGCATGAGCCGGTTCTTGGGCGGTTTGCCCTTGTGTTGTCGCTCTCTCCAGAAGTTGCGTGCTCTGTGACCAACTTCAGTTCCTTCTCCAACCAGTATAATGCCTCCTCCTTCCTCTTCCTCCTCGGCACAATTATAAATGCATCTTGCATTAAAGACATTTTCCTTTTCTGGTGCCATTAGGTTTCGTCTTGCATTGCCTTCGGCCCAAAGACAAGACTGCCACTTTCTGTGGCGTATTGGGTAGTCCCATGTATGCAATTACATTTGTTGGTGCAGGAAGTTCCTCACAGTAACGCAAGTCCTTGTTCCCAAAGGGGGACTCTCTCTCTCGTGGTGAGGTTCCACTTGCCTCGATCCCTAGGGAGGGTTTTGAGGAGCAGGCTCATCTCCCAAGCCTCACAGGGTGGTCTCTAAGGGAGAAGAGGCGAATACCTGCGATTTATCACAGGGTACATGATATGATATATGGTATTTATAACGCGCCTATGCAGTGGTGCATCAAGGCGCGACAAGGCAAGGGAGGGGAACAAAGGGAGGACAGACAACGATCCTACTAGGCCAGGTGTCATTCACATTGCGCAAGTGTGTGGGAAGGGGGGTGGAACAGTGCAATACAAGAAGCTAACAAGCAAGTAAGTAGCGGCCAGCAAGTGTCAGTGCGGACATCCAGTGTCAGGGGCTGGTAGCGAGACTGTAGGGATACAGAAACAGTCCCCAAGTGCGGGAGTTGCAGTGGGGGCAGTGCAGGTGAGAGAAGCTGGCAGGGGAGGGACCTGGGCTCGAGATCAGAGGGTGTCCAGGTAGCCAGTGTAGTTCAGGTTTCAGCCAGGAGGTCAGCAGAAGGGAGGAGGAGAAAAGGCAGACGCAAAGAGAAAGGTCTTCAGGTGCTTCCGGAACCGGAGATGGTTCTCCTCAAGTTTAGTGGGGGGGAGGAGGGGAGGAAGGGAGGCTTTTCCAGAGGGAGGCACCAGACACAGAAATCGAACATATCGAGTTGTTTAGGGTTGTGGTGGGGCATACGCCCCCACACAAAGACTTCATCTTTACGCAAACCTCCCACATCTCCTGTAAATCCTGTACATCTGTTACTTATTTGAACAACTCCAGACCAAACCACAGGGGCTCTCTCAATAGCAGCCGTCAGGTATCATATGCCGATTTAGTGCCCCTCTCGATCACCATTTCTCTGCCTCTTTAAAGGAGGGTCCCATTGTCAGCTGTGCATTGGCTCTAGCCATCTCAGCCATTACTGACACCAGTGCAACCAGAGGAAAAACACATCTTGAAAGGATAAGGAGGTGCTGTGTTTATGGTTAAAATTGGAATGAGGGCAGGAGTGACAGAGGCATCACCCGAAATGGAGCGTGCTGTTATTTGGAGATGTACATTGTCATCATGTGTGTTCTGCAGGAATGTCACCATCACACTGAGTGTTGATAGTCTGCATGAGGGAGGCGTTAAGACACCCACAGAGGCTCAGGCGGCAGCGTCTACAAGTGTTTGTCTCCATCTATTTTTTGTTTGTTTTATTGCACACTAACAAAATTGCTGATTCAGTGGCCCGTGGTTATGATTTGTTCAAAACCTTCCAGCCGTCAACTTTTGGTTTTGCTTTAGTCATCCAGAGTGGGACGGGAATGCCCAGACGTGCGTCCCGTGCCTGCTGGGTCTAGAGACCCAAGTTAGTCCTTACTGATGACATCCAACAAAGCCAATACATGTCTGGGGATGCTTGTAGTCTTGTATAAAAGAACGTGATCTAGCAGTTTGGACTGGACCGTCCCTTTTGGGGTGGGACAGCTGTGCCTGTGGTTATGATTTGTTCTAAACGTTCCAGCCATCAACTATTGGTACAGCAGGCAAAATTTAACATTGTCTTAGTGCGCACAGAAAACTGCCTTTATATCAGAGCACAAATATTCCCCAGAAAAAAGGACCTTTTGAGAGACACAAGGATGTGAATTCCCTGCTAAATAAGCTATACAAAAGAAATTATTTATTTTTACTACCAATGCTCTTTTCCATTGATCATCTTGAGCATATATTACAGTCACAACAAGAATGTTATACTTACTCTCAGCAAAGCTTATATCAACTTGTAGAGTAGCCTACAAATAATGTTCTGATTGGTTATAATTTCAAGATGGACAGTGTGGTACACCCCTATTGTAATCTTCCAAAATACCCAGAGCAGAAAGGAGAAGAGGTCAAATAGCACTGATGAATGTCCCTGGCTGCTTTGTATACAATCTAAGAAAACTTTGGGAACATTCGAAATTAACACAGATCTTAATATTTTATTTTTATTTGTGATAACAGAGTAGAATGCTTGAATCAGTAAGTACATAATGCGCACTGGGCTTGCTGCTCATTTCATTTTTCACAAATCTCACTAGAATATTGAAGTGTCTAATCACGAATCATAAGGATGATTTGGACGGCATCAAAAAATTGGATAGGAGGATAAAGTTGCTGTTGTAGCCTAATACAGGCATCAAATGGCTTTCTGTTTATATACACACCCACAAATAAATCACTGAAAAGCGTAGTTAAGGTGCAGTTAAATTGTGCAGATTTAATGCAATAAGGCCTTGAAATTCAGCGGGTGCAGGTAGTCATGACCATCTTAACTCAATGCATTCCCGTTGATGTCCCCATAATGTCATGCCACCATAATGCCATTTTTTATGTCACTGTGAATCCCTTCTAATATGCATGTGCTCATGAGCTTTGCAACGCGAATGGGCTGAATTAAGATGGTCGTAACTTCCCACATCCGCTGAATTTCAAGGTTTTTTTGTTGCATTTGACTGCCCCTTCAGTAAGGTTTTTCCCAGTGAATTTCAAAGGTTTTGTTATACCATAGCTTATTCAAAGCATGCTGCATCAATAGGATTTCATTAGGGTCCATTAGCCATATCCCGCCGTGGACACTGTTTATGTTCCACTTATAGCTTTCCTTGGTGCCCTATGGCCATGGGCAGTGGCCACGTCTGGCCATTAGCCACTGTGCATTTTGTACAAATAGGATTTCTTTAGATCCCACTAGCCATGTCCTTCGGGGATGGATAGTGTCCACTATAGGATTCCTTGGGGCCCACTAGCCAGAGTGTTTGGCCATGACCACTGTACATGTTCCACCAATAGGTTTCTTTTGGGCCCATTGGCCAGGGCCACTGACACAAAGACCCATTTTCCCCCTGCCTAGTAGATGTGATCACAATAGATGTCCCCCTTATTCATTTTTTCTCCGATTTAAGTACCCCAATACTTCTCATGGTAATTACCATGTTAATCTATTACCGTAGATTAATGTAGTCCCTTTATTGTAAAATAAGAGCCACCATTACCGCGGTAATCTGGATTACTGTGATATTACCCCGATGTTCCGACTGCAAGACCACAACAATTCCCCAACTTCACATGGTGTCCTTTTTCCCCCTCCCCACCTCTAGCCTGATGCCATTTCATCTTTTTTCCTCCTCCAAATAGGTTTCCCCCCCACTTTCAGTTTTTGCATTACCTCGATAATTACTGCTGTAATTGCTCGAATCGAGCATATGAGCAAAAAAAGCGGCTTTCATTTCTGAAATATCTTGCTGATGCATTGTGGGGCATAATTTTGGGAGACAGGGGCACCCCCTTCACTGTCAAATATTTTAACTGCTGGATGGAATAATCCCAGACCCCTCATGGAAATTTAGTCAACGCCCTTCATGCCCAAATTGTTTCGCACATGGTGCAATTCCGTCTGGTGGTTTTTGCTGGGCACAGCGCAGAAATTTAGCCTGTAACAAAGATTTTGTTTGCAAAATATCAGCCAAATCAGTCATGCAAGTCAAAAACGATTAGCAATAACATTCTCGGGTTTCTTATGGAACTTGATACTCAACTATAGTGCAGCGATCACGATTTATATTTCAAACCAGGAAACCATTCAAAAACATTGTCTGAACAAGAAAAGAGCAAGAATGTACCACTTGCTCCCCTATCAGTCATGTTCTCAAATGATTCCAGTAAATACGGAGGACCCAACTTTATCATTTGAGTGAGGCATATTAACTAAAATACTCCCGGAACATGGAATGGCAAACTCTCGTAAGACTGCCCGATGAGAATGAAATGTGCCCTTGTTACTCACGTTCAATGGGGTCAGACCAAGACAGAGGCTGGATTGTCAAATTGTAGGTTTCTAATTGGCAAATAGACACTGGGTCAAGGGCTTGACTGCTTAATAAGTTGAGGAAAGACTAGACAATTGTGTGCACTTCTGCAGCTTGCTCCTATGTTTGAGGTTTACCCATTGGAAGAACATTCTTGGGATTGACCAAGGAGGTCCAATATGATAATGTCTTTTGGGAAGTTAGGACATTGACCGGGTCTTTCTTACATACAGACACGATGAAGCTATTGTTAGGGTTGGGTAAACACATTTTCCAAGGTAATGTAGGCAATGCGTTGACTTGCAAGCCATGCTATTGAATGCGTTTGTGCTGTTCCTGTGCCAGCGGATCTGCCTCTATGGGCGACACTGCAGTGGAGGGCGAAGTCCATCAAACTTGCTGGTGAAGTCATTGGTGAATCAGGACACCACCAGGCCAAGGATTTAACCCTGGTCTCCTTCCAATAGTTTGCAAATCTAGGGTGCAGTTAGGGGCAGAGCGGGCAGTTATAAGGACCGGTGTCAATCTGCAATATTACCGTTTTTGGTAAACATGCAGGAACCTTTAAAGTGTGTACTATTGCCAAAGTCAGCACGATTCGTGCACAATCAGTGTGTGTGCAGCATGGTGTGTACAATTAAAGTATGCAGAAGTGAAAACAAGCAACGAGCGCATCCAGTTTATGAATGAAGACACCTGGTGTGTTATTTTCAGGAGCTTCTCAAACTTCAGCTTTTAGTCATAACACTTTTTAAAGTTTGGTCATATAAAGACCCCATTGGAGCAGGAGCACATTTTCAAGGTGTTAAGCTACTCCCCAGACACAAGGACCAGCCTCCCATGTTTGTAGATGTGAATTCGCCACAGGGGACAAATCGCATCATTTCTTATTCGCCAAGAGTGAACTATCCCTCCCTAATGGCAAATAAGTGTGACAAAAAGTCGTACTCGGACCCACACTACTACTAACCCCGAAGAAACAGGCACAGGGTGACAGGTAGGACAGGCCGCCGATGCCACTTGTGGTTACATGGATGCAGGACAGGGGATACTCTTCAGAAGAGATGCAAACTAGTACAGGAGTATCCAAACAACAAAAGTACTGTGGTAACAACATTAAATAATCTAAGCTTCTATAATTATAGGATACTGGCTGCCATTCGTGACAGACTTTCCTCCTTTGTAGGGTTTCCCGCTGTTTCCTGGTTCCCTGATGGGGGATGGGGCAGGGCTGGGTCGGCGTGCTGCGCACGTGCTGGGAGCCGCCCCGTGGCTAATCGGGCACTCCTGTGCTCCGTGTCTTCTGGGACCAGCGCTCGCTTTGTCTGCGGCGTTGAAGTGAGTCCCTCCGCCGGGGCCTCTACCCCGAGAGGAGCGCTGACGCGCCGTGCGACCGCAGTCCTCTGCGTGCCTTCCCGGGCCTTGGGTTGGAGGTGCGCAGAGGAGCGCTGACGCGCCGCGCGACCGCGGTCCTCTGCGTGCCTTCCCGGGCCTTGGGTTGGAGGTGCGCCGACGCGCTGTACACCACTCGACTGTGGGCCTCCCTGGCACGGGTGGGTGTATTATACACCTTCGTCGCCAGATGTGAGGTTTTGCTCGGTCCTCGAACCGACAGAGGCACATATCCCGCAGGAGCCGTGGTAGAGATAATCTGCTTTATTAACTGCCAGGCATGAACTGCCGAAACCCCTCAATCCCCTCCCACACCACACGTCACTTCCGTGTGGCGGGAAGAAGGACTGCAACGGCGGTCCGCCCACCTAACGAGGTGGACGGACGGGCGGTATGCCCATAGGAACAACATGACACAGACTATATAAAAAAAATGTTTTTTTTAAAAAAAAGAGACTATAACCCACACGTTTAAGAGTAAACAACCTTGCGGGATTTGGACTGTCGAGACGACTGCTTCCTGCAGGTCGAGCCTGCGTCTAACAAGGCCAGACGATGGCTTCCACTGGGCCAAGAGAGCAAAGTTCATACAATTGTCTTCAGTGGTCCAGTTGGCATTGAATGCATTGGAAACTGGCGAGTGTCAAAGACGGCTCCAGGTGCCTGCTGTGGAAAGAAACGTGTCTTGCGGGACCAAAATGGATCACGGTGGGAACACCGTTCCCAGAGCTGGCTTGTGACTTCCGGTTGCTGGGGTAATCTGTCCAGGGTCAAGACTGATCCTTGTTCTTGGCTTCCCAGCCTGGAAGGTTTCTAGGGAGCACTTGCGGGGTCCGTCACATCCAGGGAGCAGGTTCCTGGGTACCAGCTGTCTCCGCGTGCAGTCTAGCCAGCAAACTACACCCTGACCCCCAAAGTTACTCTGGCTAAAGAGAAAGGGAGTTCCCCTTTCTTGGAATTCGGTCTGCCCATCGATGGACTTTTGAGCAGAATGTACCCTCCCACCCCCAACAAAGTTCCAGGTGAAATACTACTTCACTTGTCCAAAGATGAACCCAGGGAGCGGACTCGCCCCCCTCAAATTATCAGTCTGCTACAACAAGACTGTTCTCCTTCTAGCATTCTGCAAGGGCTCCAATTCTGGCTGCTACGCTCAGAGTCTTGCCTGGTGATTTAGTCTGAGTGCTTTGTACGCAGGAAGGTGAAACAGGAATTGTGGGAGCTCTGGGAGAATCCAAGATGGTGGCACCTTCTGTGTGTGTGTGTGTGTCTATGCCGTGTTTTCACCGCGGCCACTTTGCACGCTTCCATTTTAAACGTGCAGTTATCACTGCGGGCGTTTTCGGCAATTTAAAAAAAAAAAAAATTATATATATATATATATATGTTGAGTGTTTTGGGTAGGGATGGGGTGGGTGGTTGGGATACAGGATAAGGTCTTAGGTTAGATGGGCGGGTTGCCGTGGGGAACCCACCATGTAAATAAAATAATTGCCATAAACCACTGCGGTGAAAACTGCACGGTTATACAAACAGGTAAAGTGGTTGCAGTAAAAACACGTGAAACTGTTCTGTGGACTAATGCTTCTCGCCACACTACTTTAACTCTGCCCTCTCTCCTGTGTCTACTGCATCGAGGAGTCCGTTCATCACATCACACTGTGTGCTCTCCACTGTTTTAACAGGTCTTGCCTTTGAAGCAGCGGTGCCCATGTAACCACCTGGCGAGACTCCCTGTACTCCAGTGAAGGGGACCAGTCTTCCCAGAAGTCTTCCCAGAAGCAGCGGTGCCCAGGTAACCACCTGGGGAGATTTCATGTACTCCAGTGAAGGGGACCAGTCTCCCAGAAGCAGCGGTGCCAGGTAACCACCTGGGGAGATTTCCTGTACTCCAGTGAAGGGGACCAGTCTTCCCAGAAGCAGCGGTGCCCAGGTAACCACCTGGGGAGATTTCCTGTACTCCAGTGAAGGGGACCAGTCTTCCCAGAAGTCTTCCCAGAAGCAGCGGTGCCCAGGTAACCACCTGGGGAGATTTCATGTACTCCAGTGAAGGGGACCAGTCTCCCAGAAGCAGCGGTGCCAGGTAACCACCTGGGGAGATTTCCTGTACTCCAGTGAAGGGGACCAGTCTTCCCAGAAGTCTTCCCAGAAGCAGCGGTGCCCAGGTAACCACCTGGGGAGATTTCCTGTACTCCAGTGAAGGGGACCAGTCTTCCCAGAAGCAGCGGTGCCCAGGTAACCACCTGGGGAGATTTCATGTACTCCAGTGAAGGGGACCAGTCTTCCCAGAAGTCTTCCCAGAAGCAGCGGTGCCCAGGTAACCACCTGGGGAGATTTCCTGTACTCCAGTGAAGGGGACCAGTCTTCCCAGAAGTCTTCCCAGAAGCAGCGGTGCCAGGTAACCACCTGGGGAGATTTCCTGTACTCCAGTGAAGGGGACCAGTCTTCCCAGAAGCAGCGGTGCCCAGGTAACCACCTGGGGAGATTTCCTGTACTCCAGTGAAGGGGACCAGTCTTCCCAGAAGTCTTCCCAGAAGCAGCGGTGCCCAGGTAACCACCTGGGGAGATTTCATGTACTCCAGTGAAGGGGACCAGTCTCCCAGAAGCAGCGGTGCCAGGTAACCACCTGGGGAGATTTCCTGTACTCCAGTGAAGGGGACCAGTCTTCCCAGAAGTCTTCCCAGAAGCAGCGGTGCCCAGGTAACCACCTGGGGAGATTTCCTGTACTCCAGTGAAGGGGACCAGTCTCCCAGAAGCAGCACTGCCCAGGTAACCACCTGGGGAGATTTCCTGTACTCCAGTGAAGGGGACCAGTCTTCCCAGAAGCAGCGGTGCCCAGGTAACCACCTGGGGAGATTTCATGTACTCCAGTGAAGGGGACCAGTCTTCCCAGAAGCAGCGGTGCCCAGGTAACCACCTGGGGAGATTTCCTGTACTCCAGTGAAGGGGACCAGTCTTCCCAGAAGTCTTCCCAGAAGCAGCGGTGCCCAGGTAACCACCTGGGGAGATTTCCTGTACTCCAGTGAAGGGGACCAGTCTCCCAGAAGCAGCGGTGCCCAGGTAACCACCTGGGGAGATTTCATGTACTCCAGTGAAGGGGACCAGTCTTCCCAGAAGCAGCGGTGCCCAGGTAACCACCTGGGGAGATTTCCTGTACTCCAGTGAAGGGGACCAGTCTTCCCAGAAGTCTTCCCAGAAGCAGCGGTGCCCAGGTAACCACCTGGGGAGATTTCATGTACTCCAGTGAAGGGGACCAGTCTCCCAGAAGCAGCGGTGCCAGGTAACCACCTGGGGAGATTTCCTGTACTCCAGTGAAGGGGACCAGTCTTCCCAGAAGTCTTCCCAGAAGCAGCGGTGCCCAGGTAACCACCTGGGGAGATTTCCTGTACTCCAGTGAAGGGGACCAGTCTTCCCAGAAGCAGCGGTGCCCAGGTAACCACCTGGGGAGATTTCATGTACTCCAGTGAAGGGGACCAGTCTTCCCAGAAGTCTTCCCAGAAGCAGCGGTGCCCAGGTAACCACCTGGGGAGATTTCCTGTACTCCAGTGAAGGGGACCAGTCTTCCCAGAAGTCTTCCCAGAAGCAGCGGTGCCCAGGTAACCACCTGGGGAGATTTCCTGTACTCCAGTGAAGGGGACCAGTCTTCCCAGAAGCAGCGGTGCCCAGGTAACCACCTGGGGAGATTTCATGTACTCCAGTGAAGGGGACCAGTCTTCCCAGAAGCAGCGGTGCCCAGGTAACCACCTGGGGAGATTTCCTGTACTCCAGTGAAGGGGACCAGTCTTCCCAGAGAGATCAAAAAAGGGGTTTACTGGGCTGGGCTCTCAATTAGTGGTTTTGGGTGAAGCCATGTCCTATACACAGGGCCCTGCCCTGTGAGATGAGTCAGTAGAAACCAACGGACAGTGTGACACCAAAAGGTTTTGGCCAGTGCAGTTGTAGACTTCCAGAGGCGGTGAAGTCAAAAGCAGACATGGCTTAGAGTTGGAGCTTCATCTGCCACCAGGCTCTGGAAACACACAATTATTACACATTGGTTCAGAGCTGGCCACGGTTAAAGACGGATCCCGGATGCTGGAACATTGGGTTCCATTAGTCTGTTGGCAGGAATGCACAAGTACAGAGCATTATGAAAGTGAGGTTTGATTAGCAGACCTCACTTTGGGAGCGACTGATATAGAGGAAGAGGGAGAGAGAGAGAGACACAAAGAGCTAGACTCGCATCGAATTCTATTAAAAATCAAAAAGATCAGCCTTCGCCCCTCTCCCTATAAACCAGGTTCAACCCTCCCCCCGCATGCCAGCTTCACCACTCTGCTTGATCCACCATCATCATCCCTCTCTCATGCCAGTCTGTGCCACAGCCCACCTCACTCTCGCCAGACTCACTGTGTCCTTATCCATCACTCAGGCCATTAATATGCCCAAGCCTTGCCCTGCTGCACTTTTCAAAACTATCTCGAGCCCCAAACAATAGCCTCCAACCTCTAGTAACTTAGCTTTGGCACCTAAATCCAAGGTTCATGAGCATTAGGCAAATCTATGCCACCTATTTGCCACCGGCAAGTAAGAAAGTAGCAGGAACTGAACAGGTAGCATGCAGGGGTCACGACCTTTGCAGCGTACTTTGTGTGAAAGCACTGCACGACTACAGGGCATGCACACCGCCTAACGCCCTTTCGATTCAGCATACCATTCAATTTAAAGAGTGCCAAGCGCGGAAACATGATCGTGCCACTCTTTTTACCATCAGGGGCCAGATTACAGAAACGTTGTAGCGGTCGGTGCAAGTGCAAAGATTGTACGGTATTGCCCTGTTTTTAAAAACACTGGGACACATTAAAAAACCATTGCACCTTGACAAGTGCAGATTGTCATATTAAAAGCACCCGGGAAAAAATTGCCTTGGTGCAAAAAAGATGCATTTTCACAACCTTTTTTTTTTTACCAGGGAAAAGTTTGCCCTAGTGCTAATAAGGAATGGTATTAGCACCAGGGCAAACTTTGCCCTGATGAAAACATGCATCAGAAATGGATCTTTTTAGCACTAGGGCAATTTTAGCCCTGGTGCTTTTAATATGCCAGGCTGCACTTGTCGAGGTGCAATGGTTTTTTAATGTGTCCCAGTGTTTTTCAAAATAGGGTTAACTTTGCCCTAGTGCTAATACGGTATACACGCATTTCGCCGACCTATTTTTGGTCCTGGTACTTTTCATCGCCAGATTTTACATCGCCAGAAACCCTGTTTTTTAAACATTTTATTTTGGGGGGGGTGTTTTGCTGGGGTTGGGGTATTATTATAATAGTAAGGAGAGGTCTGGGGGGAACCCCCCAAAATAAAAATAAAAAAAACAAAAACAGGGTTTCTGGCGATGTAAAATCCGGCGATGAAAAGTACCGCGACCAAAAATAGGTCGGCGAAATCACGTAAAACCGCTAATACCTTACAAACTTTGCACTTGCACCAGTGCAAAGTTTCTGTAATCTGGCCCTGTGCGGGTAAGGGCTGGGGCTGGGCTTCTGGATGGGATCATGGGTCTATGACCCCTCGTGCCCTTCACGCAGCAACACGAGTTCACATCCTCTGAAAAGACTGGCTCTACTTTACGTGACCAGTGTAGTCCTTTGAGACCAGACTACCTCCACCGCTCTCAATTTAGTCCAGCCGGCTACCTTCTCGTGCAGGGATATCATTGAGCCATGACTTTGGGACACCAGGCCGTGACAAACCATTGCAGGAGAACGGTCTCAGAAGGACACCTAGACGATGCAATTCTAAATCCTACAAACTCCTTTCTGAGCCGGAGAGTCTCTCGTTGCCATGGATTCCGCAACCCACACCGTGGCCTCAGGAAACCCCGTCGCCTCATTACTAGAGATCGCAACATGGCGGATAAGCCGTTTAACCCAACAAGCGAAGGCAACCAGGCAGTACTGAGCTGCAAAGGATCAGAAGCGTCGCTCCGCAAGAGCAGGCCTCTGCTTCACCAAGCAGGGCATCTTACGAAGAAACCTTTTTAGATTGGATGGGAGGAATCCTGCAGCACCTGGACAACAAATCTCCAGCCAGGCCGGGCGCAAGGATGAGAAAGAAGGGGAGGAGGCTTGGCTTAAGCTCCCACTTTCAAATTCTCAGCGGAAACCCACAGGCAAAAAGAGGGTTGATCTATAGAGCCTCCCAGTACGGAAAGATGGGGGTGGGGAGAAATGCAAAGTGAATAAGGGCACCGGCAAACACAAGGGGAGACTTCTCGCTGAGAGGTATCGAAAAAACGCAAAAAGCCAGATGGACGTTTGGTACAGCAGTAGACCATTACATAGTATGCAAAGAGCTCAGCCATATTTTTTTAATTTTTTTATTTTATTTGTATCTGGTTACAAAAACATTACAAGAAGAAAAAAAATCAATCTTCTGTGTTGGAGAAAAACAAATGGAAAAAAGTAATATACAAACCAAAATCACAAATCAAATCACATAACAAGTGCAGTAACCAACTACCTAACATTACTCTTGCCCACACAGAATTTACACTAAGAGGAAAGCGAAAGAAAAAAGAAAGAACCAAAAGTTTAAAACATTAAAAAATGAATTCATAAAACTCAGCCATATTCAGTTTGCTAGAATTTGCCTAGATTGCAATGAGGATTCATAGCAGGGTAGACAACGTATTTCATGGGACGAAGACAGAAGCACAACTCCATGCCCCAAGAACAGGGCTATTCTACAATGTTTTCTGAATCGGGGGTCATTTTACGGTTTTCTTGTTTCAGGTTACTTCTCCCGCTGACACTCCATCTGCTCTTTGCAAGAGTTTGCTGCTACGCCCCTCCCGTTTTTGGGACTTTCTCCACAAGGAAATTCACATGTCCATGCCCATTTCAGCTGTGACTATTGCGTGGTTCCTCAGTCAAAACTATTTCATTGGATTACAGCTAGGAGGGAGATGGAATGTGAAGAGGGACACACATCCTGTAGGCGTTTGGTTATTTACCTGCCTATTCTCTATCCCTTGCCATGTTAATCCCTAAGATATGATAGGTTATTTATAACGCGCTTAATACCCATAGGTTTCTAAGCGTGGACCCGGGGATGGCACCTGTGTTGCTCCGTGTCGTCTTGCTTCCAAGGCGAACACGCTGCCCCTGAGCTATCCTCCTTGGACAGCCTTTCCCTGGCCACCACTGGCCGCTTCCCGCCCACGACGCACTCTAATCACTTTGGATAGCTCTATCATGCAACCACATCAAACATTGTACTGTGTAAGGCATGCCAGAGTCATTTCTACGCAACCTGAGAGTTAATTGCAACATAGTTTATAAGTAATGTGTGACCTTGTACATTTCTTGTACTGATGTTCTGTTAAAAACAAGCATTAGCAGAGTCAACCGTTTTGGCCTATGTACAGGTTGGACCGGCATGTGCCAGGCACTGCAATCATATGGCCAAGTAATGATCCAACTTTCCAGCTGTTGCCACCTTATGGCCAGGTAGTTCCATTATGACATATGGCAGTTCCTGGCCAATGACTATCCCATGCCTACACAAAAGCATAAACTGGTTCCTTTGCCAATGATGGTTTATTATTCTTACGGTGGAGGTTAAGCAAACCACAAAGATACAGCGCTAAGTAGACTCCGTCCATTTCATTCATGCCATTGCGTGCTAACAGGTTAAATACAATGACACAAGTAAAAACAGTGACAAAGCCACGACGTACAATTCAGAAATACATGCCACCTAAGAAGAAACATAATAAAAGCATTTTCAGTTCATCCATTATGTGTGAAATGACAAGTGGAATCTTGTTACATAAAGAAAATAATGGAGACTAAAGAGCATTGGAAGCCCAACTGGGTTGCTCACTAGTAAAGATTCAGAACCTACTTTGACTGTAAACAAATGTTCAGACAAAAAGAACATTTTCTAGTTCCCTGTACTTGGGCGATGGGGCCCTGTTACGTTTTGACTTAAGCATAGCCAGGTGCCCGCCGCCAAAGTTGTCTCATTTGCATGGCAGAGTGCAAAAGGGGAGGGGAAATAAGCGGCGTACGTGCTTTACACTGCCACGTTTGCAGTCCACTGTGCAAATTGAGCACCCATTGCTTGACATTTACGCATGGCAGGCAGTGTTTACAATGGATTCCAAAGGAGTCTGCCTGCTTTTTGCTGGTGCAAAAAGCCAGCAGGCTACATAGAGATTTGCAGCACATGCGTGCCGGCTTTTGGAGGATTTGCATGGTGGAGATGGGGGTGTGGGGGAGCACGGAAAGGTAAGTTACGTTCTGCCCCTCCTCTCTGCCCTGCAAACAACTGAAAATGTGGCATGAATGAATGGCATAAAATCCTTATGCAAAGCTTTTACAGCTTCTGTTTACTGCATCGCGCATAGAACATGACCTCCAAATAGTTTTTAAACGCGCTTTGTTATACGCGAGCAATAGCAGAGCAGGACGTGTTGCAGAGATTCAGCTGCAATCCTGCATTGCCCACCTTGTAGTCAATGTTTGTCCAAGAACCATTCCAGAACCTAAACTAGCATTAGCAAAGCCAACAGGTTAGGCTTTTGACTACGCATAAGATGGAAACAGCTGGTTAATGGTGTACACACCTGGGTTTATTATGGCAGTGCCTGGCAAATGCCCATCGAATACCTATACATGATTATGATTGGTTATTTATAACGCGCTGAATACCTGGAGGTTTCTAAGTGCGGACCCGGGGATCGAACCTGTGTTGCTCTGTTTCGTCTTGCTTACAAGGCTAGCGCGTTTACCCTGAGCTATCCTCCCAAGACGCATGAGAGAACAAACTGTTGGCTTTGCCAATGCTTGTTTTTGGCAGGAATGCAGTGCAAGGAACAGTTGCAGGGACCCATATACTGCTTATATATCAAGTGGCTGATGGTAAACTTAAGAGATTATTACATCAGAAGCTGGTTTATAGCTGCAATAAAGCAATTAGTTTCAAACGCTAGTCAGCAAGCACAGAGCTAGCTTCTAGAGATCCCAGGAGGATGTGTGCTGTGGGCGGCGAGAGGCAGGTAGGTGAGCACTAGCATGGCTATGGGCAGGTATGTAATAACTGAACACCAACGTGCTGTGTGTGCGCCCCTCTCTCAACTTGCACAATAGTTTAAGTTCATGAACAGCGCTTACAGTGCCACCTGATAGCCAAAACTAAAAACCTAGGCACAATTCCAGAAAAACTCCCTATGAATATACAAAAAGGATGTATGTCACTATTAGGGTACATGCTGTGCTCCGCTCCCCTTTGCATGGTCAGCCGGTGCTTTTCCAGCACCGGCTGACCATGCAGTAGGGTCTCAGTAGAGCTGAGAAGTAGGGGTGGCGGGGGTGTGTTCGATTAGTGGGAAGAAAGGAAACATGTAACAGATACCACTGGGTTTCAAGGACCAACCACAACCGAGCAGAACATTCGACTCTTTCGGTTCATATTCTGGCTATCATTTGCCTAAATACACCATCTTTTAAATCTAGTAAATCAATGTTGCTCTAATAGAGGGTTTGATTCCCATCGGAGCATCGGTATTGGCTCCTTTTGCCGACACCCGTTTTTCCGAGGGGTGTCTTGGCTCGGGAGTTTTGCCGAAAATATCCATTAAAAATATTGGGGGGGGGGGGGTGGGAAAGGATATATCAAGGGTTGGGGGTGAAAGGAAATAATGTAATTTTTGAAAAAAATTATGGGGGACTTGTGGGGGTCTCCCCCAAAAATATTTTAAAAAATGAGAACATTTTTCAGCAAAACACCCGTCGGAAAAAAGGGCGTGCGCGAAATGACATGGAACCGGAGCATCCATACTAGAGTGAATCCTAATAGAACCGCGCTAAAAAAAAAGTGGAGGGTGGGACATCATTGAAAAAACAGCAAATACAGCGGCAACAGAATCATCTGGCGAAGCACCGGACTTCGCGGCAGCACAATCGAGGTCTATTTTCCAACTGCCAGCTCGCGCTTCCAAAGTCTACTCTCTAATAATTTAGTGAATTTGTCCTATGACTGGCACTCCATATCTGCAGAATAGAAGATTTGGATTGGATTTGCGGTACACACATTTGAGAAAAGCTAAGCCAGAATGCAAATTGCTTTTGAATTAACAGTCGAGACTGGGCGGGGGGAGGTGTGTGATATGTTTTGGGGATCGCATCTCAATACTTAAAGCTTTGTTGGAATGTAGAAGATCGATGTAGCTCATCAATTTCAACCGAGAGTTGCACCATTCATGGTCTCCAGGTGGACATCAACCTTCAAGTCTGCTACACGCGGACCTGCATTTCCATTTGGAATATTAAACTTCACTATTGTTTAAGCAAGCAAGACATCTATAATATTCAGGGCTTTAAGTGGGCCGGGGCAAAGCCCCAAATGTTTGAGACGTGGCACTGCCAGAGCTCCCTAAAGTCCCCGCTGGTAGTCCCAGCTGTTAAGTTGCTAGAAGCCAAGGGCCTTTTTTCTAAAGCCTGAAGCTCTGGCACATAAGCGAGAGAGCTTCAGGCTTCAGCTGCTTGAACCAAAGGGCCTTTTCTCTAAAGCCTGAAGCTCTCTCCTTTTTTCTAAAGCCTGAAGCTCTGGCACATAAGCGAGAGAGCTTCAGGCTTTAGCTGCTAGAACCAAAGGGCCTTTTCTCTAAAGCCTGAAGCTCTCCTTTTTCTAAAGCCTGAAGCTCTGGCACATAGGCGAGAGAGCTTCAGGCTTTAGCTGCTAGAACCAAAGGGCCTTTTCTCTAAAGCCTGAAGCTCTCTCCTTTTTTCTAAAGCCTGAAACTCTGGCACATAGGCGAGAGAGCTTCAGGCTTAGATAGATAAATAAAAACGACCTCTCCTTGTGGAGCCGGCCACCAACTGAAAGATGCATCAATCATCACCCTCCCAGAGGGCGATAATTGATACAAAGGGATGCCAGCTTTGGGGGGGGAGGTGGGGTGGCTCGGCACTTATGCTGCAGATGCCCACACCGAATCCCCGAATTCACATTCCACTTAAATCACTGCTTATATTACTGTATGATATGCTTAACAGGTGTAACAAGAAAAATAAAACAGTGAGATTTAATAACAGGCCAGTTTCTGTGGAAGGCAAGGATGAAAGGGGGGAAAGTCAAATGCCAGGTCAGCCTGTCCTCTCCTGTCCTCGGAAAATCAATACGATTCAGGTGGAAAGTATCTGCCAAGGTTTTAGGACTGCCCTTTGCCTCCAACATGTTGATGGTGTTGGGAAGAGTACTCTTTAATGCAGGACGTGCCAAAACCAGCTTTTAAACACTTTCTTGCTCCTATACAATTATTTGGTCGGGCAATATTGGCAGTGCTTATTGCAAGTTGCAACAGGCCAATCGGTTGTTGGTGTGCGTTTCATTAAATGGTTAACGGATCTCACACCTTTTCTCCCTGGGGAATGCTGGCTTGCCGGGCTATGTGCCCGCTATGGTGATTTACATGAAACCTGTAGCTAGATCTCTACTGCAGGTACTGAACCCACTAAACTAGACCAAGGATTCACTGGCTTTTAAAACGAATTTCATTTTCAGAAATTAAATGATCCGCGTCATCTATTAATCTGGCAACAGGGGTGAGTTAATGCAAATCTTGTTAAAATAGGAGCAGCTTGACACAGGTCTACCCAACCTCCGGGGGACTTTCTCTAGGTCTCGGGGGGGGGGGGGGGCGGGGTAGGGGGAGACCTCTGGTGTGCATAGCCGCCTCAGTGGGTGTGGGAGAATAAAGCTATCCAGCTTAGATCTTAGAACAGCAATGGAACCTGTGCCCGGCATAGTGCCAAGACCATTCATCTGACTGAGCTTCTCGCAGCTACAAAGCTGAATTAGTCCCTTGACCCAGACGCCCTGCCCCTCACCATCATACACATTCAGGGCGGTGAGGGGCGTTGCCGATGTAGTATGCAGAGGGTGGGGCGTAAATCTTAGACTGCGTAGTCAGTCATACATACACCATGCCGGTAAGATCTCAGCGGGTTGAGCGCTTGCTGCTGCTATCTGTGTGTGATCTGCAGGTCCCAGCTTCGAATCTCGGCAAGGCCAACTCAGCCTTTCATCCATCCGAGGTCGATAAAGGAGTACCAACTTCGGTTTGGATGCTAAAGGTTTGTAAATATGTTCTCTGTAAAACGCTTTGGCTTAAGGCGCTCTATGAATAACAAATGATAGCCCTCGTTACAGTAATACTTTACAATGACATTACTTTACATTATAGTTCGTGTAGTCTTCCTATCAAGATTGGGGGGTGGGAAGGAGGGAAGGCTTCCACTTTACCGTTTGCCTAGCATATTTCTAAAGTTAGTTTATTGTTAAGTACTTCTTGTTAGGGAGAATTTTCTTATAAGGCTAATTTCCCCAAACCTAGTGAGTCCCCCAGCAGCTTTGCTGGATTTTTGGGGTTTGTTTTTCTCTCCTGCTAAGAGTGAGACTCTTTTCCTCCCACTCTTAGGCATGATTTGAGGTATGTCTTTGACTGTTTGTGTGCTTATGGGCTATGGGGTTTTCTTTCTACTCCATAGGGGATCATCTATTTTTTATGCGTGTGTTACACAGCACCCTCAGTGCAGTAGCACAGGCGCGTCATAGTGACCCCCAAACAGACTCCATACCCTGGGACTGACTACTGTCTCCCAGGGCATGTAAAGTCACCATTGAGTTTTAGACTTAAATTGTGAACAGAACCAGTACAAACCATCATATTGTGGAAGTACTGGAAGGGGTTAATTATATTGCCCCTTGGGTCTGTTTTCAAGGGGGCACTGTCCAGTCTCCCCCCTTGTCGAGTTTCTGGCTGGTGGCAGTGGTTACCACGCGAAATATTCCACTGGAATATTCTATATGGGATTTTCCCATTGATTTTAAACGCACCACTTTTTGGTGTAATGTTAAAGATACCGCCGGTTTATTTATTTAATATTGAAATTAACAGTTGGTTTTTTTTGCCAGAACTCTTTTCTAAAATGGCGTTTGTGTCCGTCTCTGTAACTCTGACCAAGGTCGAGCCCTTTGTTCCACTTTTTGGCGGGCTTCTCCACAGAAGCCCTCCAAATGGTGGCACTCTGTCTGGGTTCCACAGGAAGAGTGGAGGAGGGGGGGAATAAGCACCCTGGACGGCGTTGCCTCGGCAACCCAAGTCACACTCTACTCTGATTGGCCCAGTGGTGAGCCGCCCGGCTCACCACTTAGCATGTGTGATTGACAGCTAGGCTGATGAATGGGGTTTTTTTCTGCATAAAAGCAGAGCCTTTGGGACTGGAACTTCAGAAGTCGCCACAGGACCTAAGAATCCAAAGAGGGAAGAAGCTGAGCCATCTGCAACGACAACACCACCGGTGAAGACCTGCTGCAACTACCTCACCACTTTACCGACGACAAGAGAAGATCTTCTGCTGGACGAGTCTTCTTCCTCTGAGCTGGTGGGACCAACCAGTTCGCCCTTTTCGCCTTCCAAAGACGTCTCTTGGTTGAATCACCCGTGCCAAGCACCCCGGCGGCCGGATAGCCAAGCCTCACCACTTTGACCACGAATAAAAGGGACGCTTCTTTTATTGACGAACTCCGTGGCTGGCTTCATCCCTGTGCAGTGCAATGACTCCACGTTTCCTTCTAGACGAGATCCTCTCTTCCCCTGGTCGAAACAACAAACTGCAACCACTGCCAGGAACAACTGCCACTGCTGGAGCTTCCTCTCTGTTTAAGGTACTGTGTCCTGCCTGGCTTCCCTTTTTTCGGTTTGCCCAAGGTGACCCTTAAATCCTTGGCTTGCCAACTGGGTTGGCCCCAGACCTTCTAACTTTACCTTCTTGAATCGCCCCAACCTCTTTTGAACATTCTGCAAAGACTTTTAGTGCATTTTTAAACCGTGTGATCCTGGGCACATTTCGCTTTGCTCCATTTAAAGTGGGCCTGGCCTATGAACCTTGGCTCTACAGTGTATACTGCCTTTATTCCCTTGCTGAGAACTCCTAAAAGTGTTGGGACCCGTTTTATTTTTATGCTTTGCCTTTTTCTCTCCCTTTAACCAAACTATTAGAGTGCCATCAGGTTATGCGCTCACATCTGTTTAACAAATCGTGGTGTTTTAATTCTTACTTGTCTAATAGTGATTAAGGGAGGTGTGTATACTTTACCTGACTGTGTTTTAACTTGCTTTTTATTTAGAGTGCTAGTGTATTGCCTAAAGTGTGTTTTAAATTAATAATTCTATACTTTTGATACAAAGCTCTGGTCAGTGTTTGTTTGTTCTACTGTGTTTTAGCCCTATTGTGTATACTCTATATACTGCCCTACTCTTCTTGAGAGAAGTACCAGGTAAATCTGGGTGGTGCAGACTGCTACCAATTGGGTTTACTGCTTACTCCTGTAGTCTTAATCTTTTTGCAGTGTTCCCCAAGGGAACTGCACAGGATTCTGCCTACCATTTCTCAAGTAATCTCTTCAAAATGGGTCCTTCCTGAAAACCCATATTGAACACATGTCTACCACCTAGACATGAGAACATTAGGAGGTCGAATCCCTAAGTGTTGGGCTGGTCTCAAATCCCAATTTCACCATTTAACTAAAGTGTTCGATCTATGGCAAATTAGTTAATCATTCTGTGACTTACCTCTGGCACCTTTAAAGTGAACTACATAAGACCTGTCTTTACATCAAATAGAGGATGATTTAAACCGTATTACAGTTTTCAAATCTACACAAGCTGTGTGCCAACAGCGCAACTTCTAAAAGGGGGCACGGCTTCAAGTCCAGTTTTTTGTTTCACACAAAAGGTGGCACCTCTAAAGGCATGAGGTGACTGTAGAAGGGCAACTGTTGACTACAGGGAAAATCTTTTTTCACCTACAACGTACGGAGGCTCAGTTAGGCCATGATATTTGGCATTTCTAGAGACCAAAGGTCTCACTTTTCAAGTCTTCTAGGACCTCGTGTCCATCTCCATGGACAAGAAGGATTCTGCCCGGGGCAGTTACTTTCACCGTGGCAGGTTACTTTCACTGTGGCAGGTCCCTGTGGCAGGCTACTCACTCCCACCGGGTCAGGCTACTCACTCCCACCGGGGCAGGCTACTCACACCGAAGTTTCGGTAGAGATCTGCATTGCCACATTCCCAGGTCCGCAGAGGGGTTGGCGAGTTGGGCGTGCTGGCTCTGGGTTGTTAGTCTCTGCGATGCCTTCCAGATACCGCAAGTCTCTTGCGTTGCTATGTTTTGAGCATGGTCTGGTTTGCACCCTCCCACAGTCTCCTAGTGTGGGGATAAACGAGAAATAAACAACGTGCAAGGCTTTTCCTAGTCTGCTAGTTTCCAGGCATGTAGTGTGCTGGGCAAGCAGAACTGTTTGTCACGGCCAGGCTTGGTGACGTCTTCTGGGGGGGGGGGGGGCTGGTGTCAGAGTGGGATTTTACATGTGGGTGGGGTTGCCAAAATTTCACTCTAGCGACACTGCATAACAAATCCGTCACTTGTGCCGGATGCGTGGGACTGCTGCTGCTCATGCCTGTGGAAGTGAGTTGGGAAGGTGTGCTGGGCACGAGAGCAAGTGTATGGAGGTAGAGATGGGACTGGGGAAGTGAGGCCGCAGAAGCATTGGGTTATTGAGGGCAAATAGGTGGAGTAGAGGGCGGTACAGTGATCGGCTCGATCATGTGGGCGTGGGTCGCCAGTGGCAAGGATCAGGTGGGGGAGGGGTGTGGAGTCTAGCCTGGGAAGTACAATGGTTGGTGGCAGGACTGACCTATATCCGTGTGAATGGTCACACTTGTGTGGATTGTAGGTGAAGCAGGTGGGTAGTGGAATGGATGATGAACAGGTCATGGAGGGGCGGGATGGGGGGCTGCGGGGTGGGGCGCTGCAAGCTTTCTGGACAGGAAGTGGCATTGTGAGTGCACGGTGGGTAAGGTAGCTGTGGGAAGGTATTGCTATGGAAGGTGGGTTGGGGCTGCTCGAGGCGAAAGGCAGTAGTCCGGTGAGGTGGGTGCGTGCATAAGTGGGAAACGAAGAGGACGGAGAGGAAGAGTGATGGTGGGGTGGAAAGGCGACATGGGAGCAAGAGGTGTAATCAGGGTTGTGCAGTGTGTAGGTGCTGGGGATGGATAGTGTTAAGATAAGTTGTTTGGGGGGATTGTTGGGATTGGGGGGTTGAGTAGATGGTGTCTGCGGTTGGGGATGTTGGGTACAGCGTATGCCTGTGGTGGATTGGAGTGTACTCCGGATGGTCCAGGAGGGTGGGGGTGTGGGGTGCTCTTGAAATTGCAACCAACAGACTGTGCAACTCCTGCCCACTTGGGGCAACACTCCAGAATAGGCCAGTTGCACTCATGTGCTGACCGCAACAGTGTGCAGCATTTACACGTTCACCCCTGCTTGTGCACACTCCATTCCTCTGCCACCTCATGGGAAACACCTTTCAGTGTTCAGCGCCACATCCACTGCCCTCTCAGTTTGGTCCTGGTCGCTGCCGCCTCCACCATCTGTGCTCCCATGCACTCCGCAGAGTCTTTCACTCTTGCCGAGGCTCCAGTCTCAGTGGCCGAGGCTCACACAACTTCCCACCCTTTGCGACATCTACTTTCTCTGGGCTCCCAATTCAGAGCATCAGCTTCCAATGCCATATTGGTGTCCAGGCATGTTCTCATCAACAGGGTGTTGGTGCAAACCATTGTTATCTTTAATATGAAGGTGACGAACGGGGAGCACAGCGAATGGAGGAGGCACCCCGATAACCGGGGCAGGGGCCTTCCTCCTTTACGCTCTCTCGCCCCTCCCCCCATGGGGGCAGGGGAGAGGGCGGCAAAGGAAAGGGTGCCAAGAGCCCAGGAAAGCCCGCGAAGGGCAACAAAGGAAGGAGGCGGGGCTTGGGGCATAAATACGGCGGGCGCCCGGCCCAGGAGCACTTGCAGCTTTTCCAGCAGCCGGGCACCCGCCAAAAGTGGAGGACTTAGTTTTCTTTCCAGTGTCTTTAGCTTCCAGCTCCTGGTTCGTTTGATTGGGAAGGAAGCGGTCGGCGGGAGTGGTTCCAGAAGATCCAGCCCAAGAAGAAGTCCGGTCGTTGGTGAAGCCGGAAGAGTAGTGGTATATTCGGGAAGTCTACAGTCCGGGATAAGGTAGGCGTGGAGTTGATGGGTGGCGGCAGGCGCCTACCCTTGTCGGGAGGCCGGGAGGCCCAGGCATTTCCTCCACCGAACTAGGAGAGGTTAGGTGCAAAGGGCGGTGCAGGGCGCCGGCTTTTGCCGCGAGGCCTAGGTGCTGCAGGCATTCCCGCCTAACAGAACATCAAGGCATGGGGGGGCCGCCAGCGCGGACCCGACCTAGGTTGCGGTTGCGACCGCATGGCTGCAAGGCACCAGGGTGCGAAAGAGACGACCCGGGGGCAGGGGTCTGACGGCCCTAAAAAAGGTCTGTGAGGGAATGATGTAATTAAAAGGGGAAGTGTCACGGTAAGGAGACATGTGGGAGCGCCTTGTAACAGGGGCTACCAGTAAAATGCTATAGGTACGTGTTACGGGGCAGTTTTGTTTGACCGAAGCGATCGTTGAGAATTTCACATGGTGGGCGGGCAGTTTGCCCAATTGCATTATGGTAGTTGCAGTTTCAGCTACCCCGAAGGGGTGTAGCTTAGTGGTGGAGCACAAGCATCGCAGGTATGAGGTCTCGGGTTCAATCCCCTGCATCTCCAATTTTCAGGGCACCGGGTAATTTACCCACTGTTGGGCGCAAACGGGGAGATCAGCGTTAAGAGGGCGGAGGGGAGAAGCACGCACAACACATCGTGGGAATAATAAACAGCGCTCGGGTACCCGAGGGTGTGTAGCGCGATAGAAGGGAATAGTTTCTTACCTGTAACTCCATTTCTCCAGCATTGGTATCTTTCATGGATTCACATGCTTAGAATATTCCCCGTCGTCAGGCTGGGAATCCCCGGTACATTATATAGACCCTTTCCCGTAGGAAAACTTTTTCGACGCTATGCGTCCTATCCACCTCGTTTTGTATCATGCGTGCCCGCGCCGTCAGGATGCCATGATATAAATACAGGACCCGCCCCCGCGCTCCCTCAGATTACGGCCCCCAAAGTAGTGGGGGAACCAGTTTGCATGCTCAGGGAAGGCAGGCGGGCGCATGTGAATCCATGAAAGATACCAATGCTGGAGAAATGGAGTTACAGGTAAGAAACTATTCCCTTCTCCAGCATTGGATCTTTCATGGATTCACATGCTTAGAATAGATTACATAGCAGTACCATCCCGAAAAGAGGAGGCGTGCATGGAAACTCACATACTTTCCTCACAATGCCCGTTCCCTATGGTCGTGTACCCATCAGCAATAGTTAACAGAGAACGAACAATATTCAATTATAATTGCAACAAGATCTAACCCCTCAACCTTATTGGTACCTTATTGGAATAGGTGTCGAAGCACCGCCTGTCCCATCCGAGTATCTTCGGCATGTTGTTGTGGCAGGCAGTAATGGCGGGTAAAAGTGTGTGTAGCCGCCCAGGTAGCCGCCATGCAGATGTCCCCCAGAGGGACTCCAGACCACAGCGCCGTCGACGATGCCGCCGCTCTAGTTGAATGAGCTCTTGGGCGTCGCAGAAGAGGCTTCCCAGCCTTGGAATGGCAGTACGAAATGGTAGACGATACCCATCTTGACAGCCCTTGCTTTGAGATAGCTTTGCCTTTAGCACCCAAACCATAGGCCACGAACAATTGCCTCGTTTTCCTGAAAGGTTGCGTGCGGTGCAGATAAAACTTGAGAGCCCTTTTCACGTCTAATGTGTGTAACGTGCGCTCCGCTCCCGAGCATGGCTCTGGAAAAAACGTAGGTAAGACAATAGAGGAATGTTTATAGAACACTGAAGGAGCTTTCGGTATGAACTGTGGGTTAGTGGCAAGGACCACCTTGTTCTTGAAAAATCTTAAGTATGGTGGGTCTACCATTAGAGCTTGGATTTCCGAAATACGTCGGGCTGAAGTGATGGCCACCAGGAAGGCCAATTTCCACGACAAAAACTTTAGGGACGATGATGACATTGGTTCAAAAGGAGGTTTCATAAGAGACGCTAACAACAGATTGAGGCTCCACACCGGAGGAAATCTCTTCTCGGGAGGGAAACTCCTAAACAGACCCTTAAGGAAGTGCTTAATCAGGCGGTCGCTGAATAATGGCGCGGAATGTCGTTGACGTGTAAACCTGGAGATGGCGGCCAGGTGTACTTTTATCGACGACACCGATAAGCCCTTTTGAGCTAAGAACAGCAAGTATGGAAGGAGCTGTTCCGGCGTAATCGACTGCGGAACCAAACCTGGGTGATCCCCACACCACTGACAGAAACTCCTCCATTTGTACGAGTATGAAGTGTTTGTGGAAGGTGCTCTTGCCGCTTGCAGAATACGACACTCCTCCGGAATCGTTAGCTGACCAAATTCGGCAAAGTCAGGAGCCAGGCCGTCAACTTGAGGCTGTCCGGGTCGTGATGCCAAACAATACCCTCCTGTCGAGACAGAAGGTTGGGGATCTTCCTGAACCTCATTGGCTCCGCCGCCGCCATGTGCAGCAGGTCTGAAAACCACACCTGTCTGGCCCAATACGGGGCCACCAGAATCACCCGACATGGGTACTTGAGGATCCATTGCAACGTCCTCCGGATAAGAGGAAATGGAGGGAATGCGTACAGAAATTTGTTCGTCCATGGGAAGGAGAACGCATCCCCCAGTGAGCCCTGCTGAGGCCATCTGCTTGCATACTGCGGGCATTTCCTGTTGTCCTTCGTCGCGAACAGATCGATGGAAGGATGTCCCCACTTCTTGAATACATGTTGTAGTTGCTGGTCGTTCAGCACCCATTCGTGAACTTCGTTCATTTCCCTGCTGAGGGCATCGGCCTCCACATTTCTCACGCCTGGCAGGTGGAACGCCAAGATTAGCATGTTGTGTTGCAGAGCCCAATGCCAGATTTTCTGTGCCTCCATCGACAGGGACCTGGAACGTGTTCCTCCTTGTTTCCGTAGGTAAAACATTGTAGTCGTGTTGTCCGTCATGACACGCACCACGGAGTCTCTCAATTGAGGAAGAAAAGATTTTAGAGCCCACCGCACTGCTCTCAGTTCTAGCAGGTAGATATGCAGGGAGGACTCTTGTAACGACCACCGGCCTTGTACCTGTAACGTATCCAGATGAGCTCCCCATCCGCTCAGCGATGCATCCGTCACCACCGTCTTCTGGAACTCAGGTTCCACCAGAGGCATTTCCTTTCGTTAAATGAGTAGAAGCTCTCCACCAACCGAGTGCTTGTACCAGTTGTTCGTCGATGACCAGTCTGTCGGACCAGCGACCTTGGCTCTGCGCCCAACGGTCCGCTAGAAATTCCTGGCAAGGCCTCATAAACAGACGGCAGTTGTTTATCAACGGAATGCAGGATGACATGGTCCCTAGCAGGGACATGTATTTGCGCACCGACACCCTGGTACCGCATCTCCATTCCGACGCCTTGCTTTGTAGCTTCTGTATCCTTTCGCTGGATGGTCTTACAAGGCTTGTGTGCGTATGAAACTCCGCTCCTAGAAAGACCAAGGTCCTCGAAGGCTCTACGGAGGACTTGCTGAAGTTTATCGCGAAGCCCAGTTCCTGTAAGAGGGACATCATGGCCCCCAGACTGTTTCGTGTTTGTTCCATGGACGAACCTCTGACCAGCCAGTCGTCTAGATAGGGATAGACATGGTGACCGTCCTTCCTTAAATGGGCCGCTATAGGGGCCAAACACTTGGTGAACGTCCTGGGGGAGGACTTGAGACCGAACGGGAGGACCTTGAACTGAAAATGCTTTCGCCCGACGACGAACCTTAAATATCTCCTGTGTCGTGGACGTATTGGGATATGAAAATATGCGTCCTGAAGGTCTAGCGACGACGGATAATCCATGGGTTGCACTGACCTGATAACCTCCTGGAGCTTTAGCATTTTGTATTTTGAGCTCTTTAGCCATTTGTTGAGTACCCTCAGGTCGAGAATGGGTCTCCATTTTCCATTTGGCTTCTTGACAACGAAGAACCGGGAATAAACCCCTTGTCCTTCCTGTGCCACAGGAACCCGTTCTACCGCTCCTTTTTGCAGCATAAGCGCCACCTCTTGTCTTAGAACTCGAAGGTGGGGCTGGGCCGAAAACACTGGCGGAAGACTTGGAGGCTTGTTTTTGAATTGCAGCGCATGACCCATGTGAATCGTGTCCAGAACCCATCGATCTGTGGTGATGCATTTCCATTGGTCGATATGATGAGAGACTCGACCCCCCAGGACGTTCCGAAGGCCGTCATTGGTTGCCGGTTTGCTTGTCCTTCGTCGACAAGGGACCCGAGCCGCGTCTTCTGGAGGCTTGATAATCTCTGCCTCTACGTGCCGACTGGGATGCACGTCTGTAACCTTGTGAGGAGTATGAGGGCCTGTTAAAACCACGGTCCCTAGAGGCTCCAAAGGGGGAGTTTCCGGAAGCACCCCTAAAGGGGCGAAAAGAGCGAAAACTTCTACCTGTCTGGAGGGCGCCGAGAGACCTAGCGGTATCCGTGTCTTCTTTCATCCCCTTCAAGGCTTCATCTACCTTGTCTCCAAACAGATGTTCTCCTTCGCATGGCATGTCTAGGACTTTGTACTGGACTTCAGGTCTGAAAGTAGTACATTTGAGCCACGCTTGTCGACGCAGTACTACGCCATGATTGATTTGTTTGAAACCAGCCTCTGCTAGGTCCACCGCAATATTAATTGCGTGGTTCGAAGCCTCCTCACCATCTCGTACTAGCAACATGGCTGCTTTTCGATGATCTTCCGGCAAATGTTCTAGGATAGGGGCTATTTTATGCCACATCTCCCTATCGTATCGTGATACAATCGCCAAGGAGTTGGCTGCTCTTACCGTCGTGGCGCCGACTGAGAGCACCTTTTTCCCAAAGGCTTCCTGCCTCCTGGCCTCGCTTTCTGGTGGGGTTGAACATTTTTGCTGTACTCTGGCCTTCCTAGCCGCTGCCGCCGATACCACAGAGTCTGACAGAGGCTGTGATGTTAGACATTTTGGAGTGGACTCCGGAGCTTTAAACTTTTTCTCAGTACGCCCCTTAATAGCCGGTTCCGAGAACGGATGACGCATCGTCTTGAGGCCTTCTTGCCACACGTGGTCCAGGATTGGGATGGCAAATACCGATTTCCTCCTTTGACCCATGTGATCAAAAAGAAAACAGTCTTTCTTTTGCTCCTCAGGAATTAATCCGAACTCGGAACACGCTTTTCCCATCATTGCATGGAAGGCTCCCACATCATCCGGAGGAGATGGTTGTGCCTGGCTCCTCGTAGACTCTACCTCTACATCCGAATTCCATGTTGGGTCTCTCGACGGTGACAGGGAAATGTCCGACCCTGAGTCACCTCGTATAGAATCGGACTCCGATAGCTCACCCTCCTCCTGCGCTCGAGGACGATCCTTCACCGCCTGGGAGGCCGACGGGCTTCTGGTCGTCGAGCGAGTTGCTTGAGCTTGCTCGTCGACGGAAGGTGCAGAAAATATCAACGATGAAGTGCCAGGCTGAGGGATCTGCGTATCCAGACGCTGCAGGAGCTTCTGAAGTGTATTAAGCACATCCAGAGACAAAACCGTCTGGGGGGTCAGCAACGTCGAGGATAGAGGGGCCACACCCCCACTCGCACTCATCGTCAACGTATTGGAAGGCCGTAAGCCCAAGTCCGACGGCTGCATAACCATGCCACATTCTCCGTCCACCGACGACACCGACAAGGCCGTGTCTGGCTGCAGTAGGACCTCAGGGGGGCCGGGTCACAGACCTCTGGCTGCCAGGCCATAGATTGAGTCACCGTCGATGAAGGAATCCCCAACGCTGCTGCCTGAATAGTTATAGGCATCGTCAGCGACACAGGGGTCGACGAGCAAGTAGCCGGCACCGAGCCTTTATACTTCGTAGCTGATTTCGTTGCCGACTTCCCTGCTGAAGAGTCTCGACTCACGGAAGACCTAGGACGGTCCCCTGAGGAGGATTTTGATGCCGCTTGCCTCTCCGTCTTAGAGGATGAGGAGGAGGACTTTTTGTGTGATGAGGAAGACCCAGCATGCTTCTCCGCATGCTTGTCCGCAGGGCGTTTTTCGACAGGCCGCACCTTCTTCGAGGGGGGTTCCGACTTGCTCCTGGAGGCCGTGGAGCCAACTTCTGATGCCGGATAGGCACCCGCTCCGTTGTTAAGCCAGTCGAACAACCTTCTTTTACGGTCTTTAAGGGTTTTTTGGGAGAAACCCTGGCATATCTCACATGTATCCGCCATGTGGTGCGGGTGGAGACAGTAGATACAATCCATGTGGGCATCACCTTCATAGACTTTTTTGAGTCCACATGTCGCACAAGGACGAAATAAAGCTTTTCCGGACATATTTTTTCCAGAATGGAACGTCGCCGAAGCAAAAATACAACCTAATTATGACTAGCAGTAACCACGAGGATCCCACTACTTTGAAAGACGGTTGAAATCTGAGGGAGCGCGGGGGCGGGTCCTGTATTTATATCATGGCGTCCTGACGGCGCAGGCACGCATGATACAAAACGAGGTGGATAGGACGCATAGCGTCGGAAAAGTTTTCCTACGGGAAAGGGTCTATATAATGTACCGGGGATTCCCAGCCTGACGACGGGGAATATTCTAAGCATGTGAATCCATGAAAGATCCAATGCTGGAGAAATGCTGAGTTATCGGCAGGTATGCACAGGGGCACGCACAAGGCAAGGCGACATTGGTTAGGGTTCTGACCCCGGTGGGGTACGCGGGGGAACGAGCTGAAACTTGGGTGCCACAGTGCCCTAGGGTGCTTGGCACGGAACACCACTCTATCTTCGAGCCCTAGGCACGGGCGAAAAGTGCAGAGAGTGTATAGGGTGTTATATTGTGTGAGAATGCAAGAAGCTCGAGTATTGCGTGTGACCAGGAGAGACACAGGCATGCAGCAGTCGGTTAGTCACATGAGGCACAGCGTGGGGGGGGGTGTGGGAGACCACCCGGCAGGGCCTGCCTTCTGACGGCCCAATATTTAACACAGAAGTGCGCTTTAGAGGCGGGGCCCGTTTATCGTATGGCCAGATATGTGGTTTAGAAAGGGGCTTCTGGGTCACAACTGAGGACGAGGATAGTGAGGGAAATCACCTTTCAGCCAATTAAGGAATGTCCTCATTAGCCACGATTGACCACAACGAAACTCATAAATGAAGGGGGACAGCTCTGCGCATTCGCTAATCGCAGCAGAGAGAGGCCAAGAAGTGAATGGACACGGAGCGGGGTGGTGTATTCCAGTGGTGAAGGGGCATCCAGGGAGGTGTACGATCGCCCCGCCTCGAGAATTGCAACTCCCGAGTCTGCCCCGTGCAGCACAAGGTGCTGTGAGGAGTTGGCTGCAGATTACAGCAAAGCTGCAGGCGCTCAACAGCAGCCGCACCGGCTGTTTCGGTACCGCGCCTCCTTTTAGGGAAAAACAGTAGAAAACAGAGACAGCCCGCTTATATTCATATTATACTATCAGAATTAACATAATATTTAACATAATAAAAAGTATTGTAATCACCGCAAATGCATATCCCGGGCGTATGGGCCAACAACTGGTCCGGTAGCACAGCGGGTAGAGCGCTCACTTTGACATCTGTACAGAGCCTGCTGATGCGAACTCCGACAGGGCCAAACTCAGCCGTTCAGTCTCCCAAGTCGGTAAATGGCCACCACGCACCGGGGATAAGCAAGTCTCAGAGGTCTAAGGGTTCGTAACGCTATATATGCAAAATTATTATAGTGGCCCGTGGCGGGCACTGTGCATCAGCGAAGAGGAGTGTTCACTTTTAAGCTGGATGGGGTGGCCCGGCTACGGTGGTAGCCAGGCAGATGGTACATATATGGTTTAACATGTGTTATAAGCAGGTATGATAAGTAATGGGCTTGGCTCTGAGTGGAGCTATGTTGAAGGGAAATTGTTTGCTGCACTGGTGGGGGAAAAGGAGTGTTTTCGATGGTATGGACGGCTACGGGGGGTTGTTTCGTGACGGAACCATGCAGAGTGTAAAGGTGCTGTTCAGTAACAGTGAAGTGGGTGCCCGATCACATGGGGTGGTTTGTGGCAGGGATATGGGGAAAGAGAAGGGTTCATAGCGGTAATTTTGATTTTGTTGCCCGGTTGCAGGCTATTGTGAGTTCAAATGGTGAGGTAATTTTGGTGATTTATTGCTGTGTATTCAAGTTACACGTTGGGCGTATGACCGTTTGGCGGGCTCTCATGCTTCAGGCGAAGGAGTAAATCGTCTGCAAGGTAGAACAGGTCAGCAGGCTGCGGTAAGAGTGTAATTGTGAGAGAGATCAAGGTGTGGCAATGGATTAACATATAAATTGCGTGGGCGTCGGCAACGCATGCTCTTGTAAAGTTGAAGGGGGCGTTTCACTCACATAGGGCTTTGTGGGCAGGAAGAGTAGGTGCTGTGGCGCCTCGCTTCTGAGCCTAGTATGGGTACGGTTGGGAACAGGCAGTGGCCGGCAAGGCTACGCCGGCTGGCGGCATGGTGCAGTTACAAACGGAATGTGGGCGGATGGCAATAGCTTAGCGCCAGGGGGACGCTTTAAAGTGTGGGACACTTTTTGGAACCGGTTAGGGGTAAGGTTTGAGCAACAGAACAGTTATGAAAGTAACAGCAAGTTCCTTAGGTGCGCCAACAGGGTCACTGCAAGGAGGATGAGGCAGCAGGCAGCTTCAGTTAATGGAGCTTTAAACAAGGGCAAGGGTTGTGCAGGGTAGGGGCTGCTTGCGGGTAACCCACAAGGGCATGCGCCAGCGGGGCGTGGGCAGGTGGCTGTCGGTGATGGTGCACAGCGGTATACACAACGGGGGGGGGAACTACTAGGGGACAAAAGAGAGTTTTGACAACGGTGCCAGGAGAGGTTAAACTGGAGCCTGAGGGGTTTCTATCCCGTGCATTGAGGTAACGGCAATTTAGCCACTACTTGGGACAAGAAAGCAGCACGAGTAGTGGCTCATAGCTGAGTAAAGATGTAGGGTCAAAGAGAGCATATGCGCTAAAAGCTGTATCGCTAAACGTGTGAGGATATTGTGATTGTATAAAAGCCTCTTTAACAAAGGAGGGGGTGAGGTGTACAATGGGTATAGTACACAGTCGCACTGCAAATTCAGATTTGTACGACAGGTGAAGTACACAGCTTTGGGGGGGTTGACTCTAACGATGGCCAGAGTTGATTTAGTGTGCAAGTAACTTGAATTATGATCGATTGGGCGCAGGGGTCGCTTTGAGTGGAGTAACATAGCGCCAAGGGGTGAGGACAAGAGGTTGTAGGATGAGCAGGGACAGGCTCTGCTCGATCCCACCAAAGAGCATTACATTGCCTTGCCAATGAGGGGTTGGGCCAAACAGGTGACAAGTAAACCCGACGAGAGACGGCCCATAGATGTGGGCAAATTGCACGAAAGGAGCAGGAGCTTAACGGTGGTGCGTAGGGACGATTGTGAAAATGCATTGTTCTCAGCAGCCTTCGCACTGGCATTTTTGGGGCTTTTAGGGTAAGCGAGTTGGTGCCAGCCAACAAGAAGGGTAAAGGGGTAAGTTTCCTTAGGAGCGGTGACATAGGGGTACAGGGAGAGTGTTCATACATATTTCTGAGGAGATCCAAGACCGATCAGACGGGGAAAGGCAGAAGCATTGTGTTAGGGGGTACCCGGGACAGTCCGGTTTGTTTAGTAGGATGCGTAAGAAAGTATTTGAGTTGGAGAATTCACACGGGGGAGGAAGCGCCTTTTCTAGTACATAACGATGGTTCAGCGTTAAGTCTGTTTCAGTTTAAAAAGGTGTTGGACATGACGCTGGCGGAGGCAGGGTTCTCAAAAGGAGTTTATGGGACGCATTCCTTCAGGATAGGGGCAGCCACATCGGCGGCAGGGATGGGCCTGGGAGCAGAGGCAATCAAGCAGATTGGGGGCTGGAGGTCCGGTTGTTTTAAGCGGTATATCAGGCCTGAAAAAATGTAAGTCTAACGGTTCCTCCCTCCTATCTCCTCGCAATAGCATCAAAGAAGGGAAGGCGACGGTCCGCCTGGGTGGTGGGCCACTCCTTTGTGTCAAGGGCCAGAGCAAGCTGGACAGCCAAGCAGGAGGTTTTGCCTGCCGGGGAATACAGGGTGCAGTGGCACGGAGTGCCGGGTATTAAATGGGCACAGCTACAGGGGCACATGCGCAGACTCCTGAAAGAACATCGGAGGCCCGATGTGTTGGTGGTACACCTCGGGGGCAATGACTTGGCTGGTCTGGGGAGGGGGATCTTGCTCAAGGAAATGATGTCTTCCTTACAGGAGCTATCGGCGGTAATGGGAGAAACTGAAATCGTGTGGTCGGAAATCATCTCGAGACACGAATGGAGGGGAGCTGAGAGTCAGGCAGTCGTGGAGAATTCAAGAAGGAAGTTGAATTGGGCCATGGCTAAGTTTTGCAAAGGAAGAGGCTTTCAGCATATCAGACATGGTTTGATCAATCTGAAAAACAGGGAGTACTACTTGAAGGACGGAGTGCATTTGTCGGAGCAAGGAATGGATTTGTTTTTCTGGAATATCTGCACAAAATTACTGGAGTTATAAGCCAGGAAAGGAGGGAGCCACGGTGAGTGGTAACCCACCTTTAGCGTGGCGGGTTGTGGCAACCTATGATAAGACAAAGACTCCGAATGAGCCATTGCTAAACCGGAAGGGGCTTCGCCCATTCTAGACAGCGCTTCCTGGGAGCCTAAACGGCGGGGGTGTCTGGCGGTAGCAATTGGGGCTCAACTTCCCCCCAACAAACGGCGTTCCCCCAGTCCGCAAAGACCTGCAGGGGCAGGCAGTTTCTCAGACTCGAAGGCCTTGGGGGAGTTGTGCCTGCAATCAACATGGAGGTAAAGGGGGAAGCAGGACGAGGAGCAGGCGCCACACCTTTTGGATCTAATTTTTAATACCTGTTTGCAGTGGTTAAATATATGTAAAAATAAATCTGCGGCCTTGTTATGCCAAAACAAAGGAAATGTCTCATGCAGCACCTTACTGGAGGGGAAACGAAAGGGGCTGACAAAATGAGTAATGTTGGATACAAACGGCATAGCTAATAGACAAATTCCCAGGTTATGGAGGACGGTCCTTGAAGAAACTCAGATCAACAGCTCCCGGTTGGTTTAAGAAAGCCGGGTAGAGTAGCCAGAGTAGCAAGGGGAGCAGTCCCTATAAGAAGTCCCTGGTTTGCGTCACTCACTGCACTGCAAGTCAGCTGGACCTGGATAGCCTGTTCACCTCGACTTCCAGTCTTGCTAACCGAACATATACAAGATCCGAGAGTCTTCTGCGACTCACCGTAACCCCTAAAGCAGCAACCGTGGTAATAATATTTAGGCAGAGGGGAAGCAGTCGCAGGCTAACTAGAGATGGGGGAAACGAGAAGCTGCGAGTGACATGATCAAGAAAGGTTGTTGGGACAAGATAGCTTTGCGAGGGGGTGTGGGCAGAGGGTGCGGGGGTGGGTCAGAGGATGCGAGGGGGGAAGGGCAGAGTGATGAAAGAGGAAGCCGGGTGGGTGGGGGGTTGCGCAGGGGGAGGAGAAGATGCAAGGGGTGGGCAGCCGATGTGAAGGAGAGCAGGCCACAGGTCCATTTCAGATGTGATGCCGAAGCATTAAGTCTCTGAAAGGGATGAAGACCGCGAGACAGGTCGGCTGTTGCCAGCTGGCCAAGGGGCAACCCAATAAGACACTGAGCCCAAATGGGGCCCCATAACATTGGGTAACTCTTCGTATTAGTACTTTGGTTTCCTTGCTCTTAGGTAAACAAAGAGAGCAGTACAAGTTAAAATGCATCCAGACAATGGAGCGCGCCCGAAAGGGCCACTGCTCCCCAGAAAGCAACCTCAGGAGGGAGAGCAAGGACACTCGCATTCTCCTCTCCTCCGCCTCCCCACTTTCCTCTACACTCCCCATTCACCCCTCTCCCTCTTTTTGACGTCTTCCATTCTGGTTCTAGCCTTCTCCCATCCCCTCAATTTGTCCGGTACCTCGCCTGAACCTAGGGGACAATCTCTGCACTGTTCCCCGGGGCTGGGTTTTCGGGCGGGAGAACCTGCTGCTCCCCTTTTGCCCCGGCCTGCCCCCCTTTTCCAGTGTATCCTATAGTTGGTTTGGGGGCCCCGGCAGGTTGGCGTTTGCTCTGCCTCAGCGTGTTCAGGCGCTGCGATGAGTCCGGCTGTAACCTCCATGGCGTGTGGCTCCCTGCGCGCTTGAGCTTTGTAAACATTGCAGGGACCGCCGATTTCTCCATTCTGCTCTTCGCAAGGCATGCTGGGAAGGGTAGTTCTGGGCCAGCATCAAAAGGGCAAGGGATGGCGTGATCGACAGGGGCACCATTCTCATTCAGCACGGCACAGAGGGGCTTGGAGACTGGGGTCCTTCCAACTCCCTCACCCACATCTGGGGCAGGACTAGCTCTCAAAGAAAATCAGCTGGTAGGCGTTCTGCCCCAGTCTAGAAGAGGCCCCATTCCAGTGGATGGGGTTAAGACCCTGTCAAGACATGGAAGGCTCTGTGAGTGGTCTAGTCTCTTACCCCCAACCCCATGTGTCCTTTATGCTTATGCAGTGTAGTTAGAGACTGCATAGAGGATTCTCTGAACTGCACTCAATTTCATTATGCCTTGAAATAACCCCATGCAATCGGACTTAAGTGATGAAACACGAACTTGCATGTGGTTTATATATAACCTACCCACAGGCAGATGTGCCTTAATGCACCATTCACTTTGTTTACAGAAAGTATTGCGAGAGAATAAAGTCACTGAAGAACCCCTGTAGCAATGATTCTGAATCTTTTCAGGAATTGAAATACAGATTTGTTGAGCTAAAGGCAGCTCCTTGGTATCCCGCGTCACTGTGCAAATAGGCGCTACCTCTGTGCAACGAGTATCTACTACTATGTACGTGCTGGAAATAGAACTTCCACGTGCCAACTATTGCCCCACGGGAGGCTCAGGCCATTAATCCCTCCCGCCAGTCAGGGTTCATTCCACCACATTTGAAACATGCATTGGGGAACCCTCAAATAAATAACTAAAAAACTCACAGGATCCTTCTTGTCCCACTAATTTCCTTCAAATTTCTATAAGAAGTTATTGGAATCCCTATTTTCTCCTCTTAGTTCATTTCTTGAATCTTCTAGTTTCTTTGATCCTTTACAGCCCGGGTTTCCACACAGGCCGGGGAACAGAGCGTGTTGGTCTCTGTTGTGGAAGACCTTGAACGTCTCTCTGGACAGGGTGGAGTGGGTGCACTGATATTATTAGATGTATGGGCTGCTTTCGACACTGTGGACCACTCCGTAACGTTTGCCCGTCTTGCTGTGAGGAAGAAGGGCTGGAAGCGCACTGGAGTAACATGTTTTGTCTCCTAAACCTCCTATGGCACTTATGGAGGCAAGACTACAATTCCCAGCAAGCCACGGGAGGTTTGTAGTTCAGGCCACGGGCGTATGTCACGTGCGGGTTGCCAGCTGCAGTGATTACGAGCAGCATAAAAGTACAACAGCGCGTGAATCAGGTATGGCTTATTTATGTTCTGGGTGCGGTTGGTGTGAGGAGCAGGTCGGCGGGGCACTGCGGAGTCATGGAGGGCGAAGCTCTGTCCATTTGAATACGAAGCTACAACGAAGCTCCGCTTGTTGGACCACTGAAGCCGCCGGCGTTTGCTTGCACAGTCCAGAGCAGGCAGACCGGCTGCGGATCACGGCATGCTACCGACACTCCGAGAAGTCCCGCTGTGCCCTCGGAGATCAGATAAGTGCTGATGCCATTGCGGGGTGGGGGCTCAATTATGTACATGCTTTCACTTGCATTGGACTTTTGCCTGGCAATCACTGATGGTCGGAGTCGGTTGCTACAGTTGGTTTGGTTGATAAGATGCGAGGAATTCACGGAATGCTTCTGTGGGCATAATTTCTATTATGAGTGCTATTAACTCGGGGTCACAAGAGTACAAGTTCTAGTGTGAGACGAAGTCCATTCTCTTGCCTGTTTAAACTCCAAAGACATGAATGTACATGTTTATGTATTGCAGAAAGCTTGCCCTACGGGCCATGTGTTTTGTACTTCATTCATGGGGAATTTCCCCTTGCCCTGTGTTCATACCGCTTGCTACTAAATGTGAATGCTTTGTTCTCTGTGTTTGTTCTGGAGTCATGTGCACACGTATTAAGGTGCGTCTTGGTCTATGTTTCAGTGTGTTCAGGTATTACGAAACAGGTACCAGATAGGGAGGGTTTTTTCCCCAGTGCTTCCCCCTTACCTATCCAACTAAGGTTTGCCCTAACCCTTTTCCCGGTTTTTCTAACTTCCCCACCCCATCCACAACCTCTCCCTAACTCCTCCCCCCCCCCCATTGGCTGCCACGTGGTGTCCTGTGTACTACTTCAGGCACCTGTGCCAACCACGGTGGGAGGGTCGAATTCATTTGGCTTCTGTGGTTCGGGGGAGAGTGTCGATTACTCTCCTCCATCATTCTAAGTGTGTTTGACACTTGCCTGGGCAGCGATAAATGGACAGCTACTATCTTGGTTTCAAGCTTTCCTGCGTGACCATGCACTATCTCTCTCCCGCTTTTCGTTCTGTGTCGGTTCTTCCTGTGGGGTACCCCAGGGGTCAGCCTTGTCCCCCACTTTGTTCAATGTGTACATCCAGCCTCTGGTTGAGCTCATCCACTCCCACAGACTCCTATGCTATGATGACACCAAGATTATTTTTGCGGCTTGATCTATCTCAGCCTGTAACGCTCACCTGATTCCCACGGAGGCGCTGGTCCCGGCTGAACTGGTGTAGTCTCTTCAATTGAGAAGCGTAGAGCTCGGATGACTCTCTGGACTGGGCTTCCTCTTATTGACCGTCTGGCTTGCTGGGTAAGGTTTCTGCAGGCGGAAGAAAAAAGGGTTAATGACCGTTTGGCTGGACTTCCTCCTCACTAATCGCCAACTCTCCGAAAGTCCTATGTCCTGGTGAGCTCTCACCTTAGGCGTATAAATGCTGGGCTCTCCATCCTGCGACTTATGCAGGGGTGCGTGGGTTCCAGTTACGTCACTGGAGGTCCTCAAAGTCTTTTGTGGCCTTAGAAGTGGCACAGGTGCTGAGATGCCAAAAGGTGATGCCGCCGTTACTGCACGAGCGGATGCCAGTAGGTATAAAGAGTTTATAGTCTTGAAGAGATGGGCACCTTTAATGAAGTCTTTGCATTGTCTTTTTCAGGTGCCTGGATGCTGAGGGCGTGATCACAGAGCGCGACACGTGCGGTTGTACGTAGGTATGGGAATTTCGATGACACCTCAATAATGTCCCTTGTTTTCTGTTTTCAGGTCTTGAGATGTTGCGGGCGTTGTACGTCCGTTGCCGTTGCACGTGCGAAGTACGTGAGTATAATGATATGTGACCTTATTATAGCACCTCTAACATTGTTCTTTTCTTATTTGCAGGTGTCGGGACCTTGCGGGCATTTTCCCAGTCGCGGATGCACGTGGGGAAACACGTAAGTGTTAGGCTTTCTTGCAGTCTTTAATGGCACTTAAATAATGTCTTTTCTTGCTTTCAGGTGCCGGGCTGCTGCGGTTGAAGAGATCGTAATACGCGCACAAAAGCAGGTAAGAAAAGTAAATGCGGCCGCCTTCACCCGATTCCTACTGAACAACGTTCTTTGTCTTTACAGGTGCCGTTAGGCTGCTGAAGAGAAGGCCGCGAAGAATCCGTGAAAGCACAGATGGATCAGGTAAGCGAGCGCGGCTGCGAACGTGTTGCAACTTGCTAACCTTATGTTTCTTTTGCTTGCAGGTTCTGCCGGAGTCTGGATTCCTGGATGGTAAGTATAGTTATCGTGTCTTTCTTCCACAGGTTGCTGAGCTGAAGCTGGAGATGTCACTGGAATGCTGGAGCTGACTCGGTGAGCGTCCTGCTGCAGATGCAGAATAACGCGAAGCACGTTTTCCCAATCGGGTGTGGTTTAAATAGTGCTGGAGTGATTGGGTGTCTTCTTCCTCAGCCTCGCCCAGGTAAAAGAGTTCCTGTGTTCCAGAGCCAAGGAGTGGCACCAGCCCCACCCAGGTAAGAAAGTAGTCCCAGTTCAGGGAATAGTTCCTCCCAGCAGAAGGCTGGGGACTTCATCCTGCCAGCATTTGCAAAGGTGAGTATGCAGCATGGTCTGCTACAGGTAGGTCCACCCAAGCACCTTTGCAAGAATTATGAGCCCGGCGCCCCTGGCGCCGGGACTGAGGTTCCTTATGAGCCTGGCGCCAGAGGCGCCAGGACATGGTCCAAAGGGCCCCAATAGGGGTTTGCTGGAGCCGGGGACGAGGGTCATGAGCCTGCTTCCGGGGATGCTGGGCTTGACTTGGCTTCTCGGGAGCAGTGCTCATGACAGCACCCCCCCTCAAGGCCCCTCCCAAACTTGTCTTCCCCGGAGGTTTTGGCCTATTGGGAAAAGTTCTGTGGAATTTTCTGACTAGATGAGGAGCATGGACGTGGTCAGAGGGTTCCCATGATCGTTCTTGAGGTCCGTAACCCTTCCAGTCGATCATATAGTATAATTTTGACTTGATGATCTTGGAGTCCAGGATGTTTTTAACCTCAAATTCAGGTGGTTTATTCAGTCTGGTTACAGGTTGCATAGGTTTTAGTAGAGATACGTGAAACACCGGATGTATTTTCATGTGGTTTGGCAAACCCAATTTGACAGCCACTGGGTTTATTATGGCTGTAATTGGATATGGTCCCAGATATTTTGGGTTGAAGGTGTGAGGTCCTTTAAGTGATAAATGTTTGGTGGATAACCAAACTTGATCTCCAACCTGGTATTGAGGGGCGTCTCTTCGGTGTTGGTCTGCTCCCCTTTTGTACCATTCTTTAGCCTGTTGTAGGTGGATTGTCGCTTCTTTGAAAGCTTGAGTGATAGCATTGTGAAGTTGATCCACGGCAGGCATTCCAAGATCTTGGGGCGGGTTGAGATTGGAGGTTCGAGGATGAATCCCATATAAAATGTAAAAGGGACTTTTTCCGCTTCCTGATTGGATCGAGTTGTTGTAAGAATATTCGGCTATCCAAAGGATATCTTTCCAATTACTTTCCGACTGCTGTAGCATACAACGTAAATATTGTTCCAGAGTTTGGTTTGTCCTCTCAGTTTGTCCGTCGGTCTGGGGATGATGGCTAGTTGAAAGTCTCACATCGATTTGAGCTAAACGACAGCAACCTCGCCAAAAGTGAGAGATAAACTGGCTCCCCCTATCTGATATCAAAACCGAAGGGAAGCCGTGCAATCTTACAATATTTTCAAGGAATTCCCGTGCTAGAACTGAAGCTGAAGGTAAGCCCTTTAGTGGAACGAAGTGGGCCATTTTAGAAAAAAATCTACAATTGCTAGAATAGTGTTGTATCCGGAACAGGAGGGTAAATCGGTGATGAAGTCCATGGAGAGGGTATGCCAGGGATGTGGCGGGATGTCTAGCGGATGCAGGAGACCCGCTGGTCTTTCCTTCTGACCTTTGTTTTGGGCACACACCACAGGGCATCAAACACTCCTTTATGTCTTTTCTCCATGACGGCCACCAGAAGTGTCTCTTGACTTTTTCCGAGGTTTTGGCAATGCCTGGGTGGCCCTCCATCAAGGAATCATCGTAGCAAGAGATTGCCTGTTTTTGTAAATCGGCATGTGGTAGGAATAGTCGTCCCTGAAAATAAGGCAGGTTTTTTTTTTATGAAGTCATTTCCCTTCAGTTGCCAGTTTTGTAAGTCCAAAGGGGTCACAAGTTGTTTAACTTTTACTTCGATATCTTCGATGGATTGTGAAGAAATCAGGCCCAGGATTCTCTGTTCTGGAATTATTGGCACAGGTTCAGGATTGACAATATTATCTCCCATTCCAATCCGGGAAAGGGCATCCGCTTTGCCATTTTTGTTGCCGGGGCGATAAGCAATTACAAAGTCAAATTCGGCAAAGAAAAGTGCCCAGCGAAGCTGTCTGGAGGACTGAGCTTTGGCGGTTTTCAGGTATTGTAGGTTTCGATGATCGGTGATTACCGTGACAGTGTGTTTGGCTCCAAGGAGATAGTGCCGCCAGGCCTTGAAAGCGGACTTAATTGCTAAAAGCTCTTTATCTGTGATGGTGTAGTTAATTTCAGGCGCCGAGAACTTGCGAGACCAGAATGCCACGGGGTGCAATTGGTTAGTTTCCGGATCTCTTGGTGATAGAACCACCCCCATTGCTAAGCTGGAGGCGTCGGTCTCAACGATGTAAGGGAGGTCTGGGCATGGGTGTTTCAGTATGGGTGCTGAGGTGAACTTGGCTTTTAGCTCTTGAAAGGCCTGTTCTGCTTCTGTTGACCACTCAAAACGTTTGTTTTTTCTTAAGAGGGCGGTAATGGGCTGCACCACTCGTGAAAACTCTGGAATAAACCTGCGGTAAAAGTTGGCTTAACCTAACATGCTTTGGACACCTTTCACTGAAGTAGGTGATGGCCACTTGATAGCGTCCACCTTTCTCTAGTCCATGTGGACTCCTTTGGGTGTCAGAATAAAGCCTAGAAATTCGACCTCTGACGTGAAAAACACATTTTTCGAGCTTAGCAAAAAGCTTATGTTGGCAGAGTTTTTCAAGGACGGCTCTAACATGTTTCCGATGATCCGCTTCTGAAGATGAGTACACAAGGATGTCATCTATGTAGATGACTACGCAAACATCTATGAGTTCTCGGAGGACATCATTCATAAAATACTGAAAAGCGGCTGGTGCATTGCATAGTCCGAAGGGCATCACTTGGTATTCAAATAGTCCATACTTGGTGCGAAATGCCGTCTTCCATTCATCGCCTTCTTTAATCCGTACCAAGTGGAGATCTAGCTTTGTATAAATGCAGGCGTTCTTAACTTGGTCAAGGAGTTCCGGGATCAGAGGTAGGGGGGTATCTGTTCTTTACCGTTATCTGGTTCAGGGCACGATAATCAATACAGGTTCTAAGGTCACCTTTTTTAGGTACGAAGAACAGAGCCGAGGATGCAGGAGACTTTGATGGGCGGATAAATCCATTGGCCAGGTACTGGTCCAGATACTGTCGCAAATGAAGATTTTCAGGCTCGGTAAAGGGCGTAAATTCTACTACAAGGGGGAGTGGCTCCGGGTATCAGGTCTATTTGACAGTCTTAAGATCTGTGGGGAGGCAGGGTATTAGCCTGTTCCTTCTGAAAGACATCTTGGAATTCTTGATACTCTGGAGGCAATTGCGGTCCTTCGGATGTTGCTACCGCTAGGCCAATACTGGGTTGAGGATAACAAGTAGGTGCACACTTTGGGAACTGTATCGTCTTTGCTCGCCAATCAATTTGAGGATTGTGTTTCTCCAACCAAGGGATCCCCAGAATTATTTGGAACTGAGGGGCCTTGATCACATTGAACACGATTACCTCCCGATGTCCATCTTGGCCTAATAATGTCACTTCTGTGGTGGTATGGGTTACCGGTCCGGAGGCTATTTCCGTACCATCCACTGTGGTAATGACGTCTTTAATTACCTTGGGACAAAGGGGTAGGTTCATCCTGGAAGCCATCTCGCGGTCTACATAATTTCCAATCGCTCCGCTATCAATGTATGCTTTAATGGCATGCAAACGATCCGGTCGTTCTGGATTTATGAGGACCATTGACATTATGAAGTGCGAGGTCAAAGAACTGGTTTTTACGCTCAGCAAGCGGACCTCTACACTTGTCGGGCGAGGTTGTTTCCCGGCTCGGGCTTTTCGGAATTCTTATCAGAAGCTCCCACTGTCTTCTGTCTTCTTCGGAGGTTTCACCGGGCAATCTCGGAGGAAATGTCCTGAATTTCCACAATAGAGACAGAGCTGCAATTGTCGTCTCCTGTCGCGTTCTTTCTGGGTTAGGGGACCCTTTACGACCCCTATTTGCATAGGTTTTACGGCTTCAACTCCTTTGGTGTGAGTTAGTGGCTTAGAGAATACTCGAGTTTCGAACCTGGAGCGGTCTGCCTTTCTGTTTTGCAGTCTGTGATCCAATTGGACCACTAAATCAATGTACTCTGAACAATCTTGAGGGGGATTCACGACCTGGGATAGGACGTCTTTGAGTTCGCCACGCAAACCCCTGTGGAAAAGCGTGATCCTCTTGTCCTCGGGCCATCTGGTTTCTACGATTAGTCTGTTAAATGACGCAATATAAGACAGAAGATCCCGATTGCCCTGCCGTAGGGAAAGGAGTTCGTTGTCCAGGGCCTGCCCCTGGGAATGTCTTGCGAAAAGTCTTTACATATTAGCCTGGAAGGCCTGGAAATTGCGAAGAATCAGGTCATCCTGTGTAACCAGAGGGATCGACCAATCAGCGGCGCTGCCGCGAAGATACGAAAGCACAAAGGCTACTTTAGTCTGATCAGTGGGAAAAGCAGCTGGTCTACAAAGAAAGTGCAATCGGCACTGATTTATGAACACCGCAAACCTCTTGGGGTCACCAGAGAAGCGTTCGGGCGGAGCCAAAGGCACATTTCCGGGCAGATTGATTTGAATAGGATTGGCTGAAGCCGCCGGGGTATAGGTCCCTCCTGAATTAGTTAGAGGGGTTTGCCCCGCTTGTGTTTGTAATAACTGTCTGGCGAGGTCATCAGTTCGTTCTTTGGACATAATCAATTCCCTCAGGGCATTCGTTTCCTGGCGGGCAGCATGTGCTTCAGCTCTTAATTCCCCTAGTAACTGGGCCAGTTGATCAGTGTTGGAAGTTTCCATAGCGCCTGGGTAGGAGGTTATTGGAGGGCTTCGCGTTCTGTAACGCTCACCTGATTCCCACGGAGGCGCTGGTCCCGGCTGAACTGGTATAGTCTCTTCAATTGAGAAGCGTAGAGCTCGGATGACTCTCTGGACTGGGCTTCCTCTTATTGACCGTCTGGCTTGCAGGGTAAGGTCTCTGCAGGCCGAAGAAAAAAGGGTTAATGACCGTTTGGCTGGACTTCCTCCTCACTAATCGCCAACTTTCCGAAAGTCTTATGTCCTGGTGAGCTCTCACCTTAGGCGTATAAATGCTGGGCTCTCCATCCTGCGACTTATGCAGGGGTGCGTGGGTTCCAGTTACGTCACTGGAAGTCCTCAAACTCTTTTGTGGCCTTAGAAGTGGCACAGGTGCTGAGATGCCAAAAGGTGATGCCGCCGTTACTGCACGAGCGGATGCTAGTAGGTATAAAGAGTTTATAGTCTTGAAGAGATGGGCACCTTTAATGAAGTCTTTGCATTGTCTTTTTCAGGTGCCTGGATGCTGAGGGCATGGTCACTGAGAGCGCGACATGTGTGGTTGTACGTAGGTATGGGAATTTCAATGACGCCTCAATAATATCCCTTGTTTTCTGTTTTCAGGTCTTGAGATGTTGCGGGCGTTGTACGTCCGTTGCCGTTGCACGTGCGAAGTACATGAGTATAATGATCTGTGACCTTATTATAGCACCTCGAACAATGTTCTTTTCTTATTTGCAGGTGTCGGGACCTTGCGGGCGTTTTCCCAGTCGCGGATGCACGTGGGGAAACACGTAAGTGTTAGGCTTTCTTGCAGTCTTTAATGGCACTTAAATAATGTCTTTTCTTGCTTTCAGGTGCCGGGCTGCTGCGGTTGAAGAGATCGTAATACGCGCACAAAAGCAGGTAAGAAAAGTAAATGCGTTTAAGTATAGTTCTCGTGTCTTTCTTCCACAGGTTGCTGAGCTGAAGCTGGAGATGTCACTGGAATGCTGGAGCTGACTCGGTGAGCGTCCTGCTGCAGATGCAGAATAACGAGAAGCACGTTTTCCCAATCGGGTGTGGTTTAAATAGTGTTGGAGTGATTGGGTGTCTTCTTCCTCAGCCTCGCCCAGGTAAAAGAGTTCCTGTGTTCCAGAGCTAAGGAGTGGCACCAGCCCCACCCAGGTAAGAAAGTAGTCCCAGTTCAGGGAAGAGTTCCTCCCAGCAGAAGGCTGGGGACTTCATCCTGCCAGCATTTGCAAAGGTGAGTATGCAGCATGGTCTGCTACAGGTAGGTCCACCCAAGCACCTTTGCAAGAATTATGAGCCCGGCGCCCCTGGCGCCGGGACTGAGTTTCCTTATGAGCCTGGCGCCAGGACATGGTCCAAAGGGCCCCAAATAGGGGTTTTCTGGAGCCGGGGACGAGGGTCGTGAGCCTGCTTCCGGGGATGATGGGCTTGGCTTTTCGGGAGCAGTGCTCATGACACAGCCCGATTCGGCGTCTCAGCTTTGGAGTTGCTTGGAGGACGTGGGCTGCTGGATGGGCTACAACTGGCTTAAATTGAACGGGGACAAGAATGAGGTCCTGGTAGTGGCCTCCTTATGTTTCCTCTGTATGGATTTCTTCTTTCTGGCTTTCTCTTGGTTCTTTTCCAACACCGGACTCTGTGGTTTAGAATCTGGGAGTAAAGGTTTCCTCCTCGGTCACTGGACGCTCCGGTGGCATCTGTCTGGACACTACAAGCTTAGAGTCCTGCACAGGGTACTGGGCTTTTTGCCTGTGCAGTTTCATGCTGCAGTGGTTGCTGCACTGGTGCTTAGTGTGCTAGATTTTTGCAACTCGCTCTATTTGGCCCGGCCCCTCTACCTGGTGCACCGCCTCAAGTGCGGCAAAGTGCTGCGGCGAGATTGGTGGCTCATACCCCCTACGTATGCATATCTCTCCTGTCCTGCGGCAGCTACATTGGCATCCTGTTGAACAGAGGGTCCAATTTAAATCCATGTGCATTGTGCTCCTGGTCGTCTATGGCAAAGGGGCCGTGTATTTGCAATGCAAGTTCCACCTTTATGTTCTTAATCACCCTCTGCGTTCCCAGGAGTCCTGCACTATTTCAGTCTCGCGGGTATGGCTCGGGCGGTGGGCGGAAGTGCCTTCTCCTTAAGGTTCTGAAACTCGCTTCCATTCCATCTTCGGCCAACGGCTGATCTTCTCTCTTTCCGTTGGTCTTTGAAGACCTTCCTCTTTGCCTGATCGCTTCTTGGTAAGGATCTGGCCTGTTGACTACACTACTGCTTCAGCACTGTGATGCCCGTGGCCGTACAAGTTCATTTAAGGTAAGAGGTGTAAACTATGACCTTTCACCCATCGTATATGAGCCATTATGCTTCAAACTATGCACACAAGCTTCTGGTAGCTGTTGGTATCAAGCAAACTACTTTTTTCTAGGCTACAAGCAGGAGCAAACTTGCACCTTTAAACGTGCAAGAAGTGTTTAGCAAACGTGTGTGGTGTTCTGACCTTACCCGCTCCCCCAATGCAGCTAGGATAAAAAATAATAAAAAGAAATTAAAAAAAAAACGATGTCTAAAGGGTTGTTTCTTCAAGGTAACAATGTCCAGCTGCCAAAGGGATGTCCCTAAGGAACATGAAGCATACCATGCATAGTGCTTTAATCTATGGCACACTTTAGCCAAGGAAGATGCATGCAAGTTTTGTGGAAACCTGCCCATTACTCCTCTTGACTTAAGTGTCATCAGACAAGTCTGTGGAGCTGCAAATGTTTACGGGTTGTGCCAGCTGGGGCATTCTCCCTTTCAAGAGATTCCGCTCACCCCCAGATAGCCCACCCACCCCACCTGCCGATTTCTTCACTGCTAGCATTCCCTCCGTCGCATCCCCTCAAATCCTTCCCATACATGACACCCCTACCACCCAGCTAGCCATGGGTGGCACCTCAAACACTGTCGCCCCATTACTACCTCTGTATGGTTGCGGCCTCATGGATACCATACGCAGTCACCCTCCCTCTACTAAACATTACCATTTCATTGCCTCATATTTAAGTTTCCAACCCCTCTTTCCCAGATTTCTTTAACCACTGCATCTACATTATTGCATATGTCACATATTCCTAGAAATCCTTATTGATGTATGAACAGAGTTGTATTTCTTGCCTCAGACGCCCTTTCCTAAGAAGCTGCTGTCCACAGAAGAATTCACTTTACTCAGAGACCACCTAAAGCAGAAGATTATGCATTCAATTAGAGACTTGACCCAACACTGTGGGACCACACCGATCTGAAAGGCCAGACTCAGAAGAAACATTTGGACTGGACCCAAGTCATGACCCCCCCCCCCCATCAAGAAAGGGGGAAATTCACATGGCCAGCTCGGTTAGCCCATCTCCTATCATCAAGAAAGGGGGAAATTCACATGGCCAGCTCGGTTAGCCCATCTCCTATCATCAAGAAAGGGGGAAATTCACATGGCCAGCTCGGTTAGCCCATCTCCTATCATCAAGAAAGGGGGAATTCACATGGCCAGCTCGGTTAGCCCATCTCCTATCATCAAGAAAGGGGGAAATTCACATGGCCAGCTCGGTTAGCCCATCACCTATCATCAAGAAAGGGGGAAATTCACATGGCCAGCTCGGTTAGCCCATCTCCTATGCTCTTCATCAGGTGATCCTGTTGGGCCAGTTGCCATTAAGGCAACATACCAACATGCTCCTAAAAGCCTCAGTAAATTAATAAATAGATAAAGACTGGTCTAAAAGTCATTACCTAGAATTTGGTTCTGACCATCAAGAGGTATCCAACGTTTCACCTAGTAACGGGACACCAGCAGGTATCCTACAAATACAATCTGTTCAGCAACAGAGGCTGATCCATGTGCCGGACGGCTAACACACCAGTCAACGCACAATGCCATCCAAAGGGGAGGAGAGAATACTGAACGAAAACAATCATGGATTAACCATGTAGGAATTTATCAGTCTTCGTATTCATAAACCTAATGGTCTTACTAATATTTGTGTTAGTGGATCTTACTTGTGTATATGAAGTCAGTTTCAGGTGCTCTTTGACCACGTTGGGGTTGATTAGATGTATACCATAACTGGCTATCAGCCTGCGGCAAATTAAGACATCCCTTAGGCGCGTTAGCGTGAATGCCTGAAATATGTATGAATTACAGGTTTATTTCAGTTTCGGCCCATACTTACACGTAGCCCATTTTTTTCTGAACTCAAAAATGAGGACAATTGTCAACATGATAAAAATTTGAAAGTCAAACACTGTGTAGCAGGATCATCATCAAAAGAGTTCTGTTCTCCCGACGGTGCCAAGATCCATGTGGAGGAGCCATTGGAGAACCGTGGAGACGTGGGCAGCGGGATTTAAACCATCTCCCATTAAGTGTGCGCTCTCACTGCTCATCCATCCGCAGGGAGGATTACAGATAACAATGGGCCAGCATCTGTGCCCAGATCCGGGCAGAGCAGCCCAAAGCAGCTTAACTCTTTCAAGATACAAGGGCACTCTTATTACGGTCCACCGACGTCGGAAGGCTACAAAACGGCGTGACGGACAAATCGCTGAGCTCAAGTAACAAGTGTCAACACCCTCAAGGAAATTAAAATAGGCGCTCTTATATCAGGAACACATTCCAAGAAGAAGAATGACTTGCTACAGTGTCACCTGGTGCACCAAAAGCATCATCCAATTAATGTGCCTTTGCCATGTGGATGCAACACTATTGAAATCACCTCCTCCGACCATCAGGGCACATGCTGAAGAAGTATTCTTGTCCTGTTACAAGTGCACTTCCAGGAGCAGTTAAAATAAAAACATATGGCTCACCCACATGTCTAGTTAAAGATCCTCTTGCACCACAAATCTACACAATTCTTCATATTTTTTACCAACGTTAAAAGGGCAACATCACAAAGCATCAAATAATAAACACTCGCTAAACCCAATCCATCCAATTTAACACACAAAATCCGCTTCTTCCTCCCCGGTATAGACTATAAACGCAGAAAGTGAACGAGTAAAAGGGAGGATGTAGAATAAAGAAAAAACACAAAGGGCTGAATACAAAAAAAGAGCGCCTCTGGAAATAAAGGCGACAGTAGGAAATTGCATTCATAAAGAGAGCGACGGGCATCCCAGAAGCCACCGCATCCAGGTAAACCTTCCCTGCGAAAGAACTGCACCGTCTCATATGTCGTTTGCGTAATCGTTGCGTCCAGAGAACATCTTCACCGTCGGGCTACACGCTGATCGCAACATTTCCATTTTAGCAGCGGGGTCGGGGAAGCTACATTTGAACTGAAGGAATTGAGCAATTTGTCAAAATTCAAAACATTATGAAAGCTCGATATTGCATTGGGAATACAGAGCTGGAAACCGGAGAGTGCTAGAAATATGTTGGGGGAAACCGGTCGCATTTGAGTCAATACCATGGCAAAAGCAACAGATGACAATGCTGGGGAACAGGTACAGGTGTGTACCCAGAGGTCCCCAGGGAACCTTTTAGGATGTTTCTACATGCTCTGCTTCTAGTCCAGAATCAGTTATTTAATGTCCTCGAAGAATTAAAGTTTGGACATTTTTACATAATGCAGGCGGGCCGGTCTCGAAAGATTTAGATGAACGTCCGAACACTACAGGTACAGAGTGTTTAAATGTTCCTGAACCAGGACTGGTGGCGGGATCTGACCAGCAGAGTCCAGTATATAAGGCACCAGTACTGGTCCATTCAAAGCAGAATCGAGATGCAGAAAATGGGGTCACCTTGAACGATTCAGAATTATGGCCCTCAAGAGAGTGGGAAGGAGGACTCTACAGCTATATAGAAAGCCACATTCCATATGTGCAGACAAGGAAAGGGGATTCCCAAAGTGGACCTCAGATTGTACTCATCGATGAAGACTTGAAGGAGCCTTCACCTTCACAGGGACTCGTCTACTGCAGCAGTTTACACAACCCGTATAAAAATATTACCACAAGGCACAACGTGCCTTCAAATCGCTACATTGGATATCTAATGACCAAAAGCCAGGCACAAAGACCTGAACACAACACATGCCAATCTCTGGAGTAAAGAAACAAAATGATTGCCAAACTAGCATCATGCTAGTCAAGGGCCTAAAACCCAACTTAAAGTCTGCCCCTTGCAAGGGACCTACACAAATATCAAACGTCTATGATTGTATGTTGGTACGTAGAAGTGAATTACATGGGGGAAATTCACTACGATGCAAATACTTTGTGTTTTTAGTTTGTTCATATATTTTTTAGTATCTGGCATCACCCCCACCTAGCCATCTCGCTTGCAGCCACCGACCCTTCCCGCTCTGCCTGTACTCCTTAGCTCTACCTTCCACTCCACACCTAACCCTAGACGGGGTGCTCTGATCCCCACCGTTTCTCGTAGATCCATTGCCGACTCTAGCCCTCCCTCTCCCGTTTTATCTCTGCTCCCTAACCTTATTCTTTCCTTTATGATTGTAAAGCGCTCTGTTGCTTCCCACAGCTAGGTTTGTGCGCAAATAACAGCATAATAATTATATTGCCCAAAATAATTACTTTGCCATAAAGTAATTGCATCAAAGTTAATTACAACGAAGTAATTCACTTCAATGGAACAACGGTATACGAGGTCTACACCAACGGTGCCTCTCTAACCCATGTAATCTAACAAACGCACATTCACCCTCTCTTGTGTTTAGAAACCAAACCAATTTGTTCACACTGGCATTTGGCCAAACTGGCTACACAGAGAACATTCCTAGACCAGCCCCCACCACACAGCCATCGCTGCATTACGAGGCATGCGCTGCTCAAGGGGTTGCTGTGCACCCCGTAAACCACATTGGCAGATTTAAAAATAAATCTGCCAAGAAAAATGCTCGGAAAGATGTCCTTCCAACACTGCAGCGCTCATGTCGAGTATGCCAAGGATTCAAGCTGACCACCATAAACTTTCATCCCACTAATCAGTAGAATTAAATGGCTGGTTGACCAACATATAGAAAATGCACTGAGCGCATGCAAAATCATGAGCGTCAACGTTGCCCAAACAGGATCCGCGTGAGCGACCTAGTCAAATTATTGCGGAACAAGTAGAAACAATCTCTTATGCTTTAATTCTTGTCTCGCTAATCTAACTGCAGGTAGAGTCGATACCACCCGGGAGGCTGGAAACATCAACCAATGACAGTATCCCCTGTCGCAGATTTATGTGAAGAAAATTCCACATACGAATTCTGAAAGGGTTTGCCTCGAGTTATTCTTTAGAATCTCTTAATACCATATCGGAAATGATTTCCTTCTAAAGTGATCTCAGCAATTTAACGCGAAAGCCACACGGAAGGGATCCTACCATCTATTACAGTTTGTGTAGTGGGAGGGGAGAAGATTCACCCAGTAGGGAAACAAGGATTCATTTGGTGGCAGAAACCAAGGCAGCAAATCCTAGCCACCAGCCACGTATTGATTAAAACACATGATCTTGTGAACGATAACGGATACCACAATGCAATAAGCAGAATTTCCCAGAAAAGGTTTTCCAATGTATACTAAAACTAAGAGGTAAACATTATGCTTCCTAATCCAAATATTCAAAATTATGAGGCGAGAAGCAAGAGGCTCTAGGGATGTACGAGATACAAATTCCTACTTTAATTTCAACTTGCATAGATGAAATCCAGCAACACTGCAAAATAGTTAAGAAAACCTGCGCCCTCTGACCCGAGCGAAACTACAATGTATGTTACCTGAACCATCCCTCTTTGCTGCTGCTGGGTGAAGTGGGTGGTGCCTGGACCGCTGCAAAGGATTTCAATCTTGGCTCTAGCGCACACACGTAGCCATGTTCCTTCCCTCTAGGTGTGCCACAGAATCATTCTATATCACAGATAATTCTGACCATTGAATGGGACATCTGTGACAAGTCCCATGGTGCTCCTCAACAACGGACGACAGGTATTCCTTTAATTCCCCCCTCCCCCCTACTCTGTACAAGCAATAGTAGTTTCCAGTGTCCTCGGTCCAAAAATTGATGTCTTCCACTTTCTACACCATAACCCACAAAAACATTTTCCCTCCCTACTCCCCTTCTCCTGATTCTTTTCTCCACCAGCATTCCTTTCCCTCCCACTTTTCTCCTATTCACCTTCCCCTGCACATAATCCTGGGATTACTTTGACTCCACGGTTTCTTTTTCTAACCACATCGCTTCCACAGCTCGGGTTCACCATTTCCATCCATAATCGTTGCACCCACCCTTCTCTCCATCGCAGCCACTACACTCCTGATCACTTCCTCTGTCCTCTCGCTCGCCTGGACCACTGTTCAGCTCTCCTTTTTGCCCACCCCCCCGACCTCCCATATTAGCCCTCGCCATTCCTTCAATTCGGATATTCGTCTTCTATCCCTCCTACCTTCGGGTGTCTCGATAACTCCTACTCTCGCTCATTCTTTTCGACTCATGGTCTCACTCCTCCGCATCTCGCAGAAATGATTTCCATCTATTCCTCCTCGTCACCTCCATTTTCAAAATCTTCCTCTTTGTTCCCAAACCACTTTGTGCCCCCTCTCACTTTCCTTCTTCTCCATTACTTGACACAAGACGGTGGACTTCTCTCCCTCTTGACATTCGTTTTCCCTCCTCTCTGTCTCTTTTCTCGCACTCACCTTAAAGTTTACCTACTGTCGTCTCTTAACACTAACTGAAACCTGTTGCACTGCCATTACCTTCTAGATATTAACACTTTTTGATTTATTTCTTATTTTTAAATGTTAAGCCCTCGCCATGCTGGCCAACCATTTGCCACCTTGGTATGGAGTCATATTTGGCCCCCATTCACCACTGGAGTAGGCTTTCGTTAGCAGTAACCTACAAAATTAGTAGTATTAGCGAAATTTGTCAAAAAACACAGTTTGAATTGCACCCATCTCTCTTAGACTATGGATTCAATACATCTGTGGCAACCTGGGGAGGATATCTGGAGTCTCTGATCTTTCCTACTATGGAGTGGACCATATGGAGACCTCGTGGTCTGGTGAGCCATACACCAGGGCGATGCCTTGCTGAGACATCTCTCATCCTACTACCGCAAACCACAACACTAGCATCCCTTCTCAGCTCTCATCCTACTACTGCAAACCACAACACTAGCATCCCTTCTCAGCTCTCACCCTACTACCGCAAACCACAACACTAGCATCCCTTCTCAGCTCTCACCCTACTACCGCAAACCACAACACTAGCATCCCTTCTCAGCTCTCACCCTACTACCGCAAACCACAACACTAGCATCCCTTCACATCTCTCATCCTACTACCGCAAACCACAACACTAGCATCCCTTCTCAGTTCTCATCCTACTACTGCAAACCACAACACTAGCATCCCTTCACATCTCTCATCCTACTACCGCAAACCACAACACTAGCATCCCTTCTCAGCTCTCATCCTACTACTGCAAACCACAACACTAGCATCCCTTCTCAGCTCTCATCCTACTACTGCAAACCACAACACTAGCATCCCTTCTCAGCTCTCATCCTACTACTGCAAACCACAACACTAGCATCCCTTCACATCTCTCATTATACTACTGCAAACCACAACACTAGCATCCCTTCACATCTCTCATCCTACTACTGCAAACCACAACACTAGCATCCCTTCTCAGCTCTCATCCTACTACTGCAAACCACAACACTAGCATCCCTTCACATCTCTCATCCTACTACTGCAACCCACAAAACTAGCATCCCTTCACATCTCTCATCCTACTACTGCAAACCACAAAACTAGCATCCCTTCACATCTCTCATCTTACTACTGCAAACCACAACACTAGCATCCCTTCACATCTCTCATCCTACTACCGCAAACCACAACACTAGCATCCCTTCTCAGATCTCATCCTACTACTGCAAACCACAACACTAGCATCCCTTCACATCTCTCATTATACTACTGCAAACCACAACACTAGCATCCCTTCACATCTCTCATCCTACTACTGCAAACCACAACACTAGCATCCCTTCTCAGCTCTCATCCTACTACTGCAAACCACAACACTAGCATCCCTTCACATCTCTCATCCTACTACTGCAACCCACAAAACTAGCATCCCTTCACATCTCTCATCCTACTACTGCAAACCACAAAACTAGCATCCCTTCACATCTCTCATCTTACTACTGCAAACCACAACACTAGCATCCCTTGCCAGAATTATGCCAGATCTTATGAATACCGTAAATCTAGTAGACACTGCCACCACAGATGACCAAGTACACTGGACTACTTGTTGAATTAAGGGCTGTGCAATATCAAGGACAGTATTGCGCTTTAATAAAATAAACATTTTCTTAAATTCTCACCACGCACGTAAACCTTAAATACACAGGACAATCTTCTGTATCTTCAAGAAAAAAAAGAAATCAGCCTTGGAGTCTAGAGAGATAGACATGGTTCACTTCATTATAAGATCATTTCTTAAAAGGGCAATAGGCAACCAATTTAGTGTTTTCTGAAAGTCTTGTCTTGATTGCTATGGAGAGGAATATAGGGGCTCACTATAGGGGGAAGCAGTGGGTGCACCTGCATTTGTTCTCAACACTATAGGAAACACAACTTCACGCATACGGCGCTAGATGAACATGATCCAAAAGTCTGACGGGACTGAATTAGTGTAGAGGACCGGGTGATAAGGTTTTCCCAGTTTAGACCCGCTTTGATCAGATCGATGTGATCACTGCGCTGCCCAGAAGGTCTACTTTCAAAAAGCGGACTTCCATTACGGCATGGTGTGCCACCGACTCATCTCTGTCCCTGCGTAGTCAGTTCCTTTTGTTGGGACAAACTCCCAGTTATGCCAGAGGGCCATCAGGAGTTCCTGGACTCTCAGAAGGCCAAACACCTTTCACAGGACAAACTGATGACTCAGTCAATGGCAAGTTCAAACTGCGGTTTATTACAATCAATACCAACAGGGATCAGCACAAGGACAGAAGGAATCCGTGGACATCGACTTCTCCTGGCTCGCAGGCCAGTTTTGACCTAGAATTATATCATAGTGATGTCACAATCCGGGCCCTTCTCCAGAAAACCTATTGGACCACTGAATTGGGTACTGAGTAATATACCACCTATAGTGGACACTATACATGTTACTCTACTGGCCCTCGCATGTCAGGTGGCTGGCCTGGTCCATCCCAAAGTTACTATCTATAACAATGTCGCAGTGTAAGGGCCTTAGCATTGGTCCATGCCCGTTGCTACCCACGCCTAGGATACTAAACTGAAACGGTGCATGGAGCGAGACATGTTCAAGGGATAACTTAGCCAAGACTAGACCACCTAAATCATACAGTCAGTGTTTCCAAGCTCATCATTGCAGACATTTATATCTCCAAATGCCCTCCTGGCACAGGCATCCCTGAGCAGGTACCAGTGATCAGGATGTGCTCCAGGGTAAAGAGCAAAGGCAAAAATAGGTATGAAACTCAAGAATGGAACATGTCTGTGCTGCAGCTGGAAAAGAAGAGACGTTGAAGAGGTCGTGAGTGGCTAACGGAGATGAAGGGCGTGGCTAACGGAGATGAAGGGCGCTGCTTTCAAAGCCCAGATGCCCGAATGGAGTCTAGAGGCCCAAGGCGAGCCAGATCCATGTACATGGCTCCCAACGGCTGAAGATGGGGGGAAAGCCATTCATGGTCCAGTCCTGCCATTTCACGTGCCAGATATCAGGAATAGGGTGGGGGCGCTTTAAGGGAGGAATGGCCGAGAGTTGAGGATCTTCGGATGCTGCGATCCACCATTCTGCCACTCTGGAAATTGACGAAGGATGGTAAGACAAAGATAAGGAAAACATCATGGTCACCACCCACCCAAAAAAGGTAATACACCTCAACTTTAAAAAGTTAATGGCAAACAAATAAAAAATGAGGGGTTTGGCAAGATCGTTCTAGAACATCAACGGCCTCGGTGCACGGATGCCAGGAGCTCCTGAGCATTTGCGGTTAAGCAAATCTTTCCGATCTTGCAGATGGAAATCTGAACCTTTGGTGCAGCGGAAAACCAGCAAGAAGGAGAACATTGAAAAAGTTGTCCAATGTCCCCAATGAAGCCATTTTAAGAATAGTAATGTGAATATGTTGCTTGACCGGTCATCCTTACAATTGGAATCGCAGGACTGCACAGCGGCGCAAGACAATATTTCATTAGTCCACAGACTTCCATGATTCAACAATGCTGAAGAAACAGGTTGTGGATTTTACTAAACGACACCACCTGGTCCCTGCGCCAAGTGAGGCAGTCCAGCCATCTGGCACCGTGCAGTCGGGAGCCCCTTTTGAATAAAGACTGGTTTGGTTTTAACCCGGATAAAATAAACCGTGCTGCGGCGACATGGCTGTGCATATTACAAAGCCATTTGGGAAAGGACCTCCCCCTCTTCCTCCGCCGCTTCACGAATGGGATAATTCCCCCAAATATGTGTTTATTAAACATGCATGCGATCTGAAAATAATTTCATAGCTTCCAAGGCATTTGTAGCGGCAGGGCCCAGTAATATGAAATCGCAGGAAAGCATCTACAAACAGGCCCTCATGAATTTCTTACGAAGCCAAGAGAAATTAAATTCTCTGTGCAAATAGAAGTAATGCGGCCGGGACCAAGTGCTGCTGCTTCTGCCCCCAACAGTCCAAGCAGTGCTCTAAGTGGGGTCTCTGGAAAGGAGCATGGCCATAGTGTGCTGGGCATGGCCTAAAGGGGGGGCAGGTGACTCCGGCCACACACACACACAATACATCACTAGACCCGGCAAACATGTATGTACTTTGCCCCTCCCACCCCCGCATGGATGCAGGTGGTCTTGTTTGCATCCAGCTTGCTTACGGCAAGTATACCCCTCCGACCCCCCCCCCCCCCCCCAACCACTCCGGTTCAGTTTCCAAATAAACTGCTGTCTGTAAATAAACCCTTTTTCTGACTCGGGATATAAGCAATTTACTCGGTGTGTAAATCACCTTCATTCTCTAAATAAATGACCGAGGCCCAGTGTGCTTAATAGCTCTTATGTGCTCATTTGGGGGTTCTGCTTCCTTGCAATCAGCCGGTCTGTGATAACTTGTAGCTATTAATCCCATGTACGGAAGAGCTAATAGTATGCACATATTCAGTAGTGTCACTTTAAATATGCATTTGCTGGCCAAAGACTGGGCTCAGGCGTTCACTTATCCCCTACATCTCTAGCCAACACCGATATTACCCAGGAGATCCTCTTGAGAAAGGAGAGGACAAATAGCACGAATGGGAACCGCTTGATGCCTTGCATTCATCCAGCCCTGTATCATCCAGGAGATCCCCTTTGAGAAAGGAGAGGACAAATAGCACGAATGTGAGCTGCTTGATGCCTTGCATGAAATCGAAGAGAATGTTGGGAAGATAAAGAACGTACATGTTGATCTATCCCCTGCCCTTTCAGTGATCGATTTTGTTGTAGTGATTAAAGCGCGTCACCCTTTGAGCACAATGATCACTGGGCTACCTGCTTATTTCATATATGACAGCACCCTAACAGTAAAGTGATGAAAACTAGGAGTTATGCATACACATTTGGAGAGAGTACTCCTTTGAGAGTCAAGTGCTGGCAGCCCTACTTTAGCAGGCAGTCTACTTCCCAGCACACATTTCGTCCTTACCACGCCCTCACAGGCTACAATCGGTCCGGGCGCTACTCGTGGGGGACTAGGGGAGCATGCTGGCTCCAGGACCATTTTTGGAGACTGCCGTGTCACTGCCCCGCTAGCCACTGCCCACTTAAAGGCCCGAGTTCAAAGTAAACTATCCTGTCCATGAAAAGTAATGAAAAATTCGAAGCCAGTGAACAGCAACACATAATCACAGGAACACTATATATTATAGTTTTTATATAGCGCCCTATCGCCCACAGGCCTCAAAGCGCTAACAAAGTACAGACAACATGGAACAGATGTCTCAAGCAGGAGAGAAGGCAAACAGTGCTATTAAGTTTCTCCTTCGTGGGCATGTTGGCACAAGCAAGCCCAGTGTTAGGGTCTTTCGTCATTTTCAATTGAAATGGGGGCTCTCGCAGCTTGATGGGTGGTGGGGTAGCTCTTATGAATGGGACAAGTGTTCATGTATGATCCACCCTTTTTGGCTGCAATTTTCGAAGATGCCAATCTGCCTTCCCCTGATCATCTACAGCCAAAGCCCCTCCATGGCTTCTTCTCGGGTTTTGTCACGGAATGAACCCACGGGTTGGGGGGGGGGGGGCATGATGGTGTACTCCCAGTCCCCAAGGAAAAATCATTTTTTTTTTAGAAAGACCTTTTTTGACTGACTGCACATTTCAGATGATTAAATTCTACCCCTTCCGATCTTTTCACTACATATGATTGTCAACAAAATCAAATTCTCTACATTCAATATTAATGCATCCCCTCCAATAGATACTAAATATCCATTAGCCACAACATTATTTAAGTATGCCGAAACGATAATGACAATTGGCCTACTTGTGCTAAAACAAATTGTTTGAATATCTGACAAAATTTACTGGCCTTCGTCAGGTCCCGAATCTTATTAAATATCCATTTATTGCACCTGGTCAAGTTGATGGTATTCCTTTACGGTCAGAAACGTTTGCCACCTTTTGTTTATGAAGATTTTCAAATTCTATATTCATATATTCTTTGATTTGTTCTGTGCAATCATTGTTAATTTGATCATGATTAAGCTTGTAGGCTAAGTAGCCTGTGGGTTATCATGCTAGGTAGCCAGCGGGCTAGGTAGCCAGCGGGCTAGGTAGCATGCTGCCAACGATGAGGAGGCTGCAATAACATGCCGTTTACACACCGCTACCTAGCCTACAGGCTTAATCAGAATAGAATTAACGATTAACTGGATGGTTTACAATAGCTTATGTATGACTCAACGTGTCAGAGATCTACGGAGGTTACCCCATCACTCCTGCTCGGCCTTTCACCTGGCCGGCTACAACCGCAATTGCCCTTACGTTCATTTCAATATCAAAAACATGGTCACCTCTTAGCATCATTGCCCTCCTTCACCCTGCAAATAGAGGGAATCACCGTATGGTGAAATATATCCCACCAGTCCTGAACATGTCCTATTGGAATGGCCACATTCGCGGAAAACCGATGCACTGAACTCGCGTCACGCTGCGTGCCGTTAAGTGTGGCGGGAATTCAGGATGGAGACCATCAGGGGCAGGAATGGAAGTGAGGCTGCCCGGAGCAATTTCAGGTAAGTAGTGGGGCTGGGAGAGGAAAGGGAAAGGTGAGCATGGTGGTGGAGCCGCAAAGTAGGAGGGCAGAGATGCAGGAGGGACGGAGCCCTTCTCGAAATGGATATGTTGGCAAAAAACCAGGCCTTGCGTGGGGCGGCCTTCTGCAAAGCCGGTCTCTTGTTTGCAGGTTTTAGACTATTGACCGCCCTATAAAGTGGACATGACAAGGGGCATTGGTGCTCTCCCATATAAATCATAGCAACTGTCTGTGCCTGAGTCTCAAAGTCCTTACCCGCCACTTACATTCCATACAAGGGAGGCTATATAGATTCTGGGTGTGAGTTCACTGGACCGCAACAGCCTTCAAATCCCAGTGAATTTGTGGAACAATGTCAATACCAAGTCCATCATTCACCAAGCTTGTTGGTGGACCGGACCAGGCTCTATATGGCCGTGCAGCAAGGCCGCCAATAGTGGCGGCAGACGCTATAAAAGACCGCTTACATTACATATACAACAGAAATCAAGAGTTCTGCACCCAAATGGGATTTGCTGATAACAGCAAACAACATGGCGCCAGAAAGCGGGTGATCTCTGGGGCCTGGCAACTGAGTACTCGGCTTTGGCCTCAGAGCAGCGGTTGAAGCCCTGCCTAAGCAATTGCTGCCCACTTTATATTAAAAGAGTTACAGTTTCCTCTTGATCCATCAAAACCCTAAATCCAAGTGTCTGTTCTACCCAAGTAAAGTTAAATAATAACATACTTGCGTGTCCTTTGCAACAGCAGCTACCTCAAGACTTGCTGAAAACATTATGAGGGCTGGGCTTCTGCCTACTACTGGATTCTACTTCTTGGTGGGTGGTGCTGCAGGAACCAGGTGGTGAGAAGATGCAGGCGCTGTCTTGAGAAGATTGGACTCCAGGAGGATGGAGGGCTTGTCAGAATACTCGTCCCTTAGGACCACAGCAGGCATCTTTACATTAAACGAGTTAACTGGCCTTAACACCGATGTGCTTTTGAGTAGGGTCTCCCACGTTGAAGATGGAGAAGCAGCCTAGTTTGCTAATGAGCCCAGAGGGCCTAGCTCTAGATTTGGGGGTTGAGGGTTGACACAACTCCTCTTAAGGAACTACACATGCTAATACTGTTTGGAGGAAAGGATCGAGTATTTTTTCGGAAACCAGGGAGACTTTTTGCCAGATCCCAAATCCCTGGGATCCAGGAAAATCTGTCCGGAATGAAGGCGCAGGAATGCCAGCAAGTCTTTCGCTTTGAGGGGGCATCGGAACAGGAGTGGGTATGGCGCTTGAGTGGTCAACAACATGTGACAAGCTCCTTCTACCCAGCTCATCTATGTCTCACAGGGCACCCGATTCATTGCTTTACTTTCAGCATTGAATACAAAGCTAATGAATGCACGTAAAACCAAAATATGCAATTATTCAAATAATCCATGTGTCATGATGCAAGGTCAGATCGACATAAAATAAAGTGTGGCGTTATATCTACCAAAATATGTAATATATCGTCACACATGAAGATTAGGGGAAAAACAGAAAAAAACAACTTTTACAAATTTGATGAAAGCGTAATCATTGAAGTCTCCAATTGTGTGCACAGATGTACAGAATGTGATCATTTTATTTATCTCACATGTTCTGATGCAAAATAATGCCACAACAACATTTATTTTCTCAATAGACTGTCTCTGCACTCAACCTTCCTGAATCATGGACTCCGAAAACCACACCTCTCTAGGGAGAGCAGAGATAATATTTGAAGGACTGTCCCCATGCAGATTGAAGACCAGTCCATTAGGAGAAAGACAACCAATCTATGCTTGGAAATTGGTGTCCAGATAGATTCCCAGAAAGTGTTTTCTGAAGGAATGATCCCAGACTGACAGAGTCCCCAGCTGATTCACCAAATAAGAAGCCACATTTCAAGAGCTAAATAAACCCCAAACTGTCCATATTGATTCAACAGGATAAACCTGGGAAAATAAAGGGCCGGGAAACCGGTATGCAATTTGAGAACAGGAACACAGGAACACAGGTGCTGGCATTTAAATGCCCAGTATTCTTCTAGTTGCACAGAGCAAAATGTGAGATGTTATTTCGTTAAAGCCCAATGTACTTTGTATTAAGAAACGGAATTTAAAATGTAATGCAAGTTGGTGCCATTTTATTGCAGAGATGATTTTGAGCCATAGTGTCATCATGAAGCAATACTGCCTAATGTGATATTGTGCTTTAACACAGCCATGGGGAAGAAGTCCTAGATTAGATGGGGAACAAAAACCAAGTACAGGGAATTAGTTCTATTCAATAAGAATTGTGTGAAGTGTTAAATTCCTGCAGTCCCTGATCTTTGGATGCACAGGCAAACTCATGTGGAAGGGCAGGTTTTTTTTGTAAACATTGTACATGTTACTTGGGAATAGTACATCTCCAAACCCCCCCAAAAAAAACAAAAAACAAGTCCATTAGAGGCTGTGCAGGCATACACAGATTGGAAGTAGACACACAAATAGATTGTACACTGTGCACACACGCAGGTGAATTTAAAGCTGCATACTTGGCTGTATACAAAGTCGCACACACACAGGTTAAAAATAACACTCATTCTTCTGAAGACTTCATATACATTTATTTTGAATAGAGTAGGTAGGTCCATGGAAGCATTCATTCAAATTAAAACCTACAGGAGACAAATGCAACCTGCCCATTGTGTAAATTTAAATGACTTGAACTTAGTGTTTACATTCACTACTTCACATCTGCATAGGGGAGTCCAATTGATTGTAAATGTACTCTAATTGTTATTGTTTAAGTAATTTTGTCAGATAACACTTTTTAGATACTGGAGAAAATCAAATGTTTTAAACACATTTCAATGTTAACATTGAAGAAACTGTTAGATTAAAGCGCATCTATATACATAAAAGTGAAAATGTGTGGGTTTGTGGCTTTGTGTATATTCCCTATATAATTCCACACCGTTTCACCAATCTGCACCAAATTTTGCACAGCCACCTTTTTGGACCATCCGGACATTACTGGCTAGATGACATCCGGACATCCTACAACTTTCCCTGGATTTCAGCAAAAGTGCAAATTAAGGTGTGGGTTTGTGCATGTTCTCTAAACAATTCCACACCGTTTCACCAAAGTTTGCAGAGTCATCTGTTAGGACCCTCCGGACATCACTGGCTACATCACATCCAGACACCCCCACCCCTTTCCCTGGATTTGATTTTTAGATGGAGTTAATTCTTATGAATACATTTCTGCTTTTGAAAATCACACGGTCTATTTCGTTGCCTGGAATTATGGGGTGGGATTGTATAAATGAGGATGTGAGATTGATAGGTAACACTAGTGTGAGCCTAGAATTTAAATGCATCAAAATACAAATAGTCCCACATCTGGGACACATGTTAGAATACCAATAACCCTTGGTGGAAAATCCTCCCTGCACGCTTGGAGTGCCTTTCCTACTGCCAATCAAGGCAATTCCCATGCAACGTGGCCCTCTTCGCGATGGCCATAGTGATGCCAACTAGAGAGCCATGATGAGCTCGCTCCCTTGTGGACCCGCAGACTCGAGTTATTGTCTCGGAAGGCACATAGGCTGGAAATTATGATTTTCGCATCATCTGGTAGCAGTGATAAATAACGGCGCTGCTCGTTTCAATAAGCACCTTAAAGTGTGCGTCATGGCCATGAGGGACGAGGCGCGCTTTTCGGCCCGTTTCAGTCTGAGTTATGACTTGCAATCTTCAAATGGATACATCTGCAACAGAAGCAGGACGCAGGACTAAAACACTAGTGTGGATTCTCGTGGCGCTTTAATTTTTTTTTACTTGAAGAAAACCCCTCCCACTACATCATTTTGAAGGGCGATGTGCTCAATTTTTGCAAAGTATTGCCTCCTTCCGGTGCCTAAACGTTTCCATGGAATATGCAGGAGCGACCGAGCGTAGCGGGAGACCACCAACCAAATAAGGAGGATTGGAGAGTTCTCGGCCTTAAAAAGAGGCTTAAAATAATGGGTTAAAATGATGCAAGTTGGGTGAAAGGCCACACAGTTTGCAATCTGTTTTGCATGGTAGCACATGCAAAATAAATCAACTGTGCACAGGAGCATTTTCCAATGCATTTTCTTGATGCCTTTGCCTACAACATATGGCAGTATAAAAAACATTTTTATACTGGCTGTTGCATACATGTCAGGTTTCGAAATTCAGAATCTATGAGCAGAGCTAAAACCAGCTCCTGGGCGTCAGACCTCACACCCTGCAGGCAGGCGCTACCAGAGGGGAACAAGGAGCTACCCGAGATGATCCTTTAACGTTTTCTCCATTTTGTATGACCCATTGTGTTTAAATGTGTATTAGATGTGCTCTACTTCGTCTTCATTAACATTCTCAAATACTCAAAGTTAATGTCACATTTACATACTTGGAAGGCACCATTTGGCCATAGGAGCCAAAAGGTAGCTCCTGGAAGCTGTTGGTTTAACGCAAACAAGGCTCTATTTAGCTAGAAGCTAGATAGCTCCCAGCGCCCCTCAATTTCGAACTGTGCATGTCCATGCAGGTTGCCCCCAATAGATGGCATCATTGCCATATAATAAATCAAAGCCAGTAAAAAAATGCCATGCCACAGAAAGAAAGTACATCCAGACTGGCTATACCATAACTTGTTATTTATATAGGGCTTTTATCCAAAGTGCTTTATATAGAACATATTTACATACCTTAGTAATTATTACGTAATCAAAATTTGTATCACTATCGACCTCGGAAGGATGAAAGGCTGAGTCAACAGTACCAAGATTTAAACCTGCAACAGAGATCACAGCAATGAACGCTGTACCCGCTGAGCTATCTTACCGACTCCATTTAGGCAAGTTTAGCCACGTAGCCATATTTATGTTTGCTTTACCCTCGATTCCCAGGTAAAAAATGCCACGCCAGAGTAAAAAATGATGGCCAAACTTGCTGCATCAAAATATGCCACAATAGTCTTGCATTATCATTCTTGCAGTATTATGGATGACCGGTAACAAATGCCATAATAATAATAATTTATCATTTATATAGCGCAATAAACCCTCAGGTATCTGAGCGCTGCTTATTATTACCCACGGTGTGTGGTACTCATTTATCGACCAACGGCTGAGTTTGGCCCCGCCGGGATTCGAACCTGCCTCAGCAGGCTCTGCACAGATGTCAAAGCGAGCGCTCTACTTGCTGTGCTATCGGACCGGCATAATGCCACAGTAAGATATTATAGCTAGACTGGCAGCACCAAAATGGCAGTCTAGCCATGTGATAACCCTTGTGATAATTACTTTACACTTTTATGCACAGTTAATTAACTATACTGTGCATTAAACGTAATCAAAGCAAGCATGATGAGTGTTATTACTTGGCTAACCAGGCATTTTGTTGCAGCCAGTCTAACCATTTTATGCAACAGTACGATATTACGCTTACATTGATAAAGCAATCATGGTAAGTGTTATTAAGTGGCTAGACTGGCATTTAGGTGAAGCCAGTCTAGCTATTATTAAGAATCCTGGTTTTATGTATTTATTTTTTCTATATTTTCGTTTTCAATTAGCAATAATTATTTTTGTCAATTTATTTCTGTATTCATCCATTCATAATTTTCTGTAAAATAATTAAGTTGAAGCTTGTATTTTTACACATGTACTTAAATATTTAAACACAAAGCAGTAAAAGTCCTTTTAAAATGTAATACTCATCACAATTTACTTTTCTAATAAAACTATGTTTTTATGCCGTGCCTCCTGCTTGTGAGTGCTTAAATAAGAGGTGTACTCACAATCAGTTTTTCTAGCTGAAATGTATTAAGTAGAAAAACAAAACCTTCCCTTTCAATCCCTCTTCACCTCCCCTCCCCCCTTTTTCACTCAATGCACTTGCATGCTCCAAATGGTCTCACAACCTAGGGGGAACGTGCTGGTCCGTTTCCGCTTTTCATTCCTTCTTCACTTTCCCAGCTACCCTCTTTTCTGTCACGGTCACTGCCCCTGCGTGCTTCGAATGGTCTCAGACCTAGTAGGAACGTTGTTTGTCGTCTTCTTCCCTGTCCCTCTCCACCTTCCTTCACCTCCCCTCTTTCTCGTTATGGTACTTGCACGTTCCGAATGTTTCCAGACCTAGTAGCAGAGGTCGAAGTGGGCGGAAGCAGTCGCGAGTGACGAGCGGTGTTCCTATACTTTACATTTTTAAGTTTCACCGTTCCTATACTTTTATTTTAAAAAGAAACCGCTCTGGAATGGTTTAGTTTTAAAATAAAAGTGTAGGAAGAAGTTGAAGCTTGCACTTCAGTGCAATGCACTGAACATTCTCATAAAGAGCAGGTGTGTTTGTCTTGTGCGTGGGAGGGGCTGTGGCGATGGGGTTCGTGGAGAGCTAGGGCGGGCCAGCAGGGAACATAGTTCCACTACTTCTTTTCGCACACTTCGACCACTGCCTAGTAGGAATGTTATTTTTGTTTTTCGCCCTCCTCCCCCTCCCTTGTCTTGATGAGCCTTGAAACACCACTGGCATTATAAAGAACCTATTAATAAATCAAAATAAGCGGCACACAAAGCTGTATAAAAAAACAATCAAACATGAGTTTACCGAAAAACAAGCAAAAAATACATTGGGTACAAGCAGCTTTGCTCCGGATTCAAATGTTTACTACTTTCAATACTTAAATACACACTTTATCAGAAATCGTTTTATAAGAGCAAATGCTTGCAGTCCTTAACAGTGACAAAGTGAGTTCCAACAGGTAACCCTCGCGGAGTTACTAGTAATATTGCCAATTCATGGTTTTCAATATTTTGGTGGGAAAGGTACACGTTATGCAGGCAACGTGTTGGAGGTTTCAAGATGTGGCAATTATCACCCGTTGGGAGGAAGTCCCTCCCAGGTCTGATTGGCCACTCACTGTTGTGCGGAACGTTTCATTTCTGCCATGGACATGAGGGCTGCACACTGCAAAGGCAGTGCATAAATCACATAGGTGTCACAAAAGATATTATCTGCTAGGCCAGCAACGCTCTACCTTCAAAGGAAGGAAAACTGCAACCTTTTTGCATTTTCCATGCTGCCAGCCTGCACTTGCTTGGCCAGCAAACCATGAAAGAGCATGCGTTTATGTTTTTATATGGCTTTTACACATTAATACAGACAGGAAACAAATAGAGTTCCAATAGCCTTAGCTATGTCTTACTGGGGCATGGCATTATTTACTGGGCGTCTATGAGAAAGCAAGCATGACAAGTCTTATTACGTACGTAGACTAGCTGACATTTGTAGCACCAGTCTGCATACACTTTCTTACTGGGGCATGGCATTATTTACTGGGCGTCTATGAGAAAGCAAGCATGACAAGTCTTATTACGTACGTAGACTAGCTGACATTTGTAGCACCAGTCTGCATACACTTTCTTACTGGGGCATGGCATTATTTACTGGGCGTCTATGAGAAAGCAAGCATGACAAGTCTTATTACGTACGTAGACTAGCTGACATTTGTAGCACCAGTCTGCATACACTTTCTTACTGGGGCATGGCATTTTTTACTGCCCATCATCTACCCAAGTAAGAAAGTGCATGCAGTCTCGAATGTTAGCCAGTCTAGCCACTGTGGAGGATCAGAAGGAGGACATGGACGCTGTACAGACATTTTGACTATATCGTTTATTTTGCATAAAGGAAGGCCTCTCTCTCCCTATAACTATGGGGTGTCCGCTGCCAATTTTAAAAGGTGCTCGTCAGTCGTTGTGAATGTCCCAAAACAAGTCTGTCCACTGTTCATATCTAAGCTATATGACCCTCCCTCGAGTATAACTGAGGGTCGCTGTGTTTCATCAGAGGGATTCTCTCGATTACTACGGTCCCCTCAATAAGCTACGAGCAGAAAGTCTTGGTTTTCCACTGGATCAAGTCCTGTAATTTATTTAAGGGACTGATAGTTTCCCTTGCCTTTTCTTTGGGGATTATTTTAGTTTTGTTTGGGTTCCTTCTTTCTCTCCTGCGGGGTTTCAGACCCTCCATTATATGACCCTCCATATAATATTACTTATATTATGTCTTGGTTGCTTAGTTTAAAATTCCAATTCACTGCCCGCAGCTCGATACCCCAAATGTCTTTCTCTAGTACAGTCTCCTTCTTAGCCTCTGGCTATGTGCTGACTCCCCTTTTCCCAGTATGACGAGCTTTCTATTTTATTTCTCTCCCACTCTGATGTGCCTATTTCTCGTCATCTCCTGCATAGTTCTGGTTCAACAAATTGCTTCCAATCCTTTTCTCCCTAAAGGGCCGAGTTTTGTTTAACTTGTGCGTCTCGGCAGACTGGTCTATATTTCAGTTCCTTCTATTACCTTCTCTCTTAAAGAGCAGGATTGTCGGTACCTGCCAGACTTTGACTCTCTCCCGATAGCCGATAGCTCTGCGGATAACTTCAAGCAGTATCTTCCAGGCCCAGTTCTCTCTCAGTTGACGTCACTGGCGCGGGCACTTGAGTCTGGAGTTGCTTACTCCCACGGGTGGCATCAGTGTTGTGCGTGTAAGCTGCCCACATCTGCTTCATGGTTACCCCACCACCGACCTATGTATTCCACTGGGTGGGAATTTCCTTCCATTTCACACGCCAGGCTCCCAGCGTCTCTCACACTGTGTCGGAACTGAGCTGGCTTATACAGGCTTCGGGTTTGGCAACAGCCCCGCCGTCTTCTGTTCTGCTACACACAGGGGATTTCCCTTGCTTCCCTCGAACTTCCATGCTCTCTTGGCTTGCTGGCCTGTCTCGTTGGTTCTTTGCTCCCTCATCCCTTTGCAGCCACTTCGGCGCAGTCCATTGGAGACTCATTTAAAGGGACATCCACAAATTCTTTTTGTTGACCATATAGATTCACGTTATCTTCACGGGAGTAATAACCTTTTGAGTTATACGTCGATATAGGCCATGACTTGGGGCTCATCAGGGAGTTCCTCACGGCAACGGAAGTCCTTGTCCCTAAACGGGATTGGGGGGAATCTCTCGCAGGGAGGTCCCACTTGCCACAACCCCTAGGGAGGGTGTTTCAGAGCAGGTTCAACTCCCTAGACTCAAATGGGGGTGGGGGAGAAGAGGAGCTCCCCCTTGGGGAGAAGGTCCAAATTCCCTCAATTCGTCAAACCACGTAATACTAAGACTTACCTGGTTTGCTTTATGCACAGTAAAAAAATTATGCGTTGCCCCCACATTCAGCTGGGGGCATGCAACTGCCCACCCCTAAATTTAGCAGCCCCGCTCCCACTTTGGGAGCGGGCCGATACATTTAGGAGCACTTCACACATGTCCTCATACAAGCGCATAAATAGACCAAACCACTTCCTGCATGCACGTAGACATAAAAACAAGCAGCTACATCCACAAACCTATGCATACATATGTTAATAAAATACATAAAAACGCGGACTGTCTTGCTCCGATAGCATGTGCCACGTCACCAAAGAGGACTGTATAGCCCGCCCCTCGTCTATGTAGCGTGAACAAGCTGATTGACAGTAGAGGATGCCTATGCTGTTAACACAATAATGGGGAGGACTTCCGTCGCGCCCCCCCCCATTATTGCATGCTATTTTTGTTGTGGAGCCCAAACGGTTCTGGATTCAGAAAAATAAATGGGGGACGCGCCTCTGCTCCGAGGCAGGCAGTATAGTTCCCTGTGCAAAAAATGCACACTGGTGGACTGTGCTGCCTGCCATACATCCGAGGAGCATCGTTTAGGGGAAAAAAAAAAAAGGGAAAAAAAATAATATATATATTACGGACCTGCCGCAATAATAATTGTTTTACAACGCGCTTAATACCCAAGACCAGTTTCTAAGCGCGAGACCAGGATTCAAACCCGTGTTGCTATGCGTTGTCTCGCTTCCAAGACTCCTCCCAGAATACAATATTTAGGTTTACTATAAACTCAACTACCATGAACGTAAATATCCAGCAGTGGCAGCATTATTCCATAAAGAAAATGGTCATCCTTGAAGGAGCCGAAAACCGTCTGAGAGGTACACATAGAATTAGCCATTGCACTCCTACTTATCCCACATTTTCCAAAACATTTAGGGGCAGCTCCTGGATCGATACACTTGATCCTCCATCAGCAAACATGCATCGATATCTCCATCCCATGTCGACTGTGTGGGTGTAGATGGAGTCCCCATGCCATTGCGATATTACATTTAGGTAAAGCACTGGACAGGCACTATTTTTCTTATCAGGAAGAGGCAGCGTCACTCCAGCTACCCAGTAGGGATAACTTCAGCACCACAGGTCAAGCATCAGTGAGAAGCGACGTAAAACCTCACACCAGTAACTCTGTATCAAAGGACATCACCATACAATAATGATAAAATGTGCCTCGCGCTGTTCGGCATCGCAAACTGTTTGTCGTCATGGCGTGGCACTGGACTAGCCTAAACCGAGTCGGACAGCGAATCCTACTGAAGACATCAATGCCTCCCGCCAATCTTCAGCTTCTAGTGGGCAAACATCAACTTCCCATTTCAATCTAAGCTTTGAGAGGGAGTGGGGAGTAAAATTGAGGAGAACTTGGTAAAGTGTTGAGCCTCCAACGGGATTGTGATGGGAGGTCCTACGAATCATTAAATTGTGCGTAGGAGAAATGGTCCCAACTTCAATTCCTAGCTGGGCTGACAGCCCTTTAGCGTTGCAAAGTAAAGCGCAGAGTGCTGAAAGCAGAGTGCAGTTGTAGCAGAGCTGGGAGTGTTTTTGCTTGCTGGAGTCTGTCATGCTGGTCTGCTGGGCTTACCTCTATTGAATTAACGAACATGTAGTTAATTAACTTTTTGAACAATACCATGGTTGACAGGCGCCACATAGGATTAACTATGTGTAGTAATAAAGCAGATTCGCCTCTGGCTACACAAAAAGGAGATTCCGCAAACATCAAGGAGCTCAGTTAATGCAGCGTGCGCGGAGTTTACTCGGGTCTCACCCAAAGAGATCACATCCAGTTCCCAGATATTTCGGACTATGGCTCAAAAACTTGCTAACAGGAATTTGGAACGCTAGTGGAAAAACGTATTTTAAACAAAGTGCTTTTGAATCAACTGCTTTCCAAAGACCTCTTTTCATCATCAAATTAAAAAAAAAAAAAAATGAAAATTAAAAAAACTAAATTAGAACAGACAGACTTATTTTGACTAGGCCTGGAGCAAGTTTGACAAGAAAAACCTAATTTTCAATAGAACGAGCATATTGTCCCTCCAACCTACGCTTGCGCCTTGAAACACTTGTGTGTAGGTGCATTATAAATCCCCAATGAATAAAACAAATATCTCAATTCCTTTGACTTTGAGCAGGTGGAATTACTATTTTTTTTATCTATATAAGGTTATACAAAACAAAAGCGGTGATGGCTGGAAGGTTTAGGATTAGTCACCTTTGGCATTGCTCTGGGCAACCCTCCAGACCATCGTTCTTCACCTGCCAAGCCATAACATAAGGGGGAAGACCATATGCAAATGAGGCTTCATTCCACCTCAAAAGGGGCAGTCTAGACCGAACTGCTAGGCCACATCCCTTCTGCAAGAGACCAAAGGTATCCCCAGAAATGTTTCTACCTCGTTGGGACTCAGTCACCCCAGGTGGGACATGTATGCCCAGACGTGGGTCCTGTGTCTGCTGGGCCTAGAGACCCAAGCTACTCCTGACTGAGGACGCCCAACAAGGCCGAAACATGTCTGGTGATGCTTGTGGTCTCTAGCTGAATTGTTTCAGGTAATTTGGCTGGCTATTCGACTTTCTAGGTTCTTGGATTGGTTTGCCAAACCGTTTGAATTTCAGACATTCGTCCGGTGTATTTAGCCAATCTTGGATGTACAGTTTTAACTTTGTCAGTGTTCTCCCTTAGGCTTTGTTTGGATTCGCCCAGTTGTTCCATAATTCCTTTGCAAATTTGTTGCCGGGTCCGTTCTTCAGTGCCTCTTAACAGTTTTCCCATGGCCAGGAAGCCCCCTTGTTGCGCGTTGTCTGCACATTTCTTGAATAAACAGATTTCCATGTGACTATTGTGCTCATTGCGGTCAAACCCTGCTCCTTCTTGAATGGATTGGACGGGAGTGCTTTTTGGTAGTTGGAGCACCCTCTTCCAAAATAGACCTTCGAGCCTGGCGCAGTTCTCACTGCCAAATGTGACAGAAGACTCTGCCCCAGAAGTAAGAAGCGGCACAGCTTTCATCCGATAGTAAGCTATTAGAGGCAGCATTGAGAATCCACAGAACCTTTTCAATAGCATTCGCCCCTGGCTCGCCAGGATGAAGGCCTTTGCTCGAAGTTGCACAATCCTAGGTCCATCTCTTTTATTTGAATTTAGAAATAGCCCAAGATATGTTAAGGATTTTACTTCTAGGATGTTCTGTTCTTGTAGATGCCAGGTGTTGGATTATGAGAACTGCCTCTTTTTCCCTGGGCCAAACGTCAACATCCTAGATTTAGCCGGGTTGATTTGAAATCATTCAGCTCAACGTAATTCTGCAGCACGTTCAATTATCTTTGAAGACCCACAGGGGTCTGGTCGAGAAGGACCACGTCGTCAGCATAAAGGATTCGAGGTATTGTAACAGAGCCAATCTTGGGGAGGGAGGGGGACGGAGGGTGGTACGAACATCTCACGTTGGAGAAGGCAGTTTCTAGATCCGAAATAAACCATTTAAACAATTTGGGCACCAGTGGGCACCCCTGTTAGTTGGCCCGTTCTGTTCAGCCCGATTTGCAGCGATGTTTCAGCGTCTATTGCCTCAAAGATATAACATTGACAACCCCAACTTTTTAGTTTATGCCAAAGTTTAGGTCGGCTGATGGTGTCAAAGGCCTGTGAGAGGTCTATGAAGGCCAGGTAAATGTGCACTTCAGAGCTCCTTTCTGCCTGTGCCTTTAGAATGTTTATGAGGGTCCCCACACCCACGCCTGACTGCCAATTGTGCTGACGGTTTGTCCCAATACTCCAACTTGCCAAAGCTTTAAGTAAGATTGATGCAAAAACCTTCCCTCGATGTCCAGTAGCGCAATTGGGCGATAATTGCCCAGGTATTAACAGTTAATTAACAGAGGCCCCTAAATTGTTATCACTGGGTTACGACTTGTTACAAGCACAGTTTCTCCCGACTTGTAAACAAACCTAAATGTCGAACCACAACTGGTCAATAGTTATGGGTCAGATGCGGACCTATATGCTAACTTATAACCTGTTAGTTCTCTTAGGTTAAACACAAATGTACTTCTACAATGCGTGCTGTAAAAGAAGTTGACCAAGCCCGGTCATGGATAGCACCTGCCCTATCACACACGACAGCGGGACCACAACCGAGCCTCAACATCCTCCTACTAGGCACCACTAAGAAAAAAATTACTAAAATGAAACTCTTGCAGAAAAAAGCATTAAGAGCAGCACTTGGAATCACCAAAAGGCAACACATCCCGCAATACAGAAGAGAAGCACACTGGCTCCCAATTCAAGGCAGAATAGTCCACCAAATACACAAGTGTATCACACTAAATGCCCCCATCTACCTCAACCGATGTATCTCACGCAAAGCAGCAACCAGAACCCTTTGATCCAATTCCAACACCCACCTCCTAACCCCCCCCCCCCCCCCGTTTCAAGAACACCAGAACAGGTAAATCCAGTTTCCCAATAGCAGTACCAGAATCTGGAACTCACTACCTCCCAACATAAGCAATGAGCCTTCCCACTTACAATTCAAGAAATTACTAAAAACCTGGCTCTTTAATACATTTGAACTACCAACTGAACTTGTTTATACAGTGCACCATTGTTCAGCCTCCAGGCTATCAGTGAGGAACCTTTGTATCATACTGCTAAGTTTCACCATGTGCTGCGTAGTACCATATTCTCATTGTAACCAATAAGCCTTAAAGTATTCATGTATCATATTTGCCAATTATTTAGCATCACAGGTTCTCTCTGCAACCAATACGTTTAAAAGTATTCTTGTAAACTACGCCGTGATAACCCCGGGTTTGGGCGTACTACCAAATGAAATAAATAAGTGTCTTTAATCCACTTTTATTGACTATCTTATTGTGGAACTGTAAAGGCTTTAAGCATTTGTTCATTGATTCAAGCAGTCCTTTCAAGAAATTGCATTCTGATATTGTGAAGTTGCAGGAAGTGTGGCTTAGTGATAAACCATTACTGGATGGCTAAACCATTTACTTGACATCTGCTAAAAAAACAAAGAAAAAAAAAGCAGTAAAGGTCCCCCCTGTGGGAGACTACTTGTGTATGCAATCAATAGGATTGCATAGAGCAAAATGGCAATATTAACATAAACGCCATGAACATTAACTGGCGCAAGAAGTGTTGCCCTTTAATGGATCCTACATTGATTCTTAATATGTACTGGAATCATGACAAAAATAATCAGATCCTATTCTGTAACCACCTCAGAATAATATTAACGAGCTGGCATTCTTCCTGTACACGTTTACGCTCCGATTTTAACAAAAGTAACAGAAACTCTCATCAACTACCATCACAAGCTTGTGGAAAAGAAATGGTCTTAACTAATGGACCTTTGGGGCTTACAACAAATTAAACATTTCTGAGGAAAAGCCCCATACTATAAATCTTTCGGTAGAAATTTGAAATCCATTAATGATTATATCTTTGTGTCACCACTAATATTCAGAGATTGTATATCTCTCCACTCTTTCCCCCCCAAACCTCCAAGTTAATCCAACAAATCATAGTGATACCTTAGCTTTAAAGCTTACTTGAAAAAGAGGGAAGAGGTATTCAATTTTCCGAATAATTAATATCATGATTTGGTGACTGCATCAATTTTACTTTAAGTATTCTGCAACAAGATGGATTCCAGAGACTGTGGCTCTTATTCAAGACTAAGATCTCCGTTTTGTCGGGATGGCTCTTCAAATAATTCATATCCATGCATTCTTTGACTAAGAGCAGAGAGCTCCCCATCTTTTCCCACAATTAGTCATCACTCTTGCAAATCTTCCAGGTGCCATCCGTCGTCTACGACAAATCCAAAATGGTGAATAATATCCAGTAAAGATCCATGGTAAACAAAGTTGATGGCTCAGAGCCCTGTAGGAACCCATGCATGGCTTCCTGCTTCAGTGCACTTACACTTCTCTGCAGGTCTGCGACTCTGCACTCTTTCCCCTGCAGTCTCCTTGTGTGGCCCCGGGTTCCTCTTCCTGTGCTCCCTCTGCATCGCTTTGTCTTCTAGCTTCCTGCACACAGCAGCACATTGTTTCTTCTGGATTTTGCAGTATATCTTTTGAATCTAGGCAGAGGCCTGGACACTGCACTTTTGGAAACATCCAGTCTCCTACCATTGACTGTGCCGACTATGGTTGTTGGGAGTTGTCCATATCATCTGGCGATCCAAAGGTTGCAGACTTAATTCTAGAGCATCTATGGTTTTATTTTGCTAACATTAGGCTTCAGAGATTAACGTTTGCTTGTCAGTCAGTGTGATTCAGTCTCTTTACTGTAATAGCTTTCTCTTCAAGTCCCCGGCATGCCCTTGCACTTTACCTTCCAGTTCCCTGATTAATTGCCTTAGTTCCCGCATTAGTGATGCCTGAATTATTCCCATGTCCTCATCCTCAGAAGTCCTGTTTTCTCCTAGCATGCCCACCTTGATTTTGTTTCCCCTTTTTCTTACCCATGCTTATTGAGGCATTCTTTCTGTGATCTCTATGTTTCTGTGAACTACCTATTTACCACCAAGCGGGCTAGTGAGTTTTGAATGCACCTCACAGCACCTTGCATACACACAGCACTCTAGCTTTATTTCTCTTAAAGAAGCAGATCACTAACAGATCACTAACAGCACCTCTGGCAATAGAAGACCCGGATTGCTCTACTTCAAGGTAGATTACGCTCATTGCTTGAACACAAGGATTTCTTCCATGATAGTTTGTCTTAGTTCCTCTGCATTCATCACTCCTTCATTCATTCATCTGTTCTCTTTGCATCTCCCAATACTTTCAAGGCCCTTTCCTGCACCCTGATGTCTGTCTCCGGTCAGCTTCTGCTTTGCATTCCATTAGCCTTTTCCACAAAGCCATAATCACGTTTGTGCTGCATCCATGTCTATTCTTTCCTGGCGCCCGTTCCATATCAGGCCCCCCGGCCCAATCCTGCATTGTACGCTGATCCAGTCCTTTTCTTAGTTCAGTCCACAGGCATCGTCGAGCCCGATTTATGATAAATTGTTACTGCACCTGAATTCCCATCTTTAGGCTCCGAGCAGAACTCTGATCGAAGTTCGCTTGTGGGTCCGGGCAAGTCGGTTCCATGTTCGAATTCCAAATATTAAAGACTGAAAGGGAAAAGTGTGAAGGATGGGGTGCAGGGGGTGAGGAGGGGTAGATTCAGGCTAGTCAGTGAAGGGTTCCCAGGGGCAAGTGCTGGGGGATGTTGTGGGGGAACTGGTAAAGGAAGGCCTGGCCCCTGTAAGGCTCATAAAAGGGACCAGGAAACAGTCGCAGCGGCAGAGGGACATTAGCATGGGAGTGGGAGAAGGAAGGAGGAGGAGAAAAGGAACGTTTTGAGAAGAGCCGGCTCAAGTCTGAGGGGAACAGGGAGGCCATTCCAAAGGGAGGCTCCTGCTGAGCAAAGGGCCCCGTCTCCCATTCCCTGCTTGGAGAAGCGTCTGACCAGCAGAGAGTTGGTGGAGCTTGAGGACTGAAGAACTCTAGTAAGGAGGTATTTAGGGACAGAAATCTGGATGTAGAGAGGTCCCAGGATCCAGAAAGCCTTGTGGATGATGCAAAGGGTCTTGAATGTGATCCTTGTGTCACGGGGAGCAAGTGTAGAGACTATAGGACTGGAGAGGTGCAGTCACTGGGCTTGAGGCTAAGGAGAAGTCTTGCAGCTCTATTCTGGATAAATTGAAGAAAGCGAAGGGAAGAAGGAGGCAGATTGAGGAAGAGGCTGTTGCAGTCATCCAGCCTAGAGAGAACCAGAGCTCTGTAGACATTGAGCTTCTGGGGGTAGGTGACGAAAGGGAGAATACCTCTGAGGAGGTGGAGCTGAAAGTACGACTTCTAGGCAAGGTTCGTGATGTGCGGAGAGAGGAGTAAAAGATGATCCCAACGTTTTTACAAGAGGGTTGGGGGAGGGAACCCAAGGAGGGTGGCCAGAGAGTGGGGATGGGGGGGCGGGGACAGGGAGCAGGTGTCACAATGAGTAGAATCTCCATCTTACTAGCATTAAGGCAGAGGTCGTTAGCAGAGCACCACACCTGAAGAGCAATCAGGCAGTCAGGAATGAGAGGGGAAGGTGAGGCGGTAGAGGATGGAAGCTTAAAGGAAAGCCTAGTGTTGTCTGCGTAAAACTAGACGTGAGGAGGAGGAGGAGGGGGAGGAGGAGGAGATTAGGTGGGCCAGGTTCATTTATAAGAGCCTTGGCGATAGGGTAGAGCCGTGAGGGACGCCACATGTAGGGAGTGAGGGGGAGGATAGGAAAGGGAATAATTGCACTTGGGAGGGTCGGTTTGAAAGGAAGGTCAGCCATGCCAGTTCCTAGGGTTCACAGAGACGATTTATGAGGATGGCATGATTGACAGTGTCAAAGGCAGAAGAACGATTGAGAAGGATAGAACAGAGGGAGAGTTAAGAGTCCAGGTTTAATAGCAGATCTTCTCAAGTGTTCATGAGAGCGGTTTCTGTGCCTCTGCATGCTCTGAGCCAGACTGCTGGTTGTGGAGGCAGCCAGCCAATTCGGTGTGATGGGTCAGTTGAGGGTCAACCAACTTCTTCATGAGTTTGCCCAAAACAGGGGTGATGGCGATAGGGGGATAGTTGCCCAGGTATGAAGGATCTGCAGACGCTTTTTGAAGCTGTCAAATTACAATTGCAAAACAGAGGACTGTTTAGCCCAACTGTGTCCAATTAAGTCATCTTTATGAAACAGAACATTATTTTTGCTCTTGAAGTGTACAGGCACACACATGTATCAGTTATAAAGTGTGTGATCCTGAACAAGTCACTTAATTTAACCTTGCCATATCATCCAAAATTGGGATGCTAGGTATAGACGTCCTGTTATGGGGCAGGGATGCAGGACATTAGGTATGGATTTGTGCTGTGGGAGGCAGAGAGGGGGCTTGTCGGACATCGTGCCTCTTGTAGAGGTGGAGGAGAAATGATGGCCAGTATAGGTCTCGAGTTTGGTGGTTGAGAAAGAGGCATACGAAAAAGGTATGCATCTGTTGCCGCCTCACATTGCACTTTTAGAGCCAAGCCAGGCCATATAACTCAGGACTACACATGAATTCTTTGACTTCCCCACCCCTAAAAGTAGTACGCATAGGCAGGGTAGGAATCCAAAAGCTCACAGACTCACTCCTGGCTCTTAAGTGTTATTATTAGACTTTTGATTTTAGAGTTTGTATTCCTTGGTAGACATCGTCCTATGGCCTTGCCAATTTTCTGAGTGATAAATGGCTTAAACATTTATTATTATAAGGGTATTTATTGAGCACGGACCTAGTTTGGGGAAGCATCGGAGTGCTCTACAATCATAGGGGGAAGAACACCGAGGGGGAAGCAGAGAAGAAAAAAAGAAATAAGGACCCGGGAGCTAACAAGGGAGGTTGGGCAATTGGCAGCATGGGGGAGGGGGGGTGACAGTGGGGAGCAGATCACCTGGCCTCAAGTCGGGCGGGGAGTGGAAGGAGCCATTTCTTGAGCTCTTGCCTGAACTGTAGAAGTGATGGGGCAAGTCTGATGTTGACAGGGTCGGGGGGTGGAGGAGTAGGTTTCAGAGTCTTCGAGCGTAGACAGTAGGCCAGCCATGCGTTTCTTTCCTTCCTGCACTGTCGTAATTCAAGTCTGAACATTTACTTACATCTGGTGGATCACAGGCCTCCTGAGATGCTGAGATTCTCAGTGAGGTAGCTTGGGTACTTCAGGATAATAGCCTTGTAGATGATGCAACAGGATTTGAAGATGATGGGTGCCAACAGTGGGAGCCAGTGAAGTTCGATGAGGGTCAGGGAGTTGTGGTCAAATTTATGGAGTCCTTTAATGAGTCTTGCTGCAGAATGCAGGACACATTTCAGGGGTACCAGGGTAGTCATCGGAAGGCCATCCAAGAAGGCGTTGCCACCATCCAGGTGAGAGAGAGGACAGAAGCTTGGACAGTGGATCTGAAGTTGTATTCTCGGATGAAGAGCTTGATTTTCCACAAGAGAGAAAGTTGGTACCAGGCCATTTGTGTCTTCCTTGCTATGTGTTTGAACGTAAGGTAACTGTCGATGTTGATCCCAAGAACTTGGCACAGGTTGTCAGCTGGGGTGTGAATCCCTCCATGTTCATAGCAGAGAGCCAGGTCTGGAAGTGAGGGCGTTTGGTGTTGTTACACAGCAGTAGGAATTCAGTCTTGGAGAGGTTGAGCTTCAGGTAAGCAATGGACATCCAGTACTGGATCAATGTGAGGCAGGCCTTGAGCCCGTGGATGTCTGCCATGGAGGATATCTTGAGGCAGATCTGCACGTCATCTTCTTATTGGTGAATGTGGATGTTGTGTGGAGAGAGGAGGGATCTGGTTGGTTCCATCACGGGGGACATGATTGATCCTTGCAGGGCTCCACGGGTGATGGGTAGAGTTGGTGATCTGGAAGAATTCATTTGTACGAACTGTTGGCGGTTCGCAAGGTAGGATTTGAACAAGCAGAGGACCATCTTGTTGATCTCCAGGCAGCGATGTAGATTCTTGGTGAGTGCCTGGTGGTTTACTGTGTCAAATGCGGCCGCGAGGCCAAGCATAACTAGGAGGCAAGGATGGCCATCATCGAGGATTTGAAGGGCATCAATCACCTTGATGGTAGCCATTTCTGTGCTGCATCTGAAGCCTGAAGTCAGATTGGTAGGACTGAACTTTATTTTTTGGTTTCTAGGTGTTGGATTTGTACGACTACTGCTTTCACAAGGATCTTGCATAGGATGGGAAGATGGATGATGGGGCGGTAGTTGCTGAGATCATAAGGGTCCAGTGTTGGCTTCTTAAGAAGCAGGAGATCTGTCCGGTTTTAAGGGTCGAGGGGAATGTCTCTTGAGTTAGGGAGTCGATGAATTTCAGGTAAGGGAGGAGTGATTTAGTCCAAAAGGTCTCGAGTACGGAGGCAGGGAGGATGTTTCAGCATACGATGTGGCCTTGAGGGATGCTAAGGTGGCAGTGAGGTCTTCCATAGTTAGTGTCTTGAAAGTTGTCCAGGTAGTTGTGGTGTGCTGTCAGTTGTGGCCTTGATGTCTAAGTGTTGCCGGATCATGTTGATCTTGTTGATGAATAAAGTTGATGGCAGTTTCTTTTTTTTTTAATGAGTGTGCTACGGGTCGGTCGAGCAGAGGGTTGATACACTGCTTGATGGCTTTGAAGAGGGCTCTACTTTCAATGTTGGCCTTGGCTATGCTGTTTTAGTAATAGTTGGTCTTGGCAGTGTTGATCAGTCACCTGCAAGTTAATTGATCAGGGCGTGATCCGATGCACTGCAGGATGTTCGCCAATTCCTTTCTTGTTTTCTGATATTTCATTAGTTGAGGTTGAGTTCTTGAGTGTACCAGGGGGCTGAATGTTTAGGCTTGAGGGTGTGCCGTTTCACTGGGGAATGGTGGTTGATGTTTGAGTGGGTGGTGGGGAGTTCTTGAAGCGAGTTGCAGACCTTGTTTGTAAGAGGTACACCAGCCAATGTGTGGTGGAGTTTGGTGACTCCAGTGACAGTTGAAGACTTCAGGAAAAACCTGTTCTGGCTGGGTATAGAAACTTCACAATGAAAAGCCCCACTCCAGCTGGAAGTCACACCTCCCATTTAATAATCCCGCAATAAAATGTGATGCTGCTGAAGGTGTAAAAATTCCCTATTCTGCAGACTGGCTGGCAGGAAAGAAGGGACTTCAAAAGAAGGCCCTCCTTGGCTGAAGCATGACTAAAAGGTGTGAATCCTTGTTGCACTAACTTCAAAGAGACTCATAAAAATCTCTGGTCACAGGCTGACCCAGGGGAACAGTTGGCTGTGGGGGATGAAACAGCCATCCCATTTGCTGACAGAAACATTTATCATTTAATTTAAAAGGCCATTTCCTTTTTAGGCATTTTGCAAAGCAATCAGACAGAGGTTTAATTTAATTTTTATGCCATTTTTCATGTCATTTCCAGGCGGTTTTGGAGGGTATAAAATGCATCTACCTGTGACTCTGGGAACTGGAATGGCCAGTCAGACTCATTTTCTGGCCGATCTGGCCATGTTACAAGTATGAAAGTGGGTGAAAAGGTGGAAAATGAGATTAGGAATATGATTGATAATTTACATATTCATAACTGTTGTACATTTTATGAAAACAATGGAAATGTGACTCATGGCCATGCTACATCATATGGATTTGCCGGTAGGCTTATCTAATACCCCTTGATCAGCTAAAATAGAATATATGTTTCATATGGCAGTTGCTGGTACAATTATGAAGCTGTGATACATAACTAGCTTTTGCCAAGAAGTTATACGGAGAACAAAGTATGATGACAAATGGAAAAAGACAGATGGTGCTCCACACCCCTAAACCAATCCTGACTGGGGGCAGAGAGAGAGAGAGAGAAAGTAACTGTCCAATTCCAGCAGCAGGGATTATTGCAGGATACTTCCCCTAGATTGTAAAGTTAGGGATGTCATTTCTGCTATATAAGGGGGACTGTACTAGGACTCAGGATAGATGCACACCAAAACTACGGAAATAGAAATAGAAAACTGGATAATGAAACATTTATAACATTTCTCTTCAAAATATCAACAAATAGAAACAATTACAGATTATAAGCTTGAACTTGTTCATTTGTCGACACAGGGCCCTGTGGAAATCACCATCTTGTGTACTTTATCGCGGTTGTGTGTGATTTCACCAAATTTATTTCATGGTGGGAGAATCGGTTGCTTTTTTTTCTTTAAGGACATTTGATCGCAAATGTATGTGTGGGGAAGACCCCCGCACCCTCACAAGCCTCCCCAATCTCCACCACCTTCATTATTACCCTAACCCATCCCGCACATACATATGCGTAAGAATTCAACACATGCTCCCTGGATGAAATCTACTGTAGCCAAACCTCCCGTTAACCTTTACCGCCACATATCCAAAGTACGGCCCATACACTACTGTTGGGCCACAATTTGTTAAGAGCTGGCCGCCACTGCAAATTTTAGTGGAAGTTAGTTTTTGGTGTGCAGCCCTTTTCTTAACAGACCATCACTTTTTCCTTAGTTTTGGTGATAAAAATGATAGCCATAGCCTTTAACAAAGCAGGCTGTGTTGAGAATGATGTGCAGACTTACCTAAGGCAGAGTCCATTTATCAGAAACAAGCAGAGATTTAACACGAAAAAATGTGGCTCTGGAAATGTTATTTCACAGAGGCCCCACATTCACCATCTGAGCGAATGTAGTGAGCGCGCGACCCCCTCCAAGAAGGATTTCAGGAGGTCCATGCCTGAGGAAGTTTGAAAAGATGGGCCCAAACTGTTTATTCTAAAGTCTAAGCGACAGAGAGGAGTATCAGGAGCTAGAAGCAGCTCCTGGGTATAGGCTATCAAGCAGGCAGGCGCTGGCTCTAGAGTCAGAGGAGCTAGAAAGAGGTGCTCTGCAAATCGAACTTTCACATTACAGGCAAACTATAACTTTGCGTCTATTGTATACATCCGATCATGCTTTAAATGGCTTCTAGTCGTGCCCTAATGGTCCATTATACATCGTCTACACACAAATGTACATCATGTAGGTCTGCGTGTATGTCAAAAGTTGGCATGGGGCGCCCAAAGCGCCTCGTGGTAGTCCTGTTTGTCGAGCTAATCTGGCTCATTTTGGGTACAGCCAGGTGCCCGGCTACCAACCATTTCAAAACCTGCATGAAAATATGCATACGGGCTGTTATGAGATTGAGAAGAAGGTTTGCTTAAAAATCAGAAAATGTACGTTTGCCAGACTACCAGTCACTCAGTTACAACAGAAGACTACTTGCAGACTCACCAATTTCATTGCACCCTATTATCTGCCCAACCAACATTGGCAGCCCTGTTCAGGCAACAACCAAGAAAGTCCATAAATTCTCACCCCGTCCTTAAAAAGAGGTACTTAACTTAACAATAGTCACCTCCTGACAATATCTTTGCAAGCTGTGCTTCACAGGGCAGCTGGTATGGGTGCTAAGGGAAACATACCACACTTTGACATACCCGCCATCCCTACACGGTCTACTGGAAAAACAGTGTCTTCCAATCCAAACCCCCGCTTCACACACAAAACTGGCCTTGTACCCAGATCACAACCATAGCTTTATCCACTACACTCTATCCAAAAGCACCCGATATTAGACCAAAGAAAAGAACCATTGTGGCCACCGTTTGGGAATGTTTAATCCTGCATTTGGGGTTGACAAGGACAGTACGGGCCCCACAGACTTTTGGCATACCCAGGGCTGTTAAAAGCCCTGTCCACCCCAGAAGTAGGGGGAGATAACCATTTGCACGCCGGGGACTCCCACTGGGGGTGCAAATAGTGTTTTTTGTTTTCGTTTTTAAGGGAAACTGGCATTGTGAGTACCCATTTTCCTTAAAAACAAACTACAAACACAAAACAGCCAACTGTGGAAATAGAAAAGGGACGTTGTCCCTTTACTATTTGCATCACCAAGGGGTGGGGAAAAGACTCAGCAAGAGGAGCTGCCAGCAAGTAGGTAACTGGGTGGGGTGGACACTGGGCACCTAGCGGGGTGCGAGAGGGTGTGAGGGCGGGGGTCGCATGGAAAAAGAAAAAGATGGCAGAGTAGAAGCGCCCCCGTTCAACAGAGAATGCAGGCAGCATCTGCCCGTGTCTCGGGTCTCCTGAGTGGTTTATGCCTTTCCACTGGGCTCTAATATTCTTCTACTTCTAGATACGATCCTGTGCTGCCACACAACTGGGGCAAAATCACGCTCAAAGTGAGAATGTTCTGCACCCCATCTGTAAATCCACACTTATGCCCACATCCATGACACCGCTCTTTCCAAGCCCCCGCAACTGCTTCCTTCCTCGATGCCAAGACAGTACCGGCAGACCTCTACACCAACCATTTGACTAATGAACAACCTAAGATTAGGCTCACCTTTTAACATAAAAGCTTTATATTACATTGCTGTTCCGAGTCTTCTGAAATGGATGCTGGCATTCCAACAGCTAGGGGAAGACGCAACTATATCCTGTCCTCCACCCGCTTACCATAACGCATGTATGACCCAGAACAGCCATTTGGATGTTAATCTACAACTGTTCCTCCTTTAATATATATTTTTTTTTTATTATTGTTTGATCAAAATGTGATTTTACAATACTGAAACTTTGTAGTAAACTACAATAAACATGTCTTTGTGTTTTCTGTTTTGGAGGCTTATTCTTTACTGTTCGCTGTTAACATTTAGTAGATTCGAGTCAATGTGTTCTAGCATTTTTGCAGTTGCTATTTGCCACATTGTTTTATCTCCCCCAATGAGTCTGCACCACCACAATTGCTCTTCTGGCAGTGTGCTGACACCCGGTATCATTGGCAGATAGCACTGTCTAAGTGCTGCAGTCGCTGTACATGCCATAAGTAAATGTCCTATTGTCTCCTTTGGAGATTGTGTGTCGTTGGAACAGAATCTGCAGGTGTTTGACTGTGCTTGTCCTCGAACATATCTTATTTCATTTGTTTTGAACAGGTTGAGCCTAGCTCGTAGAATTAGGTTCTGTGCTTGCCTATTTAGAAATTGCTTTATGTAGTTTTGCAGTTCATTTCTTTTTACAGTGAAACTTGGTAAATGAGCAATGAGTTTTAATGTCGCGGTATCGTCAATCGTTTTGGCCCAGTCCATATCTTTTATTTTCTTTAGCACTTTACATGGATTTGTGATGAGTTAGTCTTCATCTGAGATGATTGCATCTAATACTTTTTGTTTTGCTTTTGCCAGTTGCTTATCATATCACAAGTATTGTTGTTCATTTCTTGTTTAATGATACTGAAGATTTTGTTTTTGCTGTCCATTCTGCATTTGCGGTATAACATGATGGCATTGCAAGTTGCGGCACATTCTAGAGATTGTAAACTTAATTTGCGTCTTATTGCTACCCCAGGAGTCGAATTTGGTAGTTTAAGAACTTTGCGCCAGAAATGTGCTTCTAATTTGCACCAAATTTTCTGTGGAATCATCAGCATGGCTTCTATGCCATGAATGATGGTGGGTACGACCTTCATCTTGTAGAAGTTTATTATTGGTTTCAGGGAGAATTTTCCAAATTTGCTGTCAATTTTTTTTGCTTGAGCTGCTAGTTTACTCATGTTTGTATGTAGTTCCTGCTGCATTGTGGTTTCATGGAGGGAACTATCCATGTAGACTCCTAGATATTTAAAGTTTGAGACCACTTCAATTTTGGTCTTGCCCAAATGCCACTGAAAGTTTTCCTTTCTTGGGTGACATTGGCAAATCATGATTTTTGTTTTATTGATATTGATTTCCAAATGATTGCTGTTGGCGTAGATTAGAAGGGCGTCAGGTTTGCGCTGCAGCCCAATTTGGGTCTGGTCAAAAAGTGTTAGGTCATCAGCATAAAGTAGGTGTCCGATTTGCGTTTTCCCCAGTGTTGGTGGGAAGACTCGTGTTTGACTTCCCATATTTTGAATGTCGCCGATATAGGTGATAAAGAGTGCTGATGCCAGTGGACAACCCTGTTTGACTCCTCGTGTGGTTTTTATTTCGGCTGATAGGTCTCCTTCACGGCTGAGTCTGACTCTTATGGATGTGTCATGATGCAATGCTTGAATTGGCTCTAACAGAGCGTGGGGACATTTCCATGCTTCAAGTTTGTTCCACAAGAGGGATCTTTCAACTCTGTCAAAGGCTTGAGAGAAGTCAATATAAGCTGCGAACAGACGGTACTTCTTTTCTAGGGTTTTTGCTTTTAGTATACTGCACACTAGTATATTGCATGTTGTACCTGTGTGTTTCTTGAACCCTGTTTGCATTTCATCATTACATTCTGCAGAGGCCGCCCATCTTTGAAATCTCGTCAAGAGTAATGAGGCGTATACTTTCCCCATGACATCTAGTAGGGCGATCGGTCGAAAGTTCGTTGGATCCGTGAGGCTGCCTTTTTTATAAATCGGTACCACGACTGCTTTGGTCCATGATTGTGGCACTGATCTCGTTTCAGTGCATCGCTTGAAGATGACGCTTAGCAAGGTAGCCCATTCTTTTGGATGACTTTTTAGTTAAGCATTACTGATGCCATCTGGGCCTGGTGCACGCGAGTTTTTCAATTTTTTGATGATGTCGATAATATCCTCTTTTCTATCTAGGTTCGACCATTGTACAGCTTTTAGTTGTTGCGCCTGTGGTTTTACATTGAAATCAGATTTGAAGACTTTGCTGAAGTGACTTTCCCAAGTGTGTTGACTGATGTTGTTTAAAATTTGATTATCCTGTGATTGTTCAACGTTATGTATTAAGGACCAGAAATTCCTACTGTTGTTAAGCGCTTTTGTTATTTGTTCGGCGTCCTCTTGGTACAGTTTATGTCTATATGATCTTACCCAGGCTTTGTATTTTGTTTTGATACTTTGAATCTCTGATGTACTGTCTGTGGCAATTTGCTTGGAGGCTGTTCGAAGAGCTCTTCTATACTCGCGCCTTTTATCAATTAGAACTTTATTGTATGCGTGTTTAGTATTTCTGTTTGTTGCGTTTCCTTTTCTTTTTGTTGTTTGTATATACGGCAACAGTAAAGGTTGGTAGTCGATGCTGGGGCATGTCGCTGAGGTGGTGATAGCCTTGTATTTTGCTGTGATTTTGAGAATTTCAGCAGTACTTAGTTTGATTCTGGTGCCTTTCGCATTTGCCTCAATTTGTATGTTCATTTGACAGTTTTTGTTGGTTTTGAGGTTCCATGCGGTTTCAAGCAGGTTGTGGTCGCTTGTTGGAGTGTGCCGCACTTTAAAAAGTTGTAGGCAGTGCAACATGGATTTGGATACATAGATGTAATTGATTGTGGAGGCCGAGGATGCTCGCTTCCAAGTTGCTATTCTGTCTGTTTCCACGAACACGTCATCCAAGTTGTATAGCTCACGCGAGTCAGTGAACTTTCGCCAAATTGTGCCACGGTGTGCGGACGCCTTTTGTAGTTCCGTTGCATTCATACTAGTTGTTTGGGTGACATTTAGATCTCCACATATAAAAATGTTCTCTATGTCATGTTCGGTTCTTACTGCATCAATTGTCCTTTCACAAAGGTCTATGAATTTTTTTGCGATGATTGCAGCTGGGTTCCAGTAAAGATTTATTATAACAATTTTTGGTAAATCTGTCTTATGATTTTCGTTGCCTTGCCAGGCAATCTCTACTGCCAAAATTGATTGATTTGCAATTATCGTTTGTACGATGGAGGCTCCAGAACCATTTCTGCAGGCTATCAGGAGACCTGAAGTTGGACGTCCTTTGGTTCCTCTTGCAGCAGGGGATAGAATGATCTGATATCCTTCTAGTGTGGGAGTTTGCTGAAGCCAAGTTTCCTGTAGACAGATTATGTGAAATTCTCCAAGATTGGGGCCTCCTGGAGCAGTCAGATGTATATGACCTCGCGTGTTCCATGAACATAACTTGATGTCATTGATGACTTCTATGGGTTCATTACATGTGACTGCTTCCGCCCGCTTGAGTGGCTATTGTTTGCGATGTAGGTTTAGTGCTTTTGGCAACCAAGCCCAGATTCCTGTTTTACTGCTTGTATTTGGGCTTTGCTTGAATTGAGCCATCGGTGTTGAGCCGACTCTTTGCGTGCAGGTTATTTTTGTGGTACCATCTATGATTGGTGTCCGTTGTGGCTTTACCATCTTTTTTTCTCCGTTGTTTTGTTGTGTACGGAGTCATTTTTGGTTTTATAGTGCTCATTTTTGCTCTTATCGTAATGTGATCTCTGATATTTCTTTGATGTTTCAAGTCCCTTTGTTACTTTGTGGTCTTTCTGAGGATAATCCTCTGTATCTTTTTTGGCATGCGTCTTGTACTTCGTGGTTAAGGGTTTTTTTCCGTGGCGTTAGTCTCTCTAGTTTTAGCTGATTCGATGCGTTCTTCGTTACTGGGTACTGTGAGGTCTTCCACGTGGTAACCAGAATTGCAGATGTCTCTTCTATGTTTTAGAATTTTTTTGAATATTGTTGAGGACGTTAGATGCAGTATTGTGACTGCCCCATGTTGCGTATGCCATGGTTCAACGATTTTCAAGTCGTCTGTGTGAAGTTTCTGTAAATCTTTAATTTGACGCAGTATTTTCAAGACCGTTCTTCGATTTAAAATAGTCTCTTCTTTGATGCAACTTCGTTGGGTCATTCTAATTGAATATTTTGTGGGGTATCTCCCATCGTTTTCTTCAGTTTCTGTGTTTCTTGTGTTTGGAGCGTGAGATGCTCGTTTGTGTGGATCATTCTGTTTATGTCCTGAGCTGGGATCATGTTTGGTATTGTTGTTAGTTTTTCTTACTTCGTGTTCTCGTTTCTTGGGTGCATCTTTGTACACCTTTAGCGTTAGTTTTTTTTCTCCTTGAGATTCTTGTGTTTTGTTTTGTGTTCGTAGAGTGGTTGTTGACTCTCTGTCCGTTGTTGTTTTCTTTTTTGTAAGGCGTTCTTCTGATTTGTTTCTGATATATTTTGTTTTATTGATGTTCTTACTTTGGATAGTCTCCGTACATCTATCTGCGATATGGATTTGCTTGTGCTCTTTTTTGTTCTCACGGTATGCTGCACACTTTGTTAGACGATTTCGTTTTTGTTCCAGGGTTTCGAAGTCGCGTTCTTGCAGCATTTCCGCATGTTTTTCTTCTGTAGTTGCTGGAGTCTTGTTTCGGTGATTGTGTTTGTTCCGCCTTTTGATTGACTGCAACTAATGATGTCGGTGAATCAATGACTTCATCCGAATATGTGCTAAGGTTCGTTAGGGGATCCGTTAAGTCCAGTTTATCCTTGGAGTTCCGTTCTTTGGCCATATGAGGGGGTTGCAACTCTGATCTCACCTTTGTCTTTGGCGTTTGCTTGATTTAACAGTGGCGTCGCTGGGGGGGGGGCTGGAGGGGCCGCCCCCCCCCGTGAATCCATGTGCCCCCCTTGTGCCCCCCCTACCTAAGACGAGCAGTGACCATGTTCTCCCCCTACTTTTGTCTGTGCCCCCGCCTACATGGGTCTTTGGCCCCCTCTGTGCCCCTCCTAAATTTGATTCCTGGCGACTGGCCACTGTACATGGGTGAGGGCTGATGTGAGAGGAGAAAGAAGGGAGAGGGGAGAGAAAGAGGGGGGGGGAGTGGGGAGCGAGAGGAGAGAACGAAGTGGATCGACTGGGCTGTGGGCACCAGCGTTATGAAAGTATTTTACAATGGCAATTAAGACATTTACTGTGGGCACCGGAGTCATGTGGCGGTTTGACAGTGGCTGAGCTAGCATATATTGTGGGAAGAGGCATCAGTAAACTGCACATTCTAGGTTTAGACGGATTTCTGTTAGACATGTGCTGTAAAAATGCATTACTTCAGCACTTTATTTTAAATATTTGTTTTGGGGGTGGGAATCCCCCCACACGTTTTCCTATGTTAGATTAGGCTCCCTTGCTAGGCTTAGAAAAGTTTACACCACCAAAATAAAAATGCAGCCATAACCGAGATATGATTGGTTATTTATAACGCGCTTAATACCCAGAGCTTTCTATGCGCGGACCCAGGGATAGAACCTGTGCTGCTCCGTGTCGTCTTGCTTCCAAGGAGAGCATGTTGCCCCTGCGCTATCCCCCCCCCCGAGACGTGTATTTTGAGTTATGTCTGCTCAAGACCTCAAACAGCAAAGTGCCCGGGGTTCCAGAACCCGTCCTTCCACTGTTTACCTTCACAAACCTAGTGGCCATCCATGGAACCAGCACCAGCTTTCAGGCTAATCTGGAGCCTCCAGCCCTTAGTCCTCATCGCCCACATCCCCCAAAGACTAGATTGAAGCCAGTGAAAGCCTGCAGAGTTAACACAATGAACTGAAGGGGCACACTTCAGAAACGGGGTCCACTTTGGGAAGACACAAACTGCAAAGCAATACAAAGGATTATTCATGGATGTTGGTCGCGAACGCTCTAAGCCCATGGGAACATTGGGGGCCTTCACTCCAGTCGCTTTAGGCGCTCACCTTGCGTGTGGGTCTGCATGTCCCGGGCCAGCTCCATGGGAAGGAGCGAGTTCACCAGGGTGGAGATGATGGAGGCGTCCAAGTTGCACATGGCTCCAAAACACTTCAGCAGCAGAAGGCGCAGGGGCACCCTGTGTTCCTGGCAACAGAGAAGCACACGGCAGCCATTAGACGCACCTCTGAGAGAAGACACCCCGGCACAAGGCAAACGCACTTCTGTTGAACGCCATATTCAGAAAAGCTGGAAAGGGAAGTGCGCCCTCTGCTGCTTGCCCAGCTCTCAGCCCCAGGAAGACAATGGGCCTGATTCACAGAATGGTTTCCAATGGGGTTTTGCCATTATAAAACGCTTCTGTTAATTAGGCCCAACAAAGCAGCCCAGGCGCACTCCGCATGCAACGTACACACTAACAAATCAAGTACAATTGCATTCACGAAATTTGACATTACAGATCGATACACAAAAACTGAATTCCAATGAAAGAAAATCTATATAAAACTAAAATACAATATTACGCAACTGAAAATAGAAAGGGGCAAAAACAAATTCATTTAATAATAGATTAACTGTCCATATAAGTGCAAAGCCAACAAAATAATTAATAACTAACAGGTATGAAACAGATTGCCCAATGTTTACTCCTGTCTGTGGAAAAAATGGAGTGGCAGGGGGGGAAAAAAAAGATCAGGACAACTAGGAAAGTAAATGCGGGAGGTTGTGAGCATCCATCTTCCTAACTATGAACCAACCATATCATTCAGTACTCAGTAGCAGAAATCTTAGCAAACGTACAATGAATTATTTTCAAAAGCATTACGGCAATCATGCCTGACGCCTACTCAGCTCTGGTCGGCAAGATGGCTCAGTGAGCTAGGCGCACGCAGCAGACCTTGGCACTTGTCCAGTGCTCAATGCTCATTTTGCAGAACCCTGGTTTTCACCTGGCAATGGCCAACGTCGCTTTTTATTCATTGGAGTACTATTGCATTGGTTAATAATTAAAGCACTTAGAAGCGGGACGACTGGATCAGTAAGTCCTTCCAGATCGTTCAACTACCAGTTCATTAATTTACTAACAAATGACACTGTAAAGACGCATATTCCCTTAAGCCCCAATGAAATGGCTGGAGCCCAAATTGCACAAACGGGTCTTCTAGTTCCGAGGTTTTGCCTTTCACCTTCCATGATCACTCACCATGCTGCCCGGGGTTGAGAGGGGTGCGAAGGGAGGGTGGGCAAGGAGGGGGGAACATTGAAACATCTGGACTGCGAAAGGTTTGCCACCCTGCTCCCCACCCCCTCTTACATCCTCAGGTCTTTATGACCAAGGTCAGAATGTATTCATTGAGAACTAGGCTGGCCGCTGTGTAAAGGAGAGCGCGGAGCGCGGAGCTAGCCAGGGCAACGAGAGTCATGGCGTCGCTATGGAGGACCTCATTTGCAGGACTCCTAATTCAAGTGGCCTAGAGTGCAGGATCTCTCATCAAGCCAAACCTTATTTTGCGTATAGAATTTCCCAGACAACAGAGGTCCCTTCTTCAGGAAGATCTCAGACAGCTTTGCCCCTTGAATGCCCTGCTTGTGAGAACCAGTCACCAGGCAGGCAATGGTATCAGGGTGTGGACAGTATAGCCTGGTATCAGAACAGGTTACCAAGGACCGCGTGAGACATTGGCAACTACCTCCTTGTGCTTTCAGAGGTCAACGGCAACTTTAGACGGCTACACAACTACAGACCTGTTTCTTGGAACGTTTTGCTCTAATGAAAAGAGCAAGCACTCAGCCCCTCCGACCCCAACTCCACCCCACCCCCTTTGGAACAGCATCTACATGTACGATGCAGCAATGAAGGACAGGAGAACAAGAAACCGGTTTTAGTCCAGGCGATTTTACCCCCACTGAGTAATATTGAAAAGTCCACGTTTCGAGGCATCACAAATCTCACACTATGGCCCTCATTAGGAGTTTGCTGGTATTCAGTCAGTAATTCCAGCGGGCTACCAGCAAACTCCACTTACTGTCTCCGCCGTCCGATATTCTCGTATTACAAGTGGCGGAGACCCAGTAAGTTCCCATTCTCATCACTCCATAGGATGGCATCTACTGAATCACTGGCACCAGTGATTCAGGCATTTATCCGCCGGTGGGGGCATGATCTACCAGCATTTTCTCCAAACTGGCAAAGTTGTAATGAGGTCCTTTGTCTTGCACAGCGTGCTCAGAGATAGTGAAACAAACATTTCAACAGCTTTGTACGCATCCGGTCGGGAGGTGGGGTGTGAAGGGAGCGATATTCTGGAGGATTCAGAAACATAAAATTACCCTGGGAATGAAGGATGTAGAACTATGACCCAGACATTGAAAAACATCCCAAACTGCATTGACTACTAAAAATGTGGACCACTGAAAGGTTACTGTGGACCACTAAAAAGTTTCTGGATAACAGAAATGTGAATGTGAATGTGGACAACAGAAATGTGAATGTGGACAACAGAAATGTGAATGTGGACAACTAGAGAGTTAACATACACTACTAGCAGGTTGGCTTTCTAAGTCAAGCTTCATTTAGCAAGAATAGGAGTCCACAGAAGGGGTTTGTCAAGATGGCTGTAACTACATTCACAGATAAAAAGGCTCCTCAGGTGGGAACCGTAGCTCCTGGGTGGGAGCAGTGGGCAGGCGCTGCTTCAGGAGATCAAGGAAATGAGGTATGTTGTGCAGTCAAACCATCTTTAACACAAACATGTTTTTCAGTACCTTCCTACAGCAGTCCAAATTTACTAATGTAAAAATAAAGGCAAACTTTTCTAATGTAGTTCGTAAAACAATGCGCTGTAAAAGCAGTGAATTAATTAGTATCCAGTCACACTTATGCCTAGGATCAAAACCTGACCGCGTGAAACATGGAAGGGTCAATATAAACATATTGATTAGTTTTGCATAGCTTCAAAAAAGGAAAGTGAATCAGTTCGAAATGGGATTACGGTGCACATGTATGCAAATCTAAATTTGGTTTTAAGGTCACATGTATAGTCGTTAGGCACCACTTGAGGGGAGTAGTACCTTGTGCTATTCTAAACTACGAACAGGAGCCAATGAACTCCCAGTTCTCATGTATTTCGATCCCAGCACTCAATCCGGAAGATGGTCAGTGCCAGCTCTTTGCTTGGGAAGGTCTGATATGTGAAAGCGCGTCGGGCAAGTTGGAGAAGAACTTGATCTAAGTACCAGCAACGTAAGGAAATTAGCACGCCAAAGAAGGCGTCGGCGTACTTGTACAGATCAGCCCAACACATTCTTCCGTGTGATACAGTCTGCTGCGGGTCTGAGCCCCTCTGTAGTAGTGTTCCAGAATTTCACTGCAGTGTACAAAGAAGCACAGCCACCACGCCGTGATCTGCGCATTTTGGGGGAGAAGTAAAATGGTTGAGGATTTCTAAGCGCAACAAACGTGTTGGTTGGTACAAGTTAAATCTAGATTTGATGGGTTTATGGACCAAGCCTGGTGACTTGGATTCTACACAATCCGCAACACGCCACCAGTTCAGAGAGTCTGGAGTAGGGGAGTCTGGAGTAGGGGAGCCTGGTCCAACTCATGGGCCAGATCCATGCTGGGTTTTCAGGATACCCCTCATTAATATTCATGATAGATTTGCATACAATGATTCAAAATGTATGAACATTGTTCCTTATAAATATTGAGGAAAACCCATTAGGATTCTGGCCCTCGGTGCCTGGAGTTCGACAACCCTGCACGATGGACAACATATTTAGGAATGTTTATGTAGGTACAGCAGGGATCGCAATAAGGATGTGTGAAGCAGATGCTAAAAGCAGCTCTTGGTTAGCCAGTAAGCGGGAGAAACGCCAGGAAAATTATAATCTTTTATCTATTATAGATTTAACTCATTAAGGTTTAAAGGCCTTCTAGATGTGTTCCAATAGTCCTTTAACTCCAAGTGTTTGGGAATCTGTCTAATACAAAGGTCAGCAAACCTTTGACTCTCCGGGTGTTCTGGACTACAAATCTCACCAGTCCTAGCCAGCTTAGTCAATGGTGAGGGATCATGGGAGTCATAGTCCAAACCATCTGGAGAGATACATGTTGCAGTCCCAGTTCTAATGTTATAAAGGAATGTTTCTATGGCACCAGTCAGCCGGGGGAGTAGCTCTTGGTTGCAGATCGTGACAAGCTTAACAGGCTCTTCTAGGCTTCAAAACCGCCCCTGGCAATTTGCAACCCTGACTGAGTTAGTATAACCAGCATGTGACGTGACCATCAGGATGGTATGTTACATGTAAGAGATGTCCCAGTGTTCTGAAATACTGCTGCCACTGCAAATAAAGATCGACCTGCTTCCAAAATAACGCTAGCTCTATCAATGTGTCTGAGGATAAAGGGCATGAGCCTAATTAGATCGACTAGACTTGAGCTGACCAGGTACATTGGGGTGCTCAAACTAGAGAGATTTCCACCTTGGATGGGTTCAACTTAAGATGGTTTGCACCCATCCAAGAATCAATGAATGATAAGTGGTTTAGCAAAGATACCAACTGGCCTCAGTGCAAGTTCATGCTGACCCGACCAGTCCCGAGGGAGGCCCATGAAGAGACCGAGTCGCAGCTCTCAGAGGGGCAATGAGAGGGAGAAAAGGACGGACAAAGCTGGGCAACATGACATGACATGCTACTGACGGAGAGTGAAACTAGGGAGCTTGCAAAATGCAATGCCCGTCTTGTTCTGCTCTGCTGATGCTGGAGGCAGTGCGAGGTCCTAACTGTGGTAAAGGTGCTAAGGCGGAGCGAGGAATGATGCGGCACTCAAGCTGCAGGAAAGGTTCAGAGATGCTGGAAGATGCACTGAGTTTCAAGCAGCTGGTAAATTAGAGAGACTACACAGTGATGCAAGTCCAAAGCTGCAGGAGCACGGCTCCTGAGGCTTATCATTTAACTAGATCAGGGAATCAACTGTCCTTCATCTGACCAGAAAGAGAAGATCCAAGTAGCTTCCTATCTTGCCAAGCTCCATGATAGGTTAGCAGAATGCCAAAAGGTTGGCCCCTTATTAGGTATTTTATACAGCACTAGCTCACCACTGTGGTAGTCTCAAAGCAAGTCAACCTTGTCGATGTTATGGTCATTTTAATCTAGCCACGGACATCAGGAACCTAATCCGTTTAGGATTCATGGAGTCCCGTCCAGAGACTGCAGGACATTAGTCTACGTAGGATGTACCAGCTGGAAAAAGGTGAGAAATCTAAGGAGACAGATGCGTTAAAGTAAAATCTGGTGTAGAGCATGAGAAGGTGTGCAAACGAGTGAAAGAGGGGTGGAGATTGCTGCGTTGTAAATATGTATTTAAAGTCTGGGTGCTTGAGGGTTCAAGATGTGCTTGGGCTGTCCCACATCTATTGTGGGCATGGTTCACCAGGGCCATGCCAATGGACTGGCCGTGTCTTCCAAAAGGCCTTAATAAATAGGACCTTTGTCCTTGACCTTTGACATCCTAGGGATATGGGTTATGTGGAAAATAAATGAATCAGTTATCATGGATATTACGGTACCACATAATGATGCAGTTGTGCACAAGATAGCCATAATCTAGGTCACAACAAGGTGTTTTTTTAGAAGACCCTGGTCTTCAGCTCCCTCCAACACAGTAGGAGTCTTGGCGCAGTCCGGATTGCCACCGGGATAGAGTTCCAGAAGACCAGAGCGTAGCATGAGAAGGACAGTTTCCTAGTTTTTTTCCATGCAAACTAGTATAATTTTCAGTCTGCTGGAAGTCTTGCTGTGAAACGACAGCGTGCCACCCAATATTTTTAGTTTGGCCATCAGGCATACAAGGTGGAGGTTGCTATGTAGATGAGGTACAGTTTTGAACCAGATCCTGGCCGGGATAGAGAGTGAATGTAATTTGTGAAAAGTGGGGGTAATAAGGTCAAATGTCCTAGAGCCGGTGGGTGCGTGATCTGCGACATGGCGGGCTGCTTTCTGTTGGACAGGTGAGCAGCTGGGAGCCTTGCAAGGAGGGCATTACCCCCATTGAGATGCAAGACGACTGGTACCTACTCCACCTTTCGGATGTCATGGGACAGGAGTAAGTGCTTGATCTTGCGGAGTAGAGAGATCTGCTACCAAGCCTTCGGACCATTTTTTGCGATGTGTTGTTGGAAGGATAGATTGCAATCCACAATAAACACTAGAGATTTTGCTGGGTGGGTGACGTGAGGGTTGAATCCGTCCAGGTGCATTTCATCCAGACACCTTTGAGTGGTTTACTACTTGGAGAGGTGGCCCAAGAATAAGAATTTGGTCATGGTGGGGCTAAGCTTTAAGGGGTACTTGCCATCCTCATTTGAATGGTTGCAAAGCTTGAGCGAAGACGAGCGATACCTTGTGGGCTCTTGACACGTTTAGGTACAATGAAGAAACTGAAGGAGCCAATCAGGTAGGTTGTATTCTTTATTAAGAGCCTGCGGAGCACAGCGTTGCACCATCACCGCAGTAAGCTCTGAACGACTGGAACCCCCACACAATGCAAACAAACACTACAACGGAATAAGTACACACACATCATAACATATTTTGCCCCTTATAATTGCAACGAAAAGAGAAAAAACAAAGCAAACAAAGAACAAAAAGGAAACCAATTATTCTGAACAAAGCTGGGGAAAATTAAAAACCAACCCACACACTGCATAGTGTTCTATGACACCACTAACATTTCACATATTCAATCCTTAAGCCAAGTAGACTCACCTCTTTGCTCTTCCATTCGTCCCAACTACCGCCTCACTCATCCCCAGACTACCAGTACCAGACTCACTGTGGACTACAGGGTTTCCAGATTCCCCCTTAGTGGCTCTACCAAGCACCTCCCTCCCCCTCCTGATAAGGTGCCAACCTGCCCTTCGACCACACTTCTCCACTTCCAACAATGACCACCCCACTCCTCATGGCAGAAATCATTTTGGGGCCCATAAAACTTACATTTCAGTCCCAACCCGGGATTCCGAAATATTACAAGATCTCCTACTTTCAAATCCAATCCAATGCTATAGACTTATTGTCTTCGTCAAAGACCCACCTATAATGCTCCTGCCCCTCATCACTTTCATGACCTACTCACGATCAAACAACAAGCCACCTGGGACTTAACTTGGTACACAGCTCTCACCCCTTAAGCGACACAAAAGGAGCCGCCTTGGTCACAGAATGCAGACCGACTGGTACACTAACCACACATGCTTTTTAGTACAACTTGCCATGGCAGCTTCAAACATAGCCAATTGGATCCCTACTTTAATTAAACTATTCATTCGTTTTACTAGCCCATTAGTCCTAGGATAGAGCACCGTGCCAACATGCCTAATTGAATACGCAACCAAAAATCTTCTCATGACCTCAGAGCAAAACTGAATACCATTATCAGTCACAATTTCCGTGGAAACCCTGGTCAACAGAAGACACCTTCAACAAATGCGACCAATTCCACTTTCGTAGCCTCTAACACCAGTTTTCATTCTAACAACTGTGTATGGTAATCTACCATCACCAAAATGAACTTGAGACCACTTCCCCAACCCTTGGTTAGGACCCATCACATCAACTGCTACCTTTTGTACAGTTGGACCAAAACCACCACAGGAATGAGAAGAGTTTCACAAACTATGCTGCTCTTGTTACTCACCAAACACGCACCACACTCTGACCTTTCTCTCCACAAACATCCACCCATCAATGGCCACCAGAAAGTGCTGTAATCTCCTTTTTGTGCCACCTGCACCCAAATGCCCCTGATGCGCTAAATCATTAAATCTCTGAGACTCTCCGGAGGAATAAGTTCGGCCTGCTTTCTCATCCCTCAAGGATAGGTCCTCTTTCACTTCGGACCAAACTTCAAAGGCCTTCTCCAAGAACACTTTCTGGGCCATCCAGCCACCATCCACTCTTTAATGCACTACAACACGTGATCAACTTCCGCCAGCTCCCACTCGCGTGGACTCGCAACATCCTGGTCTACACTAGCTACCACCACCTCTTCTCCGCACTGGTCCTCCTTATATCCTGGGACCTCTAGAAGACATGACAAATAGTCTGCTACATAATTCCTAGTGCCAGGGAGGTAACACCTGGAAGTCATAGAATTGTAACCCTAAAAGCCACCTGGAAATTCTAGGAAAACCACTGCTCCACCCTCCACTCGAGAACATTAGGACTTGGGGTCTGTTCTCACAAGAAAGCGTTGGTCTTGCACATTATTTTTTAAGTGCAGGATGGCCCAATACACTGCAAGTCCTTCCCTCTCCACCATTACTTTCAGCACCCTTGAGAGGTCTAGATGCAAATGCCACTACACGTTCTTCCTTGCCACGATTACACTGCATCAAAGATATGCCTAACCCCAACATGCTGGCATCCACTGTGGGATAGAATTTATCCTCATCGCAAAACTTCCCCAGGGAGGGAGCCTTAACTATGTCTGCCTTAATTCTCTCAAACGCGTGCTCACATTCCTCAGACCAGTTGCATCTCGTCCCTTTGTTCAACAAGGATCTAAGTGGAGTTGAGATCACTGCAAAATTGGGGACAAATGTGTGGTAGTAATCGGCTAATCTCAAAATAAGCTAATCTCAGAAAATAACTCAACTGATCCTTGTCCTTGGGTTCTGGGGCCTTGCTAATCAATGCAACAAGACTTCTCTTCGGACTAATACCTTTTGTCAAACAACCACCTAAATATTCCACACACTCCATGCCAATCCACTAATTACGCTTGACACTGAGCCCCGCCTCCCTCAACCTGTTTAGCACCACTCAACTGCTCGTCATGCTCTTCCCCTGAATTTGCATATTACACATCTTGAAACACAACCACATTTGGGACGTTTTTCAAAACCTTTTACAGAACACATTGGAATACTGCTGCTCCCGAAGACAAACCGAATGACCCCTCCGTGGTAAGAAAGGATGCGACATGTTGACACTGATGCCAAAGGCACATGGTGATAGGCCGTTGAGAAATCAATTACAGTAAACAGTTTTGCTTCCCCCAGTGTCGCTAACACTTCTGAAATGATAGTGAACGGGTGCCGATCTATCCAGATCTTGTACTGAAATCTTTTAGGTTCACACATAATCTCAGGTTCCCATTACTTTTGCCCACCAGAAAGACATGGGACAACCGGTCTGTGCTCTCCACTCTCTTTTGTAATGAATCTAGCTTGCTTTTCAACTTCTCCTTCAGCTGAAGAGGCCCTTTTCTCACCATATGGATGACTGGGACTGCTTTATTCTAGACCTTCATGCAATGTTCAAAGTCCTTCAGTATTCCCAGCTCGTCTGAATACTTCTGGGATTTCGTTAGCCCACTATCTTCTACCTCTGCCACTGACACCGATTCACTCAAGTCAGCTTGCATACAGATACCTTATTCAGCTTGTTGATCCTAGCCCAATAGTGATGATCCTTTATGAGCTACATACACCTCAGCTGAGCATTTCCTGCCCTTGTATTTAATTAATGTCGCAAATTTGGCAAGTAGGTCAATTTCGACCTCCCCGTAAGCATATGGTTGAATGTCATACTCCACCAAATTTCCCCGAGACATACTTAGGACTCCTGCATAGGTCTTGCTAGATACAAATGTCCACGGGGACCCACTGTCCACCTTCATCAGTAACATTTTGCCATTCAATACGAAGACGTTGATTGGGCCCCTCTTGTTCCCTGAGATGGCAGTGATCTCGAACACATGCCAGGCTTATGATATAATGTTACTTTGCATTTATATAGCGCCTTATGTACCATTGGTATGGTCTCAAGGCGCTGGTAGGTTGAACGCCCTTGGGAACCAAAATTCAGGTCAGTAGAGAGTCAAATGGTGCGTGTGAGCACCGGTTATGTGTGCAGCTGGTGTGGCAATTGTGTGATAGGTGCTTCTTAGCTGTAGGTGTGGAGGATGAGATATCAAGAGTATGTGTTCGTTCTGCAGGTTGTTATCCAGACCGATTTGGATGCGTTAGCCCTGAGAAGAAACGTCTAGGCTGGAGGATGTGTAGCCACAGTGTTTAGTTAGGGTGATGGGTAGTATGAGGCAGATGGTATGAGAACAGCTATACCAAATGGTGTCATAGTATCGCTGTGTTCCATATGAGTGGTGGTGTAAAGAAGAGTAAGCGTGGAGATGTGAATATGGTGGTTTACCTTAGGTGCTCGAGACCAAGCTCACTCCAATAGTTCCATGTACTCCATCCGTTCCATGTACTCTGACTGTTCCATGCATTACGACCGTGTCAAGCACTGAAAACCGTTCCTTTCAATGCACTCCAATCCGTTCTGTGCACTCCAATCCGTTCCGTGCACTCACGACTGTTCTATGCACTCCACTTCTTTCCAAGTAATTCCAGTCTGTTCCAAGCACTCCACTCCGTTCCAAGCACTTCAACCATTTTATGCACTGCTCCTTTCATTCGTTTTACCCCACGTTATCCTTTCTCCATGCACCATCCATCCACATACGTCATCTTCACACGTTCCGTCCACTTAACTGTTTCCATCCATTTCACACGTTCCACCCACTTCACCGGTTCCACCCACTTCCATCATCAGTTCTACCACTTCACCCATTCTACATCAGTTCACCCGTTCCATCCCCATACTTCACCTTTTCCATCTATATAGTTCAGCCGTTCCACCCAGTCCAGCCGTTCCAATCACAGTTCACCTGTTCCAACTTCATACTTCCTCCGTTCCAACCATATTTTTCATTTTATCCATCTACTTCACCCTTTCATTCATATACTTCAATCGTTCTATTCAATATATTTGACCCTTTTTGTCCACAAACTTCACCCGTTCCTTCCTGATATTTTACCCGTATCGTCCTTAAACATCACCCGTTCTTCCAGCTCCATCCTCCGTTTTTACCATCCACTTCACCTGTTGCCTTACTACACCCATTCCTTCCAACCACTTCACCTGTTCCTCCACCCACTTCACCTGTTCCATACACATACATCACCTGTTTGCTCCGCACCCGACACCCGCATCTCGCTCCGCATTCCACACCCGCACCTCGCTCCGCATTCCACACCCGCTCCTCGCTCCGCATTCCACACCCGCTCCTCGCTCCGCACTCTACACCCGCTAAGCACCCGCAACCTATCCTACATCCGCTCAACACCCCACATCGGCTCAACACCACTGCACCCTAAATCTGCTCAATACCCTAAGTTTGCTCAACACCCTACATCTGCACAGCACCATCACGCCCTACATCCGCTCAACGCCCTACATCCGCTCAACATCCTACATCCGCTCCACTCTATTCTCCATTCACACCCTACATCCGCATCACAACCTATGCACACATCCGCCCTGCACACTTCATACACTTCACCAACTTGATCCGCTCCACTCACTTTGTTCGTTCATCCTCATTTTTTTTTTTTTTTTTTATTACTCATTCTAATTTGTTCGTCCTTTTTAGCTAAACAACAGAGGTTATTGGTTTTCGATCTCTCGCTCAGATCATGATGCTACATTGCCAAAATCTTTGCTAGATCATAAATAGCAAAGTCAGTGCGATGCGGTTATCCAGTTTGAGTTAGTTTGAGTTCGGGGGTCAGTTTTAGGGGAAGAGCCAAGTTTTCAGTAATTTGCGGAAAGACAGGTGGTCTTCAGTGAGTCGGATGTGGGGTGGGAGTGCATTCCTCGGCGTGGGGGTGAAGGCTGAGAAGGACAATCCGCCTAACCTGACTGAGTTTGCTTTTGGTATGACTAGAAGGCCGGCTGAGCTTGATCTTAGAGTACGTGCAGGGTGATAGGGTTTGTTTGTCTTGACGATACTGAGGTCCGGTTTTATGCGGTGCTCGGTGAGAAATGCATACGGTTTTGAATGTCATAGCAGTTTGGCTGTGGCGTTTTGTGCTCTTTGTAGTTTAGTCAGTTGGTATGCATGGATTCACAGGGTAGAGGGGGTTAGCATAGTCCAGTCTTGATATAACAATTGATTGGACCGCGGAGAGTCTGTTGGGAAAGGAGAGGTATGGAAAAATGCATCTAAGAGTTTTAAGGTTGTAGTGGCAGGACTTTGAGACGCTGTTGACTTGGCGCGAGGGGGTTAGGTCAGAGTCAAGGGTGCATCCAAGGTTTTTTACTGAATTAGAGGGAGTCGGTGAGTTGCAGATGGCCCAGGGTAGTGGGTGTGGAAGAAGTTCGGAGTTGCCACATACCATGATTTCGGTTTTGGAGGGGTTTAGCAAGAGGTGGTTCGTGGTCATCCAGAGCTCTATGTCGAGGAGGCAGGAAGCAAGGTCAGGTTGGCAGTTGGGTTTTGAGTTGAAGAGTTTTAGAATTAGTCAAGTGTCATCAGCGTAGTTGTAGTACAGGATGTTGTGTGAACGAATTATTCGTGGAAGGGTGGCCATGTAGAGATTGAACAGGAGGGCTGATGGGCATGCTCCTTGTGGAACTCCTGTGTCGCCTGGTCGGGCTTGGGAGGAATAGTTTGAGAGTAGGGTTATTTGGTTCTTATTTTTGAGGAAGGCTTGTGTCGAAAGCGGCGTATAGGTCAAGGATTAATGCGGCGCATCCCGCAGTATCTGCTGTGTTTTTAAGGTCATCCCAGAATGAGGTTAGGGTGGTTTTGGTTCCGTATCGGCTCTGAAACCTGATTGAGCGGGGTCTAGGTGATTGTTGGCTTCGACAAAAGGCATTTAGTTGGGAGTAGGCGGTTTGGTCGATGAGTTTGGCAAGGAATCTTTTGTTTGAGATGGGGCGGTAGTTTTTGGGCTCGAGTGGGTCGAGGGAAGTTTTTCTTTTATTAGAGGTTTGACGTGAACCGTTTTGAATGCATCTGGAAAAATTCCTGAGGCAAGGGAGTCATTTATGATGGTTCTTGCGTGTTTTCCTGCGCAGGTAGATGCGCCGGATGGTTTGCGGGCAGAGAGAAGTTTGAGAAATTGGTCAGCTGATATTGGACTAAAGGAGTCGAATGTTGGTTGGGTAGTGGTTGCAGGCGGTGGGTTGGCCGGTATGGAGGGTGGGTTGCCTGGTGGGTGTAAGAGAGCTAGTTTGTTTATTGGTTAGAGCATTTGTTCTTTCGAGAGCTGTGGTGTAAAAGTGGAAAGAGAGTGAGTCGCACAGCGATTGTGAGGGGGTTGGGACAGTGGTGGTGCATGATGGTTTGGTGAATTCGGTGATGATTTTGTGAAGTTCTTTGCTGGGGTTTTTACAGTTTACGATTCGAGAGTTGTAGTGGCCTTTTTTTTGCTTTCCGGATTTCGGCCTTGTATTGACGAAGGTGCCGGGCCAAGGTGGATCTGCTCAGGGGAGTTTTGTCATTCCGCGATTTGCGTTCTAGGCATTTATATAAGTGTTTACTGGTCTGCAATTCAGGTGTAAACCATCTAGGGAAAAGGCCACGGCGGGCTGATGGTTTGCAGGAGGGTGTGAGCCGCATTAGTGAGGTGTTGAGCCATGAGTCAAAGGCGTCGGGGGATAGTTGATTATTGGGTAGGCATGTAGGCGGGGGAGGCTGGAGGAGGGCGTCAGCTAGGTCAGGAAGGATTATTTCAGCATTTGCTTAGATTCAGAGGTTCAGGTACGGGAAGCGGATTGGGTGAGTGAATGGCGAAAGAGACAATGAAGTGCCGATAGGGGTGGGGTGGAGGGTTTAGATATATCCGGTTATGGGAGCTGAAGATTGCATCAAGAGTGTGTCCTTTATAGTGAGTCGGGCCATTTATGTGAGGTTGGAGGTTAATCGCGTCTAGGCCGTCAACCAGAGTGTGAGTCATGCGGTTGGTGGGAATGTCGAGCCATATGCTGAAATCTCCTAGAAGGGTGAGGTTGGGATGGTTTAGTTGGAGGGTGGCAATAGAGTGGCAGAGGTTGTTTGAGAATTGTCTATCGTAGCCAGGGGGTCTGTAGATTATTAGGAAGCTGTGCGAGAACGAAGGGAAAGGGATAGTTTAACAAGGAGTGATTCGCAGGAAGGAATGGAAGGTTGGTTGTCGATGATTGAGGCGTGGAAGTGAGACTTGAAGGCGAATGCTTTTCCTCCTCCTCTAGAGGAACGGTTCAGTGGGATGAGGGAGTAGTTGGGGGGGGGGGGGATTAGGGGGGGAAGCCTTCATTGGCGATAGGGGCAAAGTCGTCAGAGAACCAGGTTTCGGTGATGAAGACCAGGTCTGATTTGTCAGAGGCGAGGAGGTCAAAGATGCTGTGTCTGTTTTTTGCTACAGATCGGGCATTAAACAGGATGCAATTCACTTCGGTAGAAGAGGTTACTGCCGGAGCTGCAGAGATGGGGGGTGAGGGGGAGGGTGGAACCTGGAGAGCGAGAGGGGTGGGGTGGTTGATGGTCGATGGGAAGAGTGGGCGAGCGGAAAAGTTGGTTGGTTTCGGGTGGGAGTGGATGGACGCGTGTGTTGGGATGATTGGGTTTGGCACGGGATTTGAAGGCAGGGTGCGAGGGTTAGGAGTTTCAGTTGTGGTCGGTGAGAAACCGTGGGAGAGGGGTTTCAGGCAGGGTGAGGCATGGGGGGAGGGAGGTGAATGGGGGGTGAGGTGGTGGGTCGAGACGGGGGGGATGAGTGCTGAGAGATTGAGGGGGACCAGGTACGTTTCCACTTTAGTGTCTTTGTTGCGATTGGTGTGTGCGAGAGGGTAGGGGTCAGAGGGGGAGAGGGATGAGGCTTCCGTTCTTGCTAGGGTTAGTGGTGCAATTTTTAGGGAGGGAAAGGAGTGTGGTCGGGGAGGATGCTGGTGGGGGTTGATGAGAAAAGCATGGGGTGCATGATTGCTGGACAGGGTGTGCCTGGGAGGCTAGTGAGGGGAGCGGGTATGATCTTAGTAGGCTGATCGGTGGAGGGGTTCAGAGGAGCAGTGGTCTTAGGATGGTTGGCTCGCCATCGTGCCCCTCTTGCTTGGTGTTTGGAAAGGGGATGGGTAGGCGATGTGGTGGAGGGTGGGATGATTTGGGGACGGGAGGTGGGGCTGGCAGGAGGGGGGCGGTGAGATTATTCAAGGTTTAACTAAACAGGGTGATGATATTCACGTATACTTCGTTTTAATGTTCTAATTACAAACTAGGCTGCAGATATGCCTTTAGGCAGATTGAAATGTAGCTAGACCATAGAATATGCCATTAGTCAGACTATCCAGTTGCAACTACAGCCCAGTTACGCTGTTTGGTAGTCTTTCTTCAAGTATGCTGGGATACAGGTATGCTTTTAGGTGGAGTTTCGAGTGTAACAGCACCACAGATATTGTTTTTAGGTGGACTTAAGTGGAAATTATGAGGACTTTCTAAATGCAGTTATGATAGATATGTTCTAGGCTAAACTTTCTAAATTCAACTTTCAAATGCAATGCTATGGGGCCGATTTTTTTATTGTAATTATGACACAGATAAGCTATAGGGCAGACTTTGTGAATGCAGTTATGACACAGATATGCTATAGGTTAAACTTTCTAGAAAACCTGCCACACAAGTATCAGTCCCCAGCATTCCTTTCCACGGATGTCCAGCAAAGAAAAAAGGGAGACAGCAACCATTTGGTAACCTAGACATTGCTAAGGGAGCACAATAGGGCATACAGCCTAGATGAATGTAAGCCAATATAGGAACAAACCATGGCTATGGCCAAACCACAGAATACTAGGACTTGGCGGACACTAAAACAATGTATGTAATGCATACTGTGGGCATGAGTAACGGCACTTAATTTGCTCGCAAGCCCATTTGTTCGAGGTCCATCTGAATATTACCCCACAAGTAGGTGGAGTTAGGTATATAGAAAGGTGGGATTTGAGGGGGGAACAAAGTCTCCACACACTTTTTGCAATAAAATGTGTTAACTATCAAATGTTAGAACCCGAGTAACCCATTAACAGCCAACGCGCCAGTAAAATGGTCATCCAACTCATGAAACTGTGCGCTTTGAGCAAAAAGGCTGGTTCCCACTAATCGGGTGCCCTCCCCACACAGACAGAGCATTCAGAGCCCTTGGTGTAGAGTTGCTTGACGGAATCGTAGAGTCCGATCCGCACAGAGGCGAAGCTCATCTGACGCTGCAGGCCGGCCACCAGGCCATTGTAGAGACTCTTGGGCCCCTCGGTCTTCACCACGGTGCTGATTGTGCCGAAGACACTCTTGTACTGCAGCGTCCTCGATGGGCTGGACAGAGACTTGCTCTCCCCTTGTATATGAAGGCAGACTTTTTGTGCTTCAGAAGGCTGCAGCTGGATTGAACTGAAAACCTCCTTCTCTGGGTGTTGGGTCATAAGCTCTACCACATTGATCAAGCCATGTTTGCACACACGTGCACAATGTCCTTTCCTCTTACACACAAGTCATTCCTGGCATTCCAAACTGGGCAAAAACCTACTGCTCGATACAAGTCTCCCACTACCACACTTCAAACACTTTACATCTCGACTACCTTCGCCTCCGTTCCTTGACGGCTTGAGGGTGCAAACCTCTTGACTCTCTAGCTTTATGTACCTCATAGTGTACCGGTTGTTCCCTACTCTGTGGTTTCCACTGCCTCGTCCATAGTCAAATATTTGACAAGCAACTTTTCCTTCTACTCTGGTGCTGTTAGTGCAACGCACCAATTGGTCTCTTATTAAGGAGTTAGTCACTGGCCCAAAATCACATGAATGAACTCTTTGAAAGAATTTGAGTCTCTCAAATGTGATCGTTTTCTTGGGCTAAAAGTGGTCTTGAAGTTATTGGAGTGTTGAGGTGAACTCACCTTGGCACCCTTCTAGAGGTTCTGGTAGTCCGTCATACACCCTGCGCGTTTCAGTACCAAATTGTGCAACAGCACAGTTGGCTTTGCTTCCTGGCATGAGAAAACTTGCATGTCCCCGACCCCTCAAGTCTATCAAATGCATGTCGAACATTTTCCTCAATCTCTCCATTCGAATCAGGGAATCCAAGGATCGGATAAGAACTGTGGTGGGGGTGGGATACCAGACGCTGTCATAATTGCAATTCCACACTGGGCGGACCAAGGTGACAACTCCCAATCAGCGGTGTATGCCTGTGGCTGATCCACAACTTTCCGGGAGCTGATCCTAGCTTTGACGTCTACTGGCTCTGGCCGCACTTGCACAGCTCAGAGAAAACAGCAGGTGTTGCGTTTCCAGGGACACCACGTCTCCAACCGCAGGCTCCAGCCACCACCACCACGGCTCTCCGCTAGTCACCAATGAAGAAACTGAAGGAGCCTATAAGGTAGGTTGTAGTCTTTATTAAGAGCCTGCCGAGTGCAGCATTACCTCATCCCAGCAGTAAGCTCCAACTGACTAGAACCCCTGTATACAAGCACTGCAACGGAATAAGAACACACGCACATCATAACAATGACCTAGAACACACACATAAGATACAACTGTATCTTCTGCGTATTTGAGTATCGGAATGTTGGGGTTGAAAATGAGTGAGCTCAGAGGTTCCATTTGATAGTTGTTGGCTTGTCATGTTGCCATTCACCAAGACCAGCTTTACTTGGAGCAGTGGGTAAAAGGTCTTCAGGGTTATGAAGAAGTCTGTCCGTTACAATGCACAGATACCAGACTTCATGTTCTCTTTTGATGAGCAGCAGATCTTATGACCCTAATAGTGAGCACCTGATGTACTCAAAGAAATCAATTACAATATTCACTTGGGGAAAGAGGGAAATGCGGGGTTCCTTCCCCCAAATGGGATATGAAATACTGAAATCTACACAGAAATGTTGTCTTACTTCAGAATTGGTCCCTTTAATATCACGTATGAATTTGTACACATTGCGATGATGGACATTCCACAGATCTCGTCTTCTCTTTTCTAAAGATTAGGATATATTGTGACTAAGCATGTTGGCCCTCCGGTGACATGATTAACAGGTGCCAATACAAGGAGTTGAGTTTCCTGAGCTTCCTTTCATAACTTTTGTAGAGAAGAATTGGCAAGGCTACAAAGGCTGAAGAGCAGAACCCTGATCCCCAATGTTAAACCGGCACTGTTGTTGCAGAGCACGTCTCCTGGCTCGTAGACTGTGGCACACAAGTTCACTTCAAGAACAATAACCATGTAGAACAGAGACAAGGGAACCCCTACCTAGCTGCCACAAATCCACAGATCACCTGCAGCTGGCCCAGAGCTACTTCACAGCCACCTTAAGAATAAGAAACTCCTCTGCATTCTAGCATCCAAGCAGGCGCAAGTGGACGATCATGGCACCCGGGGATATCGCTCAAGTTGTTCTATGGACTTGCAAAACTCCAAGCATAGCCATTGCTCCATTAAGAGCCATCTTAAGGTGGGTGAGGTAGAGGGCATAGCGCCGTTGAATTAATCGGATTGAAAGCACAGTCTCCCCAACATTTGAGTTTAGTCCCTGCGGGGTGCCTTGACACCACTAGATAGTGAAATCACTAGATAGTGAAGGGCTGGCATTCTTCACATAAGGAATACGAAGAAAGATCATAAAGTGAATCCTTTTGTACCCTCTTGAAAGTTTTCAACTATGGAGAAGGACTTGTAGTCTGCCCTTTACATCCAAGTTTGGTTCCATTCAGTACCATTGGTTTCCATTGTGAAACTAGCTTCTGGGACTGTAGTTACAGGGATCGCAGGGTTCTTCCTCTATACACAATTCGTGCCATTGGAACCAGCAATGGTCACTCAGTCAATTCGGATGCATGCCTGCGAGGGCAGAAGTCACTACTAGTGCCGCCTGGCAGCCTCATCCCTTATCGGCTCAGCCTAGAGAGAGAACTGTATGTCCAAGACTGGCACATGTTGATCTGAATAGTCACCAGGCAACAGAGGTGCCAGAAGCCCATGTGAACTGCTTTAAACCAATGCATTGCATGGCCTCTGCTGTGGATGTCTGGCAGGGAACAAGATGGAAGAAAATAATAGGGCACCCCTCGGTTAGAGAAAAAGGGTGCGAGGTAATAGCAGTAGATGCTGCCTGCAAGTCAACAGAAGGACAATTGTTTCCTAGACATTGCTTGCCAAGAATGACATTGTGGGATTCATAAGGGTTCACAGACGTGTGGGACCCATTGATGAAATGCCAGTAGGAGCTGCAATCCACGCTTTAGCACCTCGTGGTGCACTACGGGAAAACCAATGGGTTCTGTGCGAAAAGATTGAGAAGATTTTGGCAGAAGTAATGGAATCGCATGTGGGGCATCAGGTCAGGACTGAGGTGCATTAGTATAAGCTGTGTGTTGGTCTTAGTCCTGAAATAGCAGGGGTGTTGCAACGCTGGATTAAGCTGCAATGACAGTTTCATAACAAGGGTAACAATGGCTGTTGCAGCACAGGTATGCCTCAGAGTTTTCCAGTTATTGCAAAGACTGCATAGGAGTAGGAGTATCGGGCCAGGATTGGAGTTACTGCTTCGGATATGGCGTGGGCCACAGTGCAACAATTGTTGCCGTTTAGGACTGAGCTGCAATGACTAGGCTCTGTGTTGGGCCCAGTATTGCAATGGCAGGGAACGTGTTGTGAATCAGGATTGAGGCACAGTGCATGCTAGCTTAAGGGGCATTGGCAGAGCTCTGAGCGATCCAGTGATCAAACAGCAATGGGTGGTTAAAGGTCCGAGAGGGAGGGCACTGCTGAGCGGACACAGGATGAAAGCAGTCAGGATAGGTAGTCCCGATGCGGACACAGGATGAAAGCAGTCAGGATGGGTAGTCCCGATGCGGACACAGGATGAAAGCAGTCAGGATGGGTAGTCCTGATGCCGACACAAGATGAAAGCAGTCAGTCAGGATGGGTAGTCCCGATGCGGACACAGGATGAAAGCAGTCAGGATAGGTAGTCCCGATGCGGACACAGGATGAAAGCAGTCAGGATGGGTAGTCCCGATGCGGACACAGGATGAAAGCAGTCAGGATGGGTAGTCCCGATGCCGACACAAGATGAAAGCAGTCAGTCAGGATGGGTAGTCCTGATGCCGACACAAGATGAAAGCAGTCAGTCAGGATGGGTAGTCCGGATGCAGACTCTTGACATTAGTGCGGCATTGCTACTAAAGTGAAAAGTAAATAAAAGCTCACGGGCTGTACGTCAAGGGTGGTTTTTAATGCATACACACAAACACAAGGTTTGGCTCAGTTTGTGAAAAATATAAATACTAGAATGAAAACCAAATATTAAGAAAGATTGTACAACAAAGTGCAACTGTGAGGCAACAAAGAAAGCGAAAGGAAAAGAATACTTGAAAAATAAATAATAAAAATAACTGGCATCACAGAAATTAGATCACAGCTTTGTTAATTCTCACAGAACCCCTTGTCATATGTGAACGTAAATGGTTATATATTGGCACCTGTGACGATGACGATGCTAAATCCATTTACGAATTAACCGCAGAGAAAGGAAGAAAGAAAAAAAAATGCAAGGCCAGAAAACCTCTGCGGTTCAAATCTGGAATTGCTTTTGTGCAATATTGCCCACGAGGGCCTGGGGAGAACAGGTCAGCGCACGTGAACTAGAAAGGGAATACACAGGTTCTGCATCTACTCCGGAGCAAAACATGTCTCGATAGTGGGTGACGAAGGGCAAAGCAGTAACTCCATAGACGTTGCAGAGTAGAAAGGGAGCAACACTACTACCATGCTTAACCACAGGCAATCTGAAGAGTCCACGCGCCAGACAACCATCAGCTATTGAAGACGTGCATCTCTCGTCAGCCTTGAAACCGCCCTCGCCACCTCAAGCTCATTATGCATTCGGATTCTTTTTGCCATGGTAAGTGTTCTTCATTTAGGTGGGACCTGAAAACCGCTGATAACTTCAGGATTGAGGTATCTCAGAGATTTGTGTTGGTCTAAATTGTGGAATAGCACGGGGGCTGCAGGGATCAGTCAGACCACCTCGTCACTTGCGTGTGAACACTACCTGAATAGTAAGGGGTTCTGCACAGTAAAAAGGAACTCTTGGCACAGCCATGTCTGGCTCGCATTAACGGTGCAGCAGAAACTGAAGACTAATTGGTGCACTGGCAAAACCGTGTCTCGGTTCCAATCAGTGATCGAAGTGTGGTGGCCAAGAGCGGGCCCCTTCCCAAGGGCTCCTCTCGTCATCAGCCTTAGGTTGCAGAATAGACTACCCCTAGATCTTAGAACTGACCAACCCTAACCCAGATTCAGACAGAAAGTCCTTACCTGGCAACGGACTAATGGCGCCTAACCTGACCGCCTCACTTCCCAACTGACCCCTCGCCCAACCTATTCTTGAACGCCCTCTTAGGATTGCTATGTCTGACCATTGCCAATTGTATACCCTCTGGCATCCCCTGCCTGTATCTTGCTATTGCCACTGGGACCACTTGGTCACTGCTAACCTATGGTTGTATCTATGTTATCACTGTTTATAACTGTTTATTATTCATTGCATGTACCTTCGTACCTCTGTTATTAGCTTCCTATGTATCCTTGTAATGCTTGTGCCCAGCTACCGGAGTGTCTTGGTTCTGCGCTATATTAAACAAACAAGACGGTAAATCAAGCTTCTTGTATTAGATAGAAAATACAGAGTCATTATCAGTGGCGAAGCAGAGAATACAGAAGGTCATGTGTCCCAGCAGTCAGCGCACACAAAGCTCTCTAGGAGCCCACCACTACAGTGCCGGTTACATATCATAGGCAAACACTAATATGTTACAGCACTTGCACAATGGGGATGTTACATTACACGATATTGCAGACATTTGGCAAGGAATGACAATCTCATTTGTGACCTTGTGATACAGTCTTGCAGGGAAATCGTGTTGTATTATAGATAAGCAGCATTTCTGCAAATGCCACCGTCATCTCCCATATATGGGGCTAATGCTATACTTTGAGAATAAGCGGATGGGAAGGTCTGACGTGCCCTCTGCCCTAGGAGGGGTTTGGGCCTGTCCGGGATGCTCCGTGCAGAGGAAGGTGACAGAGGGTCTAAAGCCTAACTGTATGGGACAGCCTAATGTAGCATTGACATACCATAGCACACCACAGCACAACAATCTGGCCACATTAGAACTGAGCGAGAAATTAAATGTTACTCACCGGAGTAACTAACGTACTCGTAGTCCGTAGTCCCCTTTCCTCCATCCTGCATGGGCGTCCCTCGCGAGGGCCAAGAACGGAAACAGAACCTTCTTTCCACCAGAAAAAGGCATTTCCCCTTTAAATGTACTGGCACGTGGGGTCTTATTATAGGGGGATGGACCGAAAACTGGATGAGTTCGGCCAGATTGAGTGTTGCATCGATAGACTTGGAGGTTTAGTCTATGAACATCATATTTTTTCTCTCGTGTCTCAGATTAGGTGGGGTTGAGGATGTACCATATGTAGCTATTTTTTTGAATCCTGGAATTTTATTGGGACCTGATGTTCTTCCCAGTAGCCATGCTTGCAGGTATATTAATGATGTATTTATTATGCACCATTTGTATTCCTCATCTAATTTCTGATTTGTGTTATTCTAATGAGTTGTATTTTTTATTCCTTCTATAAGACTGTTATATGTTCTGTTTATTTTTTACGGTCAATATGTTGGATGATGGGTTATGTTTTCATATGCATTTTCTTTATTTTCTTAATGATTAGATTTCCAATTGTAAAGGTTTCATTTAAAACATATGCAATAAACAGAAATAATTAGGGGATGGATGGTGGGACGTATGGAGGAAGGGGGACTATGGACTAGGAGTACGCTAGTCACTCCGATGAGTAACATTTAATTACTCCGACGTCCCGTCCCCTTTCCTGCATCCTGTATGGCCGATTACAGCTCACAACGCCCTGGGGAGAAGAGCCTGACCTCTAGGCAAATAGATTGCACAGGACCGCTTGGCCAAATGCTGGATCAGCTTTGGCACTGGTATCCAAGGAGTAGTGCTTGCAAAAAGCTGAAGGAGTGGCCCACGCTGCCGTCCTGCTTATCACCTGCCAGGGAACATGGCGCTGAAAAGCGACTGCTGTCGCCTTAGCTCTTACCGTTGCACCATGTATGCCCCCAGGCTCATTGCCGTCATACATCAAGCTATGGATGCTTGGAGGCTTGCTGCCCAGGCCTGGAACCTCCAAATATTACAAACAAAGCGTCCGTCTTGCAGACGCCTTTCGTTCTGTCTAGATAGAATTTCAACAGTCCCCTGACATCCAGGCAGTGAAGAGTTTTCTATGCATCTTCCTTGGGGTCCGGGAAGAATGTGGGGAGCACAATCTGCTCGTTGATCTGGAATGACGATACCACCTTCGGAAGAAACTTGTGGCGAGTGCGGAATATGACCTTGTATTTGTGAAATCTAGTGTATGGCTCCGAGGCGACTAACGCCTGGATCTCACTCTGCAAGGTGACGCAAGACCAACCAGAAGGGCTGTCTTCAGCTCAATCAACTTAATGTCTGCCATGTACATGGGTTCAAACGGTTTGTGTACTATAGCACTTATACTACATTCAGGTCCCAAAACGGGATACAGGTGTATGACCGGAGGGCAGAGCCTGATCAACCCCATCAGATGTTTCTTCACTACAGGATTGGCCAAAAACAGTATCAGAGAGTCAAGGTTCCTGTAGGCACCAATAGCGGCCAGGTACATTCCGCCGGTATCTACCTAGATGCCAGACCTAGTGGGTTCACCCCCTGTTCCTTACCCCAAAAGCAGAACCTAGTCCATTTACTTTGGTACTGCTTGTGCGAAGCCCGACTCTTGGCACAGTGAATGATCTCCAGATTGTCGCTGGACATCTGAAGTTGGTGGAGTGTTAGCTGCTCAGGAACCAGGCCACTAGGGATAGCCTCTCCAGAAAGGGGTGTAGAACTGTGCCTCCCTGCTGTGCTAGTAGAGGGCCCTTCCTGAGGGGGGGCATCATATCCGGCTGAAATTACATCTGTCGCAGGTCTGAGAACAAGGGCCGCACCGGCCAGCGCAGCGCCACAAGGCTGATCCCGAGGTTCCTGGAGCTCCTGATCATGCTCACTACCTTGTGCACAAACTGTGTGGGTGGGATGCATATTCCCACATCCCATCCCAGGGTATCTGGAGTGCGTCCCTTAGAGAGTTGCATCCCCTTCCTCCTCAGGACGTGAATTGCTGCCACGTCTGATTGTGTACGGTCGCGAGCAGGTCTGTTGTTGGGTGACCCCATCTGTTGAATGGGTGACCCCATCTGCTGAACCTGGAGGACTCTCCCATTCAGTAGCCACTTGTAATTATCGGCGGCCAGGCGACTAAGCCGGTCTACCTGCAGGTTGGACTCTCCTGAAGGTGGACCGCCGAGAGCCACACTTCCTGGCTGATAGCCCAATCCCAGATATCCCAGGTCAATATACAACATGCAGATTATGTTTGTCTGGATGCAAACTGACCTGCCTTTGATGGGTCGGTAGAAAAGACCGGAGTGCCAACTTTATAGCCATAAACTCCAGCCAGTTGACGTGATTCTGCCAGTCGGTCAGGGTCAAGAGGCCATGCACTGAGTGCGTTCCCAATGTGGCTCTCCACCCACGGAGTGAGGAATCTGTGGTATTGGTGTACTCTATGGGAGCGGACGGAATGGTCTGCCTACCAGAATTCTCTTCCTGTTGCCACCATCGGAGGTTGTGGGCCAGATGTTGATGGTGGGATGCCGAGCCCTCCCAACTCCCAACTCCCCCCTCTCCCCGACGGCACGATGCCTGATCCCGAGAATCTGTGAAATGCAACTGGAGCCTCCTCATGCGGAGCCTGGTATAAAAGGACCGGCAGAAGAAATGCTGCTAGTTCATCCAGAAGGTGTTAATACCAGTCTGTATTCCCAGGTAGAATAGGGTAGAGATGAGCCTGTCTGCTGAGTCTCGAATCTGCTATACCCAAGTACCCCAGACTAGCCAGTGTTCGAGATACGGGTAGACCTGCAGCCCCTCCAACCTGAGGAGAGCTGCCACTACAATCATGAGCCTTGTGAAGACTTGCAGAGCTGAATTTAACCCAAAGAGCAGAACCTTGTACTGGAAATGGAGGCCCATGAACTGGAACCTGGGGAAGGCCCCTTGATGCTGCATAATAGGAATGTAGAGATACGCATCTTTCAGGTCCAGGTCCAGGGAACACGTCCAGTCTCCCCCCCACAGTGTCTCAGCAATGAGTGCTGGCATCACCATCTTGAACTTCTGCAAGGGTAGGTAAAGAATCAGGGAAGACGGATCCAACACTACTCCCAGAACCACCTAGTTCTTCTGGATATTGAAGACGCAGGAGTAAAAGTCCTGCTTGGGGGGGGCTGCTCTACCGCTTCGCTCTCTGCAAGGGAGCGAATCCCCACTAGGAATGATGGTGTGCCGATCTGGAGGAGGGCAGGGGAACTCTGAGGGAGAGAATGAAGAGGTAGCTGGAAACCCCAGGACACCACTGAGATGACCCATGCGTCCATGAACTTTGCCCGCCAAGACTGACTGTGCAGGGCCAGCCTGCCCCTGACTGTGGTGCTGTGGACGTGAAATGAAAATATGGCATTGTTTCTTCTGGTCAGAGGCTAATGAAGAGGAGGGGGGGTTGGGAGGAGGGCTACCTCAGTGGGTTATGTGATGAATCTGATGGTGTCATCGCTCCTTTCCTGCCTGATCCTGACCCTGGGGGTGGCTATGCGAGGGAGGACCACATGAGGGGAGGCGACCTTCAGAAGGACGGACTGAAATCAAATGAGACATGATATCCCGTTTTACTTTTAGGGATACCCCCGCCATTCCCCATGCCTTAATGGAATATAGTGAAATCCCCCTTCATCACGTAAAGACTGCAGAATATTTTACATCCACTAAAACAGAATGTACCGAGACGAGAAAGAGGACTGCCGTGAGAAAGAGCGTGAACCATAATGCGCAGTCTAGTGTTGTGACGAATGTGATTGGACCAAGAAACTTTCCAGTCCGGAGGCGGAAGTTTGAATCAATCGCCACTGAAAGATGGAGACCTTTGTTTTCCAAGCGTCGGCTTGCCAGTCGAGAGACGCAGAGTGAGGGGTAGAGCAGACGGTGTCCCTACCCGGGAGTGAACCTTGAAGGCAGTTGAGTGGAGGCGACGAGAGAGGGAGCGGACGCAAGCACTCCTGGCAGATGGGAAACTAGAGCCGTGGCTGCAGAGCACTGCCAGCGGGAGAAGAGGTGCCGAGACAAGCTCTGGACAGGCCACGTAGTGCAGTGGTGCCAGTTGACTGTGGAAGCGCCAGAAGACGGAAGTTGCGGCGGGAACTGGAAGCCAGGACGGGCTTTGTTCCGATGCAAGTAGCAAGAATGCTCTGTGCTGCCGACTGGGGAAAGCTGTTCGAGTCCAACGGATACAGAGGAGAGTACCCAAATGGGTACCATTGGAGCTTGATAAAGCATATGTTGCCGGCGAACCCAGAGGGGAGAAAGGGATGCCGAAAATGAAGCAGAGAGACTCTGAAAAGTTAATCGATTGTCAAGAGTGGGGAATACACAGTGGAATCCGTGTCATCTTCATCACAGTACCTTGCCATAAAAACAACTTGGGGACGACCCATGCCCCCTTGTGCTGAATGGTAAAGATCTAGGCGAAATGCCGATCTGTGATTCACACCTATAAGGAATTGTATAAAGAGAACCTACCAGGTGTTTTGCGATTCTGGGACCTGTATCAACATTGTGTAAAAAAACTGTGCAAGAGAAGCTGGCTGGCGATTATAGCAGGTGTTTTGCAAGTCTGGGACCCGCACCCAAGTTGTGTTATCTTGGAAGGAGACTCCTAAGGAAGACCTATACCCTTAAAGGCATGGTCTAGTAAACATTTTTATTGTCCCAACGGGTCGGCCATGTTTTTTTAAGCCTAAGTGGCTCGATTTTAGAAAACTTTCCTATGGACCTTACCCGAGTTTTCGTCCATTAAACGCATGCGAAAACAAGCACCAGGGAGCCGCCATTTTCTGATAATCCTATCTTTTCCCCGATCGCCCTGGCGGACCTGCCTTTGCGGCACTAAATCAATTCCCCCGCCCCTGAGACTGTCATCAGCAGACTCGTACCGCCCATTTCCCAACGCCAAAGCACGTCTCGTGTCAACATTCGCTGCGCTTCAGCTAATGACGTGTCGCCATGGAAATGGCAGGACGCCTCTCTCCTCAATAAGTATAAACAGACCGTTTCACAACACACAGCAGCCGATTTTCGATTCCATTCCTCTCTGTGTTACTTTGAGTATTCTGTGACTCGTTTCAGTGCTCTGGTCAGCTACCTTCGCCGCTTGTAGCCCGTGTGAACAGATATCAGTACCACCGCTATAAATTATTTTAGTTTGTTTAACACACAATGGCTACAATAATGCCCTACATGTACGAGCCCGAGTATACCGAGGAGGAACTACTGTAAAGGGAAGCACGCGAAAACGATGGGGATTCGGACGGCAGTTGGCAGGACGAATCAACAGATGAAGAGCCTGGGCCTAGTCGAATGGACGGCGTCTCCACCTGGTGCACATGCAATCGGTGCAAGCTAATGCCAACTGCGGACGAGAACTGCTGCTGCCGAGAAAACTCGGGATGCCTGGCCTACATTTCGGAAGGCGAGCCACAACCGCAATGCATCACCGAGCTGCCAGAATTCAGGGCAGCCTGCCTCACACGGGTCGTGTTGAGAATAATGATGGTGCTTATGCACGAACTTCGAGCAACTGTTCGTCCTCGTAATCCGAGTAACGAGTAAGTATACTCTGCTTGTCATGCCACTCCTATTTCATGTTCTTCTACTATATCCAAAATTACATCTACATATCATTGTAACGCATGCAAGTCATTCAATAGTGTGCATTGTCTAGATAGCATTTGTCCGTGTAAAATGCCATTAGTTACAAGAATCGTCATTGACAACAAACGTTTATTAAACTTATCTGGGTCATTTAAAAACAGTTTGTTTCATTCCTTTTCACAGGTGGTACAGGCTGGTGGCCTATCGTTCCTTTACATGGTGGCTTCACGGGAGGCTTGGACACCGCGTTCGAAGAGTAATACCCGCCTGTGCAGTTCGTGCCATTAGAGAAACGTTCCCGAGTGACAGCGGTCAGTACAGGGGATTTTCTCTCGCTGTGCTGCAACCTGACCTGTATAATCTTTAAAGTCTTCTATTTTTGTGTCATGAAAATAAGATACAAAATAAAACACCACATATATTTTAACAACGTTTGTCTCGATTTTTTTAAATGAATCAAGTGTGTCTCCATTCAAGGATGGACGTCAGACACCTGTGCAGGGTGGTCACTATCTATCTAAGCTAACATAACATATTCTCGATAATGCCTGCACTAAATAACATTTGTTCAAAGTCTTTCAGTAGGTTATGTCTCTATAAAAGTCACACATATATCTATACTAACAATTACCATTGGATTATACAGGCCCTAGGGTCTTGGCCACTATAATACACCGGTTCAAGTGTGGGTCTGTGCTCACAAGAATCTCCGGTATGTGGCATTTGTTATTGATAAGCAACGATATACTATCATTGATATAAAGACGATATACTGTATATTGATATAAAGGCGGTTCGCGCCGGTGGATGAGCGCTGGCATGGGGGGCTGTCCAGGGCGCGAAAGGCCAAGGTGCCAAACTGCATGTACACTTCAAAAGGTGTCCCACGCCAAGGGGCCATCGGTCACATGGCCTCCTCAGACCCCGTGTCTCCAGGCAGGCTTCCCCTGAGGCAGGCCGCCCCCCTGCAATCCACATAAGTGTGTCTCCATTTAGCAGTCTTCCTGTGCCTTATCTGCACGCCCCAGGGCCATCCATCCCACCACCCTCTATCAAAGGCGGTTCACACCCGGGGATGAGTGCTGGCATGGGGGGCTGTCCGGGGCGCGAAAGGCCAAGGTGCCAAACTGCATGTACACTTCAAAAGGTGTCCCACGCCAAGGGGCCATCGGTCACATGGCCTCCTCAGACCCCGTGTCTCCAGGCAGGCCTCCCCTGAGGCAGGCCGCCCCCCTGCAATCCACATAAGTGTGTCTCCATTCAGCAGTCTTCCTGTGCCTTATCTGCACGCCCCAGGGCCATCATCCCACCACCCTCTATCAAAGGCGGTTCACACCCGGGGATGAGCGCTGGCATGGGGGGCTGTCCGGGGCGCGAAAGGCCAAGGTGCCAAACTGCATGTACACTTCAAAAGGTGTCCCACGCCAAGGGGCCATCGGTCACATGGCCTCCTCAGACCCCGTGTCTCCAGGCAGGCCTCCCCTGAGGCAGGCCGCCCCCCTAATACCACGACATACATACGTCATTCATTCACAAACACACCCCAGTTTCTAATACTTTAAAAACCACTCGATATGTCTCATGAGAACATCTTTGTGCTTTGCAAGTCAACTCTTGAACGTGCTACCTGGGAACCACTGAGATCTATGCTAATCTGCTTGTCGTCGTGCTATCCGTGAACTCTGTGACCGACCACTTCGAGCATACCCATCAGTGCGCTACCTGTGGCCATCCACCTATTCTCCCGCAACATACTGCTCTGCTTGCTGAACCCAACTGTTTGCTGGTCAAGGTAAGGCCATGTATCCTGGTTATATTTCGCAGATTTTTAAATTTCTATCTGTTTTCCAGTAGAGTACAAAATAGTGCTATCTTCATTGGTCTCATTGGTATTGACTTCAGTTTCCCTTGCTATGCTATCAATAGATCTATTTATTTTCATCTGTGACTATTGTGATTGAATTGCATCCTTTGGGGGTCCAGTCAATAATGTTAGCATGTTTCCTTCTCGTGCAAGACAGAACATCCAAGGGACGAGTCACATGTTCAGATTTCAGTCACATCAATTATACATTTCTACAACTTATGCAAATACTAAGCAGCACATAATGAACTGGTATAGTTCCTGCGACCAAAACAAACCTTACATTGATCATTGTATGATTCATTTACTTTTGTATCAAATCTTTACTCTTGAAGATTGTATAATAACGTCGATATTTACTTTTCAGATTCATCAACAATGCCTGCCTGTTCGATTAGCGGTTGCCCTTCGAAGACCCATGCGAAATCTGAAGGAACTACAATGCATGTATTCCCGAAAACTGTTGATCGAATAAGAGAATGGGGCAGACATTGCGGATATCCACTGGATGAGCTGGAAAGTAGAGTCCAACAAGTCTTAGAGGACAAGAGGGGTGATCGATACCGCATCTGCAGCCGGCACTTTTCCTTGAACATGTACACAACTTCTTGGGTAACAAAGAAGAATAAACGGCGAACGACACGGAAATTGCGCGAAAACGCTATTCCCACTCTATTGGTCCACATTCCGCCACCGGTGAGTCAAGTGTCCGGATTTAGCTTTAGGCCTTGCGGTAGTGTGTAGCCGAATGGATTAATAGATATTGTAGGTGTTCTAGCCCTTGTAATAATTTCGATATTGATATGAGTGTATACTTTTTTGAATAATGACATTTATCAATATATTCTTTTTCGATTTCATAACCCACAAACGCAATGTGTATATATATGGGGAGAGGGAACTGTGCTGTATTGAGCATTTTTCAAGTATTCTGTCGGCTTACATGGCTATTTTTAATATTGGAATTTCATTATCAATCATTAATTGACCTTTACAACTTCTTGACTATCCCTTGAATCTGAAGCAAGAACATTCTACATCCTTGACGTGGTCGCAGTTATCAACCACTTCTAGCGCGTATCAGGTAATCTTACTAGGCTAATCCGCTACAGACTTGTTTTATGCATGTCAAGTAATAGTTTTATTCTATCGTGTAATTATTTTACAGAATGTTTGGTTACTGCTTTCCAATTAATATACACCTTATTTATCGTCCACTGGTGTGTTTTCAGTTATAATTAGTGTTATCCATACTAATGCAAGTACTGTCTTTCAGGGAGATGCTGAAGCGTCCGCCACATCTACGTTTCTAGATGTTCCTCACCAGCAGGATGTATGGATACTGACAGCTCCATCGAGCGTCATCATCAGAGCTGGAATTCTTGTCGTTTGATTGTTCTACACAATGTTTCATTCGTGGTTAGCCGTTGATATGTACCTGTGCTGTCGACCCCAGGTGTGTATTATGTTTTCACAATTGTAATCCTCACTAATGCAAGTACTATGTTTCAGGCAGTTGGAGCGTCAACCCCTGCACTTGATGCAGAGCCTGACATTCAAGTATACGAATCGGCGCAACAGCTTTCGGAAGTGCGCACTACATTTGCAACATCCATAGATATTCTTCAGCAGCACGAGGTATGGATAATGACAGCTCCATCATGCGTGATCATATAACGTGATTCCATTTGCTATACTTTCTTCCCTATTAACGCAAGTGCTGTGTTTCAGGGAGACGACGGGGCTTCCACAACAATCAAAACATCTCATTTAGATGATGCAGATGTAAAGGAATCGTTGAAATAAGTCGATGAAATGTGATCATATTTGGATTTTCCTTCATTCTTTTGGACAATGCATCATTTGCGGTTATCTCTTTATATGTACCTGTGCCGTCGACCCGAAGTGTGTGTTGTGTTTCCAATATTGAAAAGCATACTAATGCAAGTACTGTGTTTCAGGGAGATGCGGATGCCTCCTCTCCAATACAACCATTCATGGCAGTCCATGCAGAGCTAGAGGTATGGATACTGACAGTTCCATCGAAATAGATCATCACTGGTCGAATACTTGTCCTTTGATTGTTGCACACAATGTTTAAATCGTATTTGGCTATTAAGATGTACCTGTGTGTTCGTCCTCACGTGTGTTTTATGCTAACAATATTTTGATACATAGTAATGAAAGTACTATGTTTCAGGGAGACGATGGAGCCTCATTCCGTGCTGTCTATGCGGATACAGAAAATATAGTCCTTGCAGCGCAAGAGGAAGGGAGGACATGCGGAAACGAATCAGAGCTACAGCGTGCAGATGTTGAAGGTCGAGTCAAAAAAGTTGCAAAGAAAAAAAAAAAAAAAGGTTAGTTACAAACAGTTTTTTTGTGGTGGGGACTATTTTATGTTTTTTTCCAGTCAATTCTACTACACTCCATCTTGTGTTTAAACTGAACATCCCTTTTCCAATCTCTCCTCCAGTTACCCGTGGGCGTCAGAACTATACACACAAAGACAGTGAAGCGAATGAGAGATGTGGCTTGCCAGACCATGTACACTATGGAGGAACTATTAATTGAGGCGAGGCGTGTTCAGGCCCGAGATGTTCATGTCCAATGGCCAGAACATGAATTAACTGTGTTTGGAGACTACAGCAAAGTTGCATTGGACCATAGCTACAGTGCGACCGGACCACCACAAGAAGATGTTATTGAATGTATTGAAGATAGCTCTGAAGTAGTTGCAGATCAATTTACACAATCTACACCCGCCAAAAATTTGCCACCAAAAAACATGTCGACATTGTTGTGTTCTCCCATCAATGTTGAAGTAGCAGATGTTGAAATGAGAGAGAATGAACCAGCCGCAGCATCCATAGACGCATCAGAACTTGATAGCAGCGATATTACTTTCCAATGTGTTCAAATCTCCACAACATCACAGGCCGAAACAACGTTGACGCAGGATGACAGTCTAATGAGAGAGAGCAAATACATTGTATTCGACAGTTGTTTGATGGAAATTATAAGTATGCTGAAATGTGTGCGTTCCATTAGAGGGAATGTATGTGGGAAGCCATTGATTAATGTGACTCGTCAAATAAAAGGCAGTAACGTCAAAATAAATGCCGCCTGTAGATTAAATCATAGGTTCTCATGGGCTGCACAACCAATGCTGGGGAAAATGCCAGCAGGCAATCTACTGTGTGCAGCTGCATCACTTTTTAGTGGCTCCAGTTTTAGAAAGTTAGAGGCTTTCTTTCAGTTTGTGGGACTCCATTTCATTTCTAAAGCGCTGTACTACACATACCAACGTGATTATCTGTTTCCGGCCATTAGTGATGCTTGGAAAATTGAACAATTGTCTCTAGCAAGTACATTCGAAGGCAAACGATTCAGGCTAGCCGGCGATGGACAGTGCGATAGCCCTGGATTTTCTGCCAAGTACTGCACCTACCACTTTCAGGACATGGATAGTAAGAAAATTGTGAGTTCGGAGGTCGTGCAGGTAACACAATGTACATCCTCAGTGGCCATGGAGAAACTAGGATTTTTAAAATCAGTGGAACATCTACAATCGAGGGGGATGCACATCGACCTCATAGCCACGGATAGACACGTTTCAATTGCCAAGACAATGATAGAGCAGTTCCCACATATTAAACATCAATTTGACGTATGGCATCTTGCTAAATCTATCAATAAGAAAATCTCGGCTGCAGGAAAAAAAAAAGGTTTTGAAAGTATTTTGCAGTGGTCACATTCTATCACCAACCATCTTTGGTGGAGCTCAAAAACTTGTGAGGGGTCAGTGGAAATACTACTTGAAAAATGGCGGTCACTGATGCACCACTGTACCAACGTTCACCGTTGGACAGCAAATGAACATTTCCACCAATGTGAACATGGCCCTTTGTCCCCAGAGGAGGCACGGAAGAAGAAGTGGTTGATTCCATCTTCACCGACACACAAAGCCATTGAGAAGATTGTTTTCGACAAAACTCTATCAAGAGATTTGAGAGGACTGACAGAATTCTGTCACACAGGAGATTTGGAGGTGTTCCACAATATGTGCCTAAAGTACAGGCCAAAGCGCTTGCATTTTAGCTTTCGGGGCCTGAAACATCGCACTCTACTAGCGTTCTTGGCCCATAACAGCAATGTCGGACGTGAACAATCTAGGACTAGGGGTAAAGTAAGGATGCCTCGCTACACTAAGGTGTTTTCAAAACGAAGTAAGCGATGGGTGATCAAACCAGTCTATGATGAAATGCAGTTCGACTTTGTGAAAGGCCTTATTGTTGCTGTGTTAGAGAAGCACAGATATGGAATTTTGGACGTTTCTGTACAGAGCAGTGATCCATTGCCACCAAACATTGCGACTGTGCCATGCCCACCCGATGCACAGCTGATTGTGAAGTACAAATCCCGGTTCAAATAATTGCAATACGATTGTCTTTTTGTAAATAAATGTTATTGTACAGTGTACGTGTAAACCTAACCCCTAACTTCACCATCATGGGTGGCGAACAAGCTGGGTGTCATCTTTGAATTCTCTCTATTCACCTCACATATGTGTATGTATATATTTTTCTCATGTCTCATCTCATGTAAATGTAAATGCTGCGCACTGTTAACGGAGGGGAGGCTTGCGTATTGCAAATAATAAAACAAACAATAAATCTCACTTTTAACTCAACTCCTGTGGTACTTTATACTTTCCCTGACCTTCCGCCAATAATTTAATGTCTCAATTTGGGCTGCAAAGCTCGCAGACAACGGCGACAAAATTGGGGCACTTAGAACGCGCCAGCCAAGCGGGCAGTGGCATTTGGGAGAGAAGCCAGTTCCCATTTGCACATTGAGGCGCACTACATAGACGGGTTCTAAACTTCAAGTTCTCATAGATGCCTATACTACGTGATGTTGCAAATGAAGAATGCGAAGGACAGCGCCCAGATGAGGCCCACAAGTCGCACTGGAAGTATAAGGGTCTATTGTTTTTTGACCTTGAGACAGGGACCATGCCGAAAGAACTACATTTGAAGGGAGTGCGCAATAACGTAAGAGACGATAAGGCAGAAAATTCAGAAACTAGAGTTTCAGTTTAGTTCAGTATACGAAAAATCGTTGTCAAGAGCACGGTCCGTTTTACAGACTGCATTACGAAGAGACACAATGGAAATTTCAAATATAATATAAGTAAATCTTTACACGCTTTTATACCGGAATGAAGATTTAATGAATGGATGCATGAATAAATGAATGAAGAGCTAGGAAAAGCAAGTAAAACGTGTTCGTAGTGGGCACATGGGCATGCAGGTCCACTGGTCTCACCGATCTCGGTCCTTGGCCCAGCCACTTTTTCCTGCACTGCCTACCTGCACTACGGGACTCTCTCTGTATCCTTCAGCCCCTTCTCCCGGCATTTACCTTGCACTTGCCACCAGCTGGCCCTATTATTTAATTTGTATTCAACTAACCATGTACAGCCCTTCCCCATGCGCGATCAGAAAGACACCTGACCTAGTAGGAACGTTGTCTGTCTGCCCTTGTTCCCCACCTGCCTCATCACGCCTAGAAACACGAGTATAGGTGCGTTACAAATGCCATATCATATATCATATCATTCCTCACGCATGTAGACTAACTGTCGTTTATCATTGTGTGTTTGCCTCGATTTATCTCGTTACTTTTCGCATTGATTTTATAGACAAACATACTCCATTGAACTATCCTTGCAAGCAAATAGTTTCTGATCGGCCATAATAAATAAAATGAGTAATATTAATGAAGTTCGGCTAGCGAGACTAATTATCATTTTTTTGTTTTCATAACAGGTATTTGATCCCTTTCTGCCACTGCCATCTGTTTGAGACACCGGCGGATGGATTCTTCAGCAGACACCTGCAGCTTTGTGTCAACAACTGGAGCACGATCACCATATTATGGGACGATCGCCAAGGGCCCACATGCCCTTACGCTGTACTAGTGGCTAGAAGCAACATAACCTTTAGGCTGGACTAGTGCCTATTTGATGGAACAGCCTTGCGGTTCACCGCGCTTCCAAAGTGATTCTTTTTACGAAAATGAACACCCTGTGTACCATAAAGGAACACCGCGTGACTCAAGATGAAACGGGACAGTTATTTATTGCGGATACAGATAAGAAAATAAATGGCTTCCGGAGTTCATATGGCAATTGCTAAATATTCTCTAAACATTTAATGTCAAATAAATGTACTTTACCAAATGTACCGTGTTGCTGTTTCATTGTAAAGTACAGTTTCATATTCCGAATTGTGGCGCGCTGTGTTGCGAGTTGATCTGTGTTGGTTTCCGGGTTCTGTGTGGAGTCGCGCAGAAGACGACTGGGCGCGTTTGCCTATGCAGCACAGTAACGTCACGGGGAGAGGCGGGGAATATGTATGTTTTGATAATGTCAGGCTCAGGGGCGGGGGAATTGATTTAGTGCCGCAAAAGCAGGTCCGCCAGGGCGATCGGGGAAAAGATAGGATTATCAGAAAATGGCGGCTCCCTGGTGCTTGTTTTCGCATGCGTTTAATGGACGAAAACTCGGGTAAGGTCCATAGGAAAGTTTTCTAAAATCAAGCCACTTAGGCTTAAAAAAACATGGCCGACCCGTTGGGACAATAAAAATTTTTACTAGACCATGCCTTTAAGATTTCAATTGTATGGAATGTGGAAAAAGGCCTGGGGAAGGGAGTCATTTACCCTGGAGTGAAGTGCAACAGAGTTATCCTCTTGGGCTATAAAAGAAAATGGTTATTCTTTGAACTTTTTTTTTGGTGGAGAGAATCGCAGGGAAGGGAGTCATTCCCTCTGGAACTGTGAACATCCATTAGGAACTTTTGTTGGAGGTATACCTTTTGTTGAACTTGAACATCTGCGTATTTTCTTAGCCAAACACAATGCCCTTAAGACCTTAGAGTTAATTTTAGAATGCGAGTGCTAGGATAGGATTCCGGACACAGGACATTTTTGCTTTGGGCATCTTGACACTTGACAGACCCTTAGTTTTGGTTGAGGTAGGGAAAGACCGCCTAGATAAGGGACAGTGAGGCATTTCCCAACCCCTTTTTATTTAATAAAAGTCTCAATGACCATGAGGTCTTGGTGTCTGCGTCTCATTCTTAGTTCCTCAGAGTTAGTAATGCTATTTGTTGTCCGTGGTGTGTTAACATTCGTTTAAGAATACAGCAAAATCAGCTACAGTAGAATAGAGTCACCATAATAGTTTAAGATGCCATAGGTCCCAGTCCATGAGTTTGGCTAACCAGTCGTGTTGTGCCATTGCCACTGATTTTCGGAGTGATAACCATCCTTACCCTTAAGCCCTTCCACTGACTGAAGAAATGAGAGGTCGTCAGTCAGACTAGATGCTATGAACATGAAACAGAAGTTCATAACACCATTGGGAAACTCATGGTTAAAGCTACGAGTCCGAAACTGGCGTAATACGATAAAAGAAGAGTACCATATGCGATGAACGTTCAGCGTAGGAATCCACAATGCTGGGAGCCATTAGGTCCCGTTTGGTTTCTTCAAGAGCTTAGTTACAGCAGGATGCGAACATCTACCAGGAACTATTTCGGACTCACCAGGTCAACTGGTTTCATACACGCTTACCGAGGCGCCATTACCTCTGCATGTATTTGGGAATGTGTGTTGACAGATTCATAAGACCTACAAAGCAAAATGGGCCATGTTGGATTAAAAAAAAAAAAATCTAAAGTTTGCCTCTCCTGTGGATACTAGCTTTGAAGAAAGCACCTCGTGCCCCAGATGCAGCTCCTGCTTACTGGGTGATGCTCGATACAGAGGGACTGCTTGTTGCCCCTGCTCATCAAATCCTTTTCAATCCCTCCGGGTGAAATACATAACAAATGAGTATTACCAGGGCATTTCACGGAAATCCCAGGCAATGCTCGGTCTACTTGATGGCAACGCTCTGAGCACCGGGACATTTTATTGCTATACATGGACTTTTGATGGCAAAAACAGGCTACATTGTGATTAGCTATGCTTTTGATATAGCCTAACGTGGTCTACCTTGCGCAACTTGCCATTTTGGCAGCTTTGCAATATCCAAGAGATGATAAACAGGCCTGGTCGCAGAATTTTCCTACCACAGCATTTCATAGCAGCACCTGTTAAGCGATTGTGGTACCTGGGCACAGGATGGCAAAAGACAGCAAAATATAAAATGCCTGGCAAAGGCTCCCTCATGCCAAATATACTGAATAAGGCAATGCCTGTTAAGTGAGTGGGCCTGGATACAAGTGGCACAATAGCAATGCCTATGCTGGCTTATTGTTTAAATACGTGTTAATAGTACACGCTTATTTTAATTGCCATAATTTCATTAAGTTTATTTTAATTTGCATTATTACATTAAATGAAACATTAGAAATACTATTTCTAGATAATGCTCTTATTGGTGGACTTCTATTAATGGTGTTCTTGCTAACGCTATGCTTAAAACGATTTTAATGAGGCTTTTTATGACTGCAGTAATTGTTAATGTGAAAATGTTGTGGCCAATTAGTCGCCGTCAACTCAGTTTCGAAGATTGGATTATTAGTTATGTCGTCCGTGTTTATTATTATTATTATTTTTTTGGACCACACCACGTTTGAAGGATGCTATAAACATCTCAGTGGTGCAATTCCCTGAATGCATAATGGGATCAATGGGGCCCATACATCATTTGCTGAGAGCTCCATAATTTACCATCATTTTAGATGCAACATTAGCTTAAATGAGATGTAACAATTGGAACAGTTTCGTTAGCAGATTTGTAATTACATCTCTTTATTAACGAATGCCACTTCGGACTGTCGTTACAAGACCCGGTTTGGCAATGGAGTTGGAGGCACAAGAGTAGGTATAATGAAGGCCCCCCTCCCCCCTTTAGGTGCGTCATTTTGCACGAAGCTGAAGGATAGGACCCAAAAGTGTACACGAGAACGGGCATTTCAAGGAGGGTGGCAAAGTCCATTCTCAGCCATTGGCTTAAGTGTTTCTCTACAGTGACAATGTCTAAAAACAGAACCACAAGATGTACAAACTGTTGAGAGGTTCAAAAACACCAGCTGGGCACCTTTACCAGTCCGCCCATAAAAGGTAACCCAGCTACAAAACATAAGCTAAGGCACGTGTGCCAATTTCTAATCACGTATTCGCATTACAAAGAAGGTTACCCACCATACATGTGTGCCATATGTGTAAACGAAGCCCCTATCTACATCAATACGGTTGCACAAAAACATGATCGCACACTCAAGAGTATTTTCAAGAACCTCACAAAGTCTAGAGCTGGAGAGACAGATCGGGAGCTAAAGACAGTCAGAGAAAAGGCGAGCGAGCGAAAAAGCGAGCGAAAGAAAAAGCTAGAGAGAAAGAGGGAGAGAGAGAAAGAGAGGGAGAGAGAGAGAGAGGGGGGTGGGGGGGAGAGGGAGACCGAGAGGGAGAGAGAGGAAGACCGAGAGAGACCGAGAGAGGAAGACCGAGAGGGGGGGAGAGAGACACCGAGAGAGAGGGAGACCGAGAGGGAGGGAAAGAGGGGGGAGAGAGAGGGAGATCAGGAGGAGGAAAGAGGGGAAGTGGGAGGGAGAGAGAGGGAAAGTGGGAGGGAGAGAGGGGGAAAGTGGGAGGGAGAGAGGGGGAAAGTGGGAGGGAGAGAGGGGGAAAGCGGGAGGGGGAGAGGGGGAAAGCGGGAGGGGGAGAGGGGGAAAGCGGGAGGGGGAGAGGGGGAAAGCGGGAGGGGTAGAGGGGGAAAGCAGGGAAGGAGAGAGGGAAAGCAGGGAGGGAGGGAAGGGAGGGAGGGAAAGCAGGGAGGGTGGAAAAGGTCCAAGAGAGAGAGTGAGAGAATCCGAGACAGAGAATCCGAGACAGAGTCAGAGAGAGAGAGCCAGAGTGAGAGAAGACCCAGAGAGAGTCAGAGCGAGAGAAGAGCCAGAGAGAGAGCCAGAGATCTGAAGCGAGAGGGTGAGATCGATAGCGAGATAGCAAACGCTCCACAGAGAGGAAAGAAGACCATCCCCCCCACTATGTTACACTCCCTTCATTGTACAGTGCTCCATTTCTTTCTATACAAGTTAACGCTATATAAATCTCCCAGACACATACTGCATACAGTCACAGACGGCCCTAAGAAAACACAGACTTTAGAGGATGGTTCAAGGGGTTTAGTTTGTAAAATTCAAATGATTCAGAAACTTGATGGACCCAAGGGCCGCCCTTCTCTCGTTTCCTGTGGGCCGCCACCTACCTAGTCCAGACTTTCCTATTCCCCAGCTTGTCAACAATGTAAGAAATAAACTAAGCTCGATACTTCACTTCTATGCTCTTGCGTTTTCTGCTCTCCTCCCTCCCTCTCCGCTCTTCCTACTTCTCTCCTACTTCCCCTCCCCTCATGCTTTCTACTCCTTTCATCTCTCTCGCCTCTACCTCCTCCTACTCAGTCTCTCCTGTTTTCCTTCCCTCCATCTCCTCCCCACCTCATTTTCCTCTACTCATTCTCCTTCCCTCCTCTTTCTTTCTAGTCTACTCCGCCTGGTCTACTCCTTTTCTTCTTCACTCACTCACTCACTCACTCACTCACTCACTCCCCTCGCTACTCCTTTTCCCGTCTCCTCCTTTACCGCTCTACTCACTCACTTCACTTCTAGGAGGGATCATGGTAACCCCCACACACCCCGACAGGGCCATGACCCTGTCACAATATATACATACAGATGCAGAGAGACAGATACAAAGACTGAGAAATGGATACAGAGAACATGTATAAGAACAAACGAGGGAGAACATGTCCATCTACAGATGTCCTATGAAGAGCCCAGGGCCCGAGTCGAGGGTACACGCGGGGGACGTAGTCCGCCCCAGTTTATTCAGAGGGTGGACTCAGTCCTCCCAGCTAAAATGAGAAACACTGAATGTCCTCTTTCAATATATGATTTAAAGGCGACCTCGGGAATCAAACCGCAGTCGTCAGGCTTGTAGGCTGGCCACTTCCCCCCTCTGCACTATATAACCTGATGAAAAAAGAAACTAAAAGGTGAAAGGTCCCATTTCGATACTGCAAGTCCCAGGGAAAACATTTGTATTGGTTCTTGGAGTTTAAAACATGCACACGTTATAACGTTTTCAAAAACACTATTAGAAGAAAATATCCTCTCTTGGTTTTGTGTGTGTGTTGATTTTATGAAAGGAAAATACTATTCGTCCTGTGCAATTTGGGTGGTTATGCAAAGCCAATTTAATGAAATGTGCATCTTTCACCTTGAAATGCTAATTTCCGGTGACGAGTCCCCCTACTTTAATTTTTAGGCCTTGACCCCTGGAAGAGCCTGACCAGTCCGACAAGATGCTGCCGTGCCTGTAATCGCATCTACTTGGGAGGCTGAGGCTGTCGGATCACTTGAGTCCAGGAGTTCTGGGCTGCTGTGTGCTATGTCGATCGGGTGTCCACACTAAGTTTGGCATCGATATGGTGATTCTGTGGGAGCACAGAACAACCAGGTTGTATAAGGCGGGGTGAATCGGCCCAGGTCGGAAACGGAGCAGGTCAAAACCCCCGTGCTGATCAGTAGTGGGTTCACGCCTGTGAATAGCCACTGTAAACCAGCATGGGCAAGACAGTGAGACACAGTCTTTTTTTGTGCTCTATATATGAAGTCAGTCAGTTCTAAAACAACACGTTTACAAAGAAAATCGCACAGAATTCCACATTGAGCGCACGCCAGAATAAAGATACTAAAAAAAATGTTTAAAAAAAAGAAAAAAAAGATTTGTGTTATTTACATTTGCTGGATTTGTGGCAGAGCCACCAGATTTCCAGTTGCCATGTTCATGGAGAGGGCTGAGGTGATCAACTAACTGTTTATGCTTCTGCATAAAAACGAATACATTGGAGAAGGATACACAGCGTGATCACGTTCTCCGAGTCATGGGAAAACATGGCTACCATACCAATCTCCTGGAAGCTGCTGGGGCAGGGCACACCACCCCTACACTCCGCCCAGCCTTACAGTGCCAATTTAGTGCAAGACTAGCTGCACATTTCCGAGCCCCTGAAGAGGATGAAAGTGTGGTTTTCTTATCCACCACGGGTTCAGGTAGTACGGAGAAAAGCCTGAAAAATTACTAGCCAATTGAGTATAATTGGCTTAATACGCTAGGTGACGCTCTCCAATCATTTTTAATCAGCTGGAGGTCAGAGGGTGCTCTTATGTGAGCGCTACAAGAGCTCCGAAATCAATCCTGAACAATCGCATCTCCCGGTGAATAATCCACCCTAAACCTACATCAAAACCTGGTCCCGCTGCAGGCGTGGGAGACGGCCACGGGGACCAGATACAGTCGAGTCACGCCACCCAAACAGACTGCCCGGTGGGGACCCGCCCACCCAGACCCAGGCGCTCTGCGGTGAACCACCAGGGACCATCGGACCCCCATCGGCATCGTGCTACCTGCTGTGGGGTCAAGACAGCAGAGAGGCGTCAAACTCCTGACAGAGGACCCTGCAGCAATGTCACACCAACAGTGGCAGCGAGTCTCCGGTCACGAAGGCGGGAGAGGGCGCGCAGCCGACCAGCAGCAGCTACATTTAATACCAGGTGAGTGTGCTGGCGGCCAGGTCCCCGAGTCACCACTCTACCCTCTGCCCTCTGCTTAGACAGCGACGCAAAGTCCCAGAGGAAGAAACCTCTAAAGACCCCTCCTAGACCAAAAAGATCACTGTCAGGGGTCTCCTGTGTACACTTGCCATATCTACTGGCCCTGGTGATCAGCGAACTGCCGGAACCGAGCAGCAGTACCCCCCCCCCAACCCCAGGGGCCACCAAGCCCTGGGGCCCCACAAGACACTTCCCTGCCGAGACACGGCTGGGAAAAATCAATGACACCACGCCCTGCCACGACCCAGGAACTAGAATTCATGAATACCAACCAACCCTAGGGAAACCAGACGGGCCCTCAGATCCTGCGCAGGCCGACAGGCCAAAACACCCCCAGACACCAGGTCCAAAATCAGAGTGGCTAACACGTCTCATCCTCCGAAGCTACTCACCACTTTCTGAACATTGCAGAGGAAACCCAGACCCACAAGCCCTCAGGCCTGGTCCCGAATGCACTCCACACACAGGTAACACAAAAAGCAAAGAACCCAGCTGCATGCCCATCAGATTACCCGCAGACCGGAGAACACCAAACTAAATAGTCGCAGACCCTGGCCTCAACTGCTGTCACTGAGCAACTCTACCTACCGTCAACCACCCGCCTTGCAATGTAGAGGGTGCTCTATAGCGGTAATACAAGAGGAACGCGGGCCTCAACCCCCCCCACCAACCCCTGCCGACTGAGCCGCCAAGAGCGGCCTACCATTCAACCCCACCTTCTACAACACCGAAACCCAGACAGAAGCGCCAGGGTTCGATCGCAGCGCAACCTTCGGTCCTCAACAGGTAGACACCTAAAAGAAGCCTGCAAACCGACCCGCTATCCAGAACCACCCCAGACCATCTAAGTACGGCAGGCAGAGGAAGATGCCCCCACGCTAGACCTCAACGACAAACAGATCACAAGAACCTGAGCTTTCTCATGCACCCTTACTGCCCCAATATACTCGATATAAGCACTTAGAAACCCAGCAAAATTACTCTGCAAAACAGATCCTGAACACTAACCAACACAAACCACAGCAGAAGCAGCCCAACACTGAGCCTGCCACAGCTCTCCACAGATAACAGGGAGATCCTGCCTAAATACGGCTGGCCTACAACCGCCCCAAGTCGCAGTGAAGGACAGGAGGAAACTCCCACAGTGTCTTCCCCGACCCTTGGGTCACCAACACATTGCTGACACAGGAACCATACTAATGAACCCCTGCTACAGACTATGGCCATCCGAAAATGGAGCTCCGGGCTTCCGACAAAGTCTGGCCAATCACACTACCATGCGCCTTTGCCCAGAACCGCAAACCCATCTCAGCCAGCCCTGTCGCAAATCGAGTCTGCTTACAACCACAGCACGATGGGGAGAACTGACAAGTCCCAAAGGAAACTGAACTTCGAACCCGGCACAGCGAGCAAGACCCCAAAACCAAATTACCAAATGGAGTCCCAGACCATAGAAGGAGAGCAAGATGATGAAGCGCTCATGCCTGTAGACATCCAGGAGATCCTACTCGACCTAAAAGCCGGAATAGGAAACTTAGACATCAAACTCGACACACTGTCGTCCAAAGTAGAAAGTAGACCTGCTACAACATTGCCTCGACAAAAACAGGGACAGGCTCGACACAGTCGTACAAAGGGTCTCTGACCTCTACGACACTCACCGCCAGAGTAACAGCACTGGAAAACCAAATGAAGGTCATAACAGCCAACAATGAGGACCTGGAAGGACGCTCACGCTACAACATCAGGTCGGTCGGAATAAGAGAAAGGCAGATTCCCGAGAAGATGGAAGAATTCGTCGCGAAGGTGTGCAAGGATCTATTCAGACCCACAGCCCTATCACAGCTCTTTGTAGTGGTAAGGGCCCACAGAGTGCCGACCGGTCGACCTATCCCAGGCACGGCCCCACTCCCAATCATCGCGAAACTCCTCAACTTAAAAGATAGGGACACGATCCTACGATTGGCAAGAGAAATGGCAAACCTCCAATTCGACGGTGACAACATTCATTCAACTTTACCCGGACTTCTCCTCTGCAGTGCAGACACTAAGGAGATCCTTCGCAGGAGTCAAATCCGGCTGCAAGACAATCAAATGTCATACTCCATGCTATACCCGGCAAAATTGCAAATTCAACATGATGGGAAACTCAATTTTTCAATTCACCTGAAGAGGCAAATTCCTTCCTAGACGGGTTGGGCTGCAGACAACCCGAAAACATCCAAAGATCACCAAGGCGAGACCTTGGCAGGAGAAACCTGCCCTGAGGCGAAGGGCCGCACACCTAAAACCATCTCACCGATACCAAAATCTCACACGGGAACCCAGAGATGTAACTTAAACCAAAGGGAGCAGACACTCTTGGACGGGGACTTGCGCCCCTAGCACAGCATCCAAAATGACTAAGGGGGAAGGATCGGTCACGGGCAAGTTTGGGGTTGCCCGTGCGAAGAAGGGAATTTATACTCAGTTTCAGGAACGCACAGGCTGTAGATCCACCACCTGTCACCCGACTCCACTTTCACCCAACCGACTCGGGCCACATCAATTCAATTGCCTATCACTACAAATCAGATGGCAGAGAATGACCACTAGAACAACCGCATCCACCAAAGACACTGACCACATCCGTAAGAGAAATACCTACGGCACGCTGTGTTAAACCTAGCTACATGGAACATCAGGGGGGCAATCGACCGTCTAAGACATGCAAAATATCTCAATTCCTCCAAAGACATAAGATAGCCGTAGCCCTGATTCAGGAAACACAGCTTCTCCCCAGCTCTGAAAACAGCTGGGCTCGTGACAGGGGATGTCACAGGTAATTCTCTTCATACTCCTTGTTCCCTAGAGGTGTCGCCATCCTGATCAACAAAAGAGCAACATTCAGGCTAATCTCCTCATAAAAAGACTCGGAAGGCAGAGCGCTCATTGTACGGGGAATCATAGAAGGAAAAGAGGTCGTCCTAGTAAACTCCTACGGGGCAAACACTGATGGTGGTAACAACTTTGATTGGGTGATGACGCACCTAGAAACTGCATGGTCAGGCACGATAATCTGGGGAGGCGACTTAAACACCCCATTGATCCCTCAAAGAAATCCCAAGGTGAAACGGCAGACCACCAAAGCAAGCCTTCAAATCCAAGAAATCTGCAAGGCCTATAATCTCATCGACATCTGGAGACAGTCACTGGGAAGCCCGGGAATACTCCTTCCATTCATGGTTCCACAACACGGACTCGCGCCTTGACTACTTGATGGTATCCACACAGAGCCAGCTCCATTGGGGACAATGTCAAATTCTACCAAGGACCGTCTCGGACCACTCCAGCGTCACTCTCAAATGCATCCTATCAGAGAGCATGAAAGTCCGGCCACAATGGAGATTCAAACCCGGATCCTTCCAGGACAAAGTTTTTGCAGATTAACTGCGCAAAGAAATAACCTCCTTTCTTGAACTGAACCAAGCATCAGTCACATTGGCCGGCACCCTCTGGGAGACGCTGAAATGCTACGTTAGGGGGTATGCCCGGCGAAAGCGAATGGAATATTAAAGCTAATCAGAAGAGAACTAGCCTCCAGCGAAGCCAAGCTGAAAGAGTCCGAGTCCGAATACACTGAGTCGAAAGACCTCAGATCCCTTGCGGCCCTCAAGGTAGTACTCGACAACTTTAGATCAATAGCTGAAAAGAGAAGAGCAAGTTACTTTCTTACCTGGTAACGCTCTTTCGATGGGATGGTCCGATGACGTATTCCATATCTATGACAGGTAAGCAGCACAGCTGTGGTCTGTCATAGATATGGAATACGTCGGAGGACCCAATCCCCTCGAACTAAAGTTTCTATCCCGAGGCCACAAAATCCGTCAATATGGTGAAAGTCAGAATCCCGGAGCCCTCCTGGCACGATTAATAGTAGCTGAGAGGAAACCCACCATAGTGGAGAGAATCCGAAATAGACAAGGAGACCTAGTATACACAGAGGAAGAAATAGTCGAAACATTCTGCATCGTCTATCAAGAACTGTATAGCACCAAATACAGCGCAGACCCAGTAGATCTACACCATTATCTCGAGAATATTGAACTATACTGGACCAGCGCCGAGCTGAGAGAACCACTAAATGTCCCGATTACCCTTGAAGAAATACTGAAAGCAATTAAAAACCTCCCCAACACCAAAGCTCCTGGGCCCGACGGTCTGATAGGCAAATTTTATAAAGCTCATGCCCACCTTCTGGACCCACTCCTGCTGCAAGTGTACGAAGAAGCGTTGGAAACTGGAACACTACCACAAACCCTGCGTCAGGCAAACATGATCTTCCTGCATAAACCAGGTAAACCACAGGAAGACTGCGCCTCTTATAGGCCAATATCCTTAAGAAATCTAGACAAAGGAATACTCGCCAAAATCGTTGACTACTCCCCTTGATGCCCGGTCTCGCACTAGCCGATCAAGCCGGCTTTATTCCCAGTCGCAACACGTCATTTGACATCGGAAGAATGTTTGGAGCCATGGAAGCACTCAACCCCGAGACTCAAGCAATAGCAGCCCTACTAGATGCCGAAAAGGCATTCAATTCAGTGGAGTGGCAATTTCTCTTCGAGGTTCTGCGGCGCAGTGGACTAGGTAACTTACTTCCTCAAACCCTTCTATACAAAATGACCCAAACTCCTTCATCGTCCCGAGGAACACCAGATCCTCAGAAATAAAACTACAGAGGGAGACCAGACAGGGCTGCCCTTTGTCAGCAGTGTTCTTTGCGCTGGTGATGGAACCCCTGGCATCCAAACTTAGAGCTCGCTACTTGAACAGAGGTCTCTCCATCTGACCCCACAAGATGATGATTTCCCTCTACGCAGACGATATAGCTTTATTCATACACAACCCCGCAGTGAACCTAAACCCAATCATGCAGGAGGTCATCAGATTCGGCAACTTCTCTGGACTAAAGATCAATCACTCCAAATCCATCATATTTCCACCTAACTGCGACGACCAAAGTATTTGCTGACGACTTTGGATTCAGCTGGTGACATTCTAAAGTCAGATACCTCGGTATCTTCCTATCCAGAGCCCATCAAGACATTCATTATGCTAGATAACTACAGGACAACAGTGGAAAAACTACAAAGTAAAATAAATAGATGGAAACTCCTCCCACTCACTCTCTGGGGCCGGGTATCTCTGGTCAAGATGGTGATCCTTCAAAATTCCTATACCTCTTTGCAAATATCCCCATACTACTATCACAACAGTTTCTCCGCCGAATCCGGAGCCTGATACTTGACTTAATATGGGCAGGTAAGGTGGCGAGAGTGGCATACTCCACACTTATCCAGCCCGTGTCAAAAGGCGGTTTCGCACACCCAGATCTGGAACGCTATTACTGCGCCTTTCAAGCCCAGTTCCTTGGGCACTAGTACGCTACAGATTTTATCAGATCCCACATCCAAATCGAACGAGTACTGGTGACCCCATACCTCCTCAAGACGACAATTTTAGGAAAACTCAGCATACCCCACACCACGCTAAATGTAGTCCATACTACATACGCCGTCTGGAAAAAGAATTGCACAAAAAAGTGGCATCCAAAGCAGGTTTTCACTTCTAATCCCAGCAAGATTCATAACCGGTGTTCCCTTAACCACGGAGAGAAAATATCTGACATGGTCAGACAAGCTACAAATAGAATCACTAGGAGACCTCTTCGTTGACACGTTTCCCACTCCACAGCAAGCCAGAGACAAAGGCGGTAACAACGCACTGGACCTGTTAATATACTTCCGATTTCGCCACTCACTCCAAACCAACTTCACCACGTTTCCTCAACAGCCACCCACATGGCAACTTCTTCACGGAGTGATACTATCACAAGGAAGTGGTAAACTAGTCTCAGAAATATACAAGTCGCTCCTGAACGACAGCGCCTACACCCTCAGTAGCCAAAAGAAGATGGGAGAAAACCCTGAAAACTACGATAGCAGACGAGGACTGGTCCTATATCCTGCCTCAAACCCAAAAGGTATCACTCAACACATGCTATAAACAAATACACTTCAATTACGTACATAAAGCGTACTATACACTGGCAAAACTCCACGCGCAATGAGCAACTACCCCAGCAACATGCGAACGCTGCAGAGCTCCAGATGCCGACTTTCTACATCTAGCGTGGGCATGCCCAAGCATAGCTCAATTCTGGAACTCAGTACTGGAAAAAATTGCAGCAATTGGCGGAACTCAACTAAATCGCGACCCCACACTGGCACTTCTTGGGTTAACCAGGCACCTACCGTCCTTCGGACGTAGACTGGCAGGGTTACTGCTGGTTCTAGGGCGAAGGAGGGTGGTAATGACTTGGGGACGTGGATCCCCCCCTCCTAAACTGCAATGCTGGCTAAAAGATGTGCCCTACAGTCAGGATGTTGAAACATGTTTCATAAAACTGCTACTGCTCCACACCCGGCCCCCAGACATCTGGGGCCCCCTACGTTGCATTCCTGATGTCCACCACGAGCCCACCTTCATCACAGAACTCATCCCCTGATCCCGGCTCCTGAAGACAGACATTACGCTAACGTCATTTGCTGAACATAAAATGTATGCAATATTTGTGGACTTGGGCTGCTGTCGGGTTTAGGGGGATGGAGTCGAGAGGGTGAAGCGGGAATAGATCTTTAGTTGCAGCCTGTGCAACGATGTTGCATTATTGTTATGTAAAAAAACAAAAAAAAGTTTAAAAAAAAAATAAAACCAGCTGGAGGTCTTCCTAAAAATAAGACAAGATTGTAGATCACTTTTATAATTTCTATTAAAAAAACTTTAGGGCTCTTCACCTTTTCCAGATGGTCATGCCTGAACAACAGCCTTCTCCAGGATTCTGCTATCGCTGTGAGATTCTGGAGTGGGGGCGTGGGGTGGGAAGAAAGTTTGGAGTTACTCTCACTACCTCACAGTAGAAAAAAGGGAAGACCCCAGGCACCGATGGACAGCCAGGTGAGCTATAGGCTTCTTGATGAAATCTTGCATCCCATTAAGAAGAACCTTTTTACAACAATTCCTAGGCTGAGTAAGCCAAACTCAGTGAACACAGCAGTAATCGGAGAGTCCTTAATCGGGGAAAGAAGTTACTCATGCAAGGCTCGTAACCTGAATTTCACTGCTGCAATGTAATCTTGGAACAGGGGGGATGGAGAGCATGGTGACTGAAGAATAAGGCAACAAGAAACACACCTATACAGGCAGAACAAGAGTGGTGGCACTTACCAGTGAGCCGAATAGCAGCAAAGCAGAAGGGATGAGAGGAGGCTGCTCCTTTTCTATGTATGCACTTCCCTTGAGAACACCACAGAGCTGCCATGTCTTCATTGAGTCTGGCCAAGGTGGAGCATTTCATCAAAGTTCAGACGACATCTTGTGAAATCTTGTAGGTTAGCCAGACACTGGCTTGGAAGATGCATCCTGACACTTCACTCAATTTGTTGCGCTTCATACCTTTCCTCCTACCTTAATCCCTTAATAGAACTGGAGTCACCCATTGTAACTGCTGGCACGCGATTATGGATGCGTAGGCTAGACAAACCGATTAAGGGGATAGGGAGCATGAAACCTAATCCTCTGTGAGCCAATCAAAAAGCCTAAGATGTCTTTTGATGGCAGCATATCACAAAGCGGTTGAAGGGTCATTGGTCTTGCTGGGGGGGAATTTCATTTTTGGTGCACCGACTCTTGGGAGACAGTCAGGGTCTTCTGAAAAGTCAGGAAAAGTCAGATTGTGGCAAGAAATGTTATTTTCAACACTCAATAGTGAAGGGGTCACAATAGACAGAGTCAATCAGAAAGCCCAAGACAATTTCCATCAGGTTCAGGAAGGAGCCTTCAGGGAGAGGTAACATTTGCTTTTGCTGCAGGACCCATAGGCTGAGGGTCGGCAAATGCTAAATTGTGGCAACACTAATGTTTTCATCCTGTGGAAGAAATGTGTTATGGGCCAGATGAACTACCCTCACATCCAATATGTTAATTAGGCAATTATTGAATTGTTTTATTATATCGCCTTCAGATGGCCTATAGATGCTTCCACCGCCTTCCAGGGAAGTGCTCGTCCAGAGCTCACTTGGAAGCAGCTTGTGGAAAGGCAGTCCATTTGTATTTTTTCTTGCACCCCCAGAGTTCAACAAAGCCTCCACTACACTTGCTCCTCCCTGGGGTTTGTCTTTTATGGCCACCACTCCTGCAGCTAGTCTTGTAAAGGCCTTCTGAACAACCATTGATAAAGAACAAAGAGAATGAAAGAACATTGATACAAGAAGCAATGGACACTGTCTGTATTGTTCACCTGTTGGTCTAGAGTACAGCCAGGAGATATACTCTTGCGGACCCTGCTTCTACAAACCCTCCCAAATAAAGGGTGTTTTGCATACCACGTGGAGGTGGCTAGTTTTACCTGCAAGGCTTGGCTACTGAAAGGCCTTGTGTAATAGTGGAAATCCTGATGTGCCATATGAAAGGAAATTCATTTGATGGGTCAGAAGTCTATATCTGGCTAGACGAATATACTTTTAAAAGCCTGCTACTGCTGCCATGCAACCCGAGGGGATGCCTTGGGACAAAAATACAAGACCCTGTTACTTTACTGTTATACTGCTATTTTCCCATAAATCCGACAAACCTTCACCGATTCCTTGCTACTGAAATGGCATCTCGTAGATGAAACGCACACATCCAGTAAAGATCAAGTGAGGTGTCAATATCTGGGACATTGCCTTCATTACCCACATGTTGGTAGCGAGGAGTGAAATGGGTCTGAAATACTTCCACCTAGCTGGGTGCCCTGTGATAGGGAAATTATGGTTGGAATCATAGTTTTGGGAAAGCGGGCGTGCTTCTTTGTTGCTGCCGAAGGTGTCCTCCCTTTTAGCATGTCTTGTTCCAGTAGGCTGACATTTAAGGTTTGTGGAACGGCAAAGTAATCTTACCCAGGGGATGCTTTAATACACTGATTAAAACCCTTCTTGTAGGGCTGCACAACAAGTAATTGGTTCCTTGTTTCATTCACCTGTCTAAGCAACATACTTGATGGTATCATCTTCCATTTTGCAAGGAGGGACTTTAGGACCATTGTTGAGTCAAGATTTTGGGATTTGATTTTCTGCTAGTTTTAAAGACTGTCCATTGTAGGCTCTTCATTTTAGTTTATTAATCTGAGATATTCAGAAATACAGTTGACAAATGCACATAGTAACCGAAAGGTTAAAAACTGTTAAAGACTTAAATATGGTATACATTTTAACACACTCATTAAATAAATAATAACAGAAACAAGGAAGGGGAGGGGAGACAATGTAATAATGATCAATTTATGGTGGTTTACTAAAATTCGAATTAGGTTGAAAACGCTTTACACCATCAGTAGGAGGATTATGATTAAGAAATTCAATGAAGGGTGCCCATCTAATTTGAAATTTGATTATTTGGCTTTGTTGCACCAGATTCAATTTGGTGAGTAGAACAAACCAAATTCCACCATTCATCAATTTGTAAACAATGTGTATCTTTCCAATGCTAAGTGATCATGTGTACAGAAAGGGCAATAAATAGTTCAAATGAGCATGAGATTTTATATGAGCGAGATAGTTATACCCAAGGAGGTGATAAAGATGTTATATAATGGCAAGGGTGCAGGAAATTTGAAAATCTCCCATATTCTTTCCCAAAACAGAGTTACAATGCAATAAAAAAAATCATGTGTTTAAAAGATGCCCCTTGAGCGTTTAATTACCTAAGATATCTAAGGATGTAGCGCAGAATCTGAAGATCCATTAAAGGGTAAAAACCCATGAACTGAGTGACATTCGCAGCCATGCAAATGCAGAAAATTATACACCAAATATTTTCCAAAAGCTCAGTGGATCTGCTAAAATCACCATGCATTTCCCAGGCCAATTCAGCCTTTGATTTATCGTCCGGAATTTTCTTTTGAACCATAGGTTTATAAATAATGGAGGCTTTAATTTAAGTGGATTTCAGAGAAGCTAGTCGGAAATTGTTTTTGACATAAGAGCAAGAATCTCAATTAGGGTAGCATTCATTAATTTAGTGTGCAGGTGTCTTCGAGGTAATGTCTAGTTTCTAGAGAGTGACACGGGATAGGTATTCTATCCTGGTATAATTATTGAATATAAACAATGCCTTTATTAAAGCAAGAGAGACAGAACACATTTAATGGTCAATCTTAAGGTCCTTAGTATACCATAAAGGAGTATCATACTTAGCTGTGTAAATCCGCATAATAACAATGAAGGAAGTTCCATTCATGTTTTAGACATGAGAACAGTACATTTTCTTTAAACCAATGGAAAGAGGGGAGGAGGTAGTTATTTTGCCTTTAACGTCACTGTGGTATGCAAGCTCTTCACTAATGCTTATGAAGAGGCATTCATTAATGTAAGGAGGTCATCAGTAGGTAACTTCAACAAAGAAGGTAAACAATCACTAGTCTGAAGTACAATGTTGCCACCAATTGGGCAATCTGTTCTGAAGGTTTCGGTGGAAAGCAAGAATAAGGGAGCATCTTCCTGATTGCGTCCTGCTGATTCTCGGGCTAGTAGGGGTGTTTGCATCCGGATTATTTGCTATTCAGTCCTGAGCCGGAATATGAAAACCTGGAGCTTCTGACCAGGCCGTTCTCGGTGGTCAGGCCTTTTGCGTTACTACTAATGAAATTGCTGTTTGCAAATCATGTTGTACCACTTGATGTCAAGAGAACCATTTCTGACCATTAGGGCTCTCCAAGTGGGGAGTTCTCATGCCACTGAAGAAAACTTCATAGAAAACAGGATAGTGGTGGGAACTTGGAGGATTACAATGTCTAGCAAAGATGCCAGCAATTCTGGGGATCCCCATGGGCACTCCATGTGACAAACCAGGGCTTCCAAGGTGGCTGCAGAAGACGTCAGAAGAGCAGGAAACCTGTCTCGCCTGGTGTTTTTTAAAGAGATTTTGACACGCATGCAGAGTGCACTGACAGGGTCATGGATTGTTATGAAGCATGCATGTCCCTGCCTGGTTGTTCACTGGATTCATGCTATGAAAGGCACTGGACACTCATCTCTGGCATGGGAGTCCGGTAGACCGACAACGTCTTATAAAGATAGTCAAGTGGTTAAAGGTAAGAGATGACTATTGCATGGCATCCCACCTCCTGCACAGCCAAGGAGACAGCAAGCAGCTAATGTGTGGGGCAACACATTCCAGCCCAACTCATAACATGACAGTGTTACGACATGTACTGTGGGCTGGGGACAGCGCGAAGTACAATATATGCAACCCAATGCAAATAGCATGCACATACGACTCCTAGTGTTTCCCCAACCACACAGTGGTCAAATAACACAGATAGGATGCATGCTCAGGAGAAGAAAATCACCATTTCACCTTAACTGAAATAAAATATGGAGTACATTAAAAGTCTGCTATGATAAAGCACCTACACGCTTATGTCAGTATCCAGAGATTTATCTAAGGGGAATAGTTAACTGACTCACAATATAAAATGCATGAAGGGATAATAGAGCGGCCAGGCAACATTACCGGGAGATTATATTTTCTTTAACAATTTACAAGTTTCCTTGTTTTTTATGTGTGTTAAAGGGAAGTAGAGATTTAATGCATCACAGTGTGTTCTTTTGTGGAGCGAGGAGGAGACTGTCACACAGGAGGCACGTTTCAGGCTATAGACTTTTATTGGTGATCAAATAAAAAAAGAAAACCCTGTCTGGCCTTAGTTCTAAGAGGGGTTTCCCTGCCTCAACGAATTCTAAGGAATGCGCCGGGATGTCAGTCTAAACCAAAAAATGGCAAAAAACCTATTTCCAACCCTCACACTATATAATCAAACAACCAACAAAGGTGGTTGTCTTAATCTGGAAGAATTGTTTCTTTCTTCTGAATGATGGCCAAAGTTCACTACTGTGCAATACAAATTACATGCTCTCTTTAAGGGGTAAAACCAAAAGTCTCAAAAAAAGTTCCTTGGATTGAGTCTCCAATAAGGCATATAAAATAAAAAAAAATTGTATTTTCACAGTGTTAGGGGGATGCCCCTATGCCCCTAACCTTTCTAAAGTTTCTCAAAAACATGACCATTGGTGGGGCAATGTCTCCCTTCCCACTAACCGTGCTCTGGTTTCTCAGGGTGCTCTTTCGCATAAATGTAATAGCAGGTTCACTAACCTGTCTGGTACTGACACGAGTAAGATGGCACAAGGATGCATTTTGTTTCATACTTCAATTGGGGTCCCTGACCCAGTTTCCTGCTTCATAGGCTTTTAGGGTTTACGGTGGCTTTCCAGCTTTGGTCATTGGGCAGGCAATTATGCTGCTTCTTAGGGTCTCAGACCCCGTCAATGGCAATGTCTCTTGGCACACTCCAAGACCCGGTATCTTCTTGGCGTCGTCATGGCCCCGTTTCCCGATCGTGCCCCATTTCTCTCCTGCATACATCGCGCCTCTGTGCCGTGCTCATAAGCAAGTCCGGCACACCTTGCTCCTTATGGCTGACCTCTCGCTGTTGCTCCAATCTTCGTGGAGATCGGCTGGCTTTAACACAGTTGACCCAGTGTGGATGCCCGAACTTCCTGGTTCATGTCCCCAACAGTGGTCTTTCCCTAGATCCATCTTGATGATTCCGGGCGAGTCTGTTGGCCTCTTCCTCGTCTCAGTATTCCCTACCTTACTGGTTTTAAGGAAACAGATAGGGACACTATGAATGGAGTTGTAGGGGTTGAGGAAGGCTGGTTAGGGGGCTTTGGGGATACAATGTTCTCCCTGAATCATCACTCATCCCATAGTGGGCTTCCCTCCCCATGAGATCCACCTGCAAAGTACTCCCCCCCCCACCCTCTCCCCCCGGGGGACTATCAGGTAGGGGCCTCGCCTCCCTGGCCTAATGGGAAGGGGCTCCAACGGGAGAAGCAACGACATCTAGGGATTCATCACAAGGGTCAATGAATTTAAATTTAAAAAAATGTAATCTAGATAGGTATTTTGTCATGAAAAATCTTCACTTGCTATTGTAGAAAAGGTATCTGTAGTTAAGAGGTACTTCAGAGTTTATGAAAATTAATGAAGATCACACATTTGAAAAATACTGCATAATCAACTGTCTCATGATGGGTCTTTAAGTCCAGTATCCTCAACAGAGGAAGTTACCATGAAACAACCCAGCCACCCCCCCTCCTTCTCCACCCCTCTTCCGTGCTCCCAGCTCCTCCAATCACATAATGGCAATTTGAATCCATGATCCAAACCCTATTTCAGGTTCATTGAGCCTCATAGATTGCTAACCACATCTTAAACTGTAAGTGGAAAAAACCAGCTTCCCACTGAGGCAGGCAAAGCAGGGGCTCACTGAACTATTGATCGCATAATTCACAGATGTCAAAAATACATCTTGCAGAAATTACCTGCAGAAAAACATGTAAATGTTTTTTCAAAAAACAAAAGTATGACTTCCGAATCTTTCAGTGACTGGCAAATATGGAAATAGCACTGGGTGAAAATATTATCTACATCCAACAGTCTTGATAGTTGAGGGACCACTCAGAGATTTGAGGGCTCTGGCAGATACCCGTTTCTGAGAATAGGATTCTATAACCAAAGGAAGGTATATCGATGTGTGTCCAATGGCAATACATCCAAGGAACACCGGGAATCTAAAGAGTCTTAAACAAATAACAGACCCTCAGTTTGATAACTCTGAATAAACCAATACACATCAATATAAAGAAACACCTCCAATGTTCATACAAAAATAGCGAGGAAACTTAAGAGTCCTGCCAAGGTACACTTAATATGGCTGTACTATGGAACCCGTGGGGAGAGGGTCCATATGATAGGTATAATTATAAGACTAAGTGAAGCAAAGTGTCTAATTTTAGACATGTGTGTCTTTTTATCCCTAACAGGGAATCCCTCCAAGAAACCAGGGAGAGAATTAACTAAGAAAAAGAATTCACCATATGTTACACCTAGGATGTTCTAAGTGCCCCCGATGAATGTCGAGAATATTAGAGCTGATAAAGCAGAAATGTGTACAAGTTGGGCTACTAGTATATTTTTATTTTATTTGTTTGTAAAGCGCACCAAGCTCTGAGGCATCTGCATGCATTTCTTACATTAGGTAGGTTACATGTTACACACAAGCTGCACAGTTTCTTATAGTTTGCTAAGTTAGCACGCAGATTAGACCAGACATTATGTGTTAGCAATGTGAAACCGGGGCTAGCAGAGAGGCCAAAACTAGGGCTCTTGAGCCAAGAGCCAGTTTTTTACATTACTTCTGAACGAGTTGTAGGAATGTTATATTCTTGATGTAGGTAGTGTGTTCCACAATTTAGCAGTTACCACAGGAAAGCTGCTACCTCCTGCTATCTGTAGCTTAAACCTAGGGATCTTACGGCAGGGTGCTTGGGCAGATCTGGATGGGCGATCTGAAATGTTACGCGAGAATTTGTTGGACAGTTATCTAGGCGCAAGGTTCCTAAGTGATAGGGCTTTAAAAGCAATTATTTGATTGATAGATAGCCCGTTCAAGTTCCGTCTGGCTTCAGAGATGTGTTGGGCTCTGGGGATATTCAGCGCTGCCCTGATGGCGTTGTTTTGTAGCACTTGCATCTTTATGTTCTGGTGACAGGTCCCTAGATACAGCGCATTGCAGTAGTCTAATTTTGATATAACTAGAGCTCTAGTTATAGCCGTGCAGTTGGTTGTGGTTAAGAAATGCCTACATGCAGTGATTAATTTGCATGTCTAGGCCGTCGAGGATGCTATTGCATTTATTTGTCTGCCTAAGGTTAGGGAGGAGTCAATATAGATGCCAAGGCTTTTCACATCCTTGGAGACCCTGATGGGGTTGCCGTCTATATTGAAGGCGTCAAACTTTGCATCTAACTGGTTGAGTTTATGTTGGGATCCTAGGGGAAGTAGCTCTGTTTTATCGTCTTTAAGACAGAGTCCGTGCTTATCCATCCAAGCCTGTATGACAAGGTAGATGCCATTAAGTGCTTTAGAATCCTTTTTGCAGTCTCCGGTGATGGGATGAGTATCGGGGTGTCATCCGCGTAATTAATGTATGTGACGCCCAGATAGTCAAGGTCATCGAAGAGAGACTTTGTGAACACATTGTATAGGGTTGGAGACATGCATAAACCTTTGGGGACTCTGCATGTGACTGGTGCAGGCTCGGCAGAGTCTGAAAATGAGAAAACCCTCATTGATCTGTTAAGGAATGACTATCGGAGAAGTGTGCTTCAGTGGTTACATAGGACTTTGTGGTTTACTAAGTTGAATGCCGCCAAAAAATCTAGCAGTAAGAGGACAGCGAGTTTGCCATTGTCTTTTAATTCTATTAGTGTTTTAAGGTCAATCATGGCTGTTTCCGTACCGTGTCTTCGTCTAAAGCCTTATTGCATGACACCGAGTACGTTATTTGTTTCTAAATGCTCCTGAATCTGCATGTAGGCCGCTCTATCCAGGATTTTCTATAGAGAAGGGACCGTGGTGATAGGTCTATAATTGGTAGGGATATTGGGGTCGTAGGTTGGTTTCTTAAGTAATGGAAGAACGCAAGCATCTTTTAAGTTGTTGGGGACTATGCTTGTATTGAATGAGGCGTTAATTATGGTGGTGATAAAAGGAGCCAATTCCTTGACTGCCTCTTTGATGATGGGGCAGGGCAGATGTCTCCGTGGCATCTTGGCGGATTTAATTTAGAGATTATGTCCTCTACATCTTTGGTGGAGAGAAGTTAAATAGTTTGTGGTTATTCAGGTGTGGAGCAAATGGAAAAGGCTGGGATATGGCATTAGGAAGACTCATTTTTTGGATTCCATTTTACCTTGAAGCATAGTTATTTTATCCAGAAGCGCTTTCTGAATGTTGGTGCACCAAGTGGTGTCTTTGGTACATGTGTCGGGTGGTGCAGTGGGGGATTCTAACTGAGTATATTGAAGAGTTCTTTGGTGCTCAATTTGGCTTTTTTTTACTGTGGGCTCGCTTCTTTGTAGTTGAGGGATGCTACACGGAAGTTGTAGGGATCTGAGGTGCAGCGTAAACCAAGAGTTCAAGTGCGCACAAGGTTTAGCCTTATGCAATTTTAGCGATTGTATTTATGGCATGCACTGAGTAGGGTCTGGTTGGAGAGTTCCACTAACACAGTGGGGTCTGTGTGAGCGTTGGTCGTGGCATTGGTGATGGGTTTTCTCTAATGTTAGGTCACGATTGTTCCTCGTGCATAAAAGGTGGGTAGAGGTTCTGATTGATACCCTGGTTGCCTTTCTTTATGGTGAAAGCATGGAGCTAGGTCTCTTTGATTGCTGAGATGTCAGGATCCTGAGACGTTATGTAGTCGGCGATATCTAAGGCATGCGCTGGTAGGGATCTAGCGTTGATGAGTGCGCCCTTAATGGGTGAGGTGGCTTTGTTGTGACTGCATTTTGTTAGGGAAGTATTCTTTCTGGCCGAGGTGGCCTTGTTCGCTATAAACTTGGGGAGGTCAGCTGTATTAGTTGTTGTGGTAAGATCTTTGGTCATGGTGGTGGTTTTGGGGTTAGGTGGCGAGTGGGCTCGCAGGAATCTAGAGCCTTGTCAATCATTTCTGTGTTGGAGTGAGCAAGGTTGATTAGATGTGGGTTTTGTGGCAAATTGTTTGATCCATAAGATAGGTGTGTTTAGGAAAGGATTGTTTAGTGATGTTGGTATTGTAGGTGTGAGTTTGGAGGGGACGTGAAGGCAGGAGCGTATCAACGAAGTTTAGGAGATCATTTATAGGCACAATACGAAGTGGTGAGATATTTGTTTTCATGCTTTTACGGTTTTTCATATATGCGAACTCATGGTCTGTTGTAAATTTTATACTTTTGTATGAACATTTGAGGTGCATTATTTCTTTATATTGATGTGTATTAAATTGGTTTATTTACAGTTAGTGAACTGAGGGTCTGTTATTTGTTTAAGACTCTCTAGAGTCTCGGTGTTCCTTGGATGTATTGGCATTGGACACACATCGATTTACCTTCCTTTGGTTGTAGAATCCTTAGTGTGACCCACTCAGTAGGAAGCCATTGAGTTCACAGTGGGAGTACCATTGTAAGATGCATGCTTCGGAGAATATACTGCCCAAGTCTGGTGAGAATTCCATATTTCACACTATAATCTGATATGATATGGTATTTGTAACGCGCCTATACACAAGTGTTTCAAGGCGCGACGAGGCAGGGGGGGGCAAGGGGAGACGGACAACGATCCTACTAGGCCAGGTGTCATTCAGATCGCGCAAGTGCAAGGGTAGGGGGACTGGGAAAAGTGCAGGGGAAGGGGAGAGGGGAAGTGCAGTACCTGGTTAGTAGAATACAAGATAAATAGTAGGGCCAGCTGGTGGCAAGTGTAGGGTAAGTGCCGGGAGAAGGGGCTGTAGGATACAGAGACAGTCCCGTAGTGCAGGGAGGCAGTGCAAGGAAGAGAGGCTGGGCCAGGACACGAGATCGGTGAGTGGCCCAGTTGCAGATTCAGTGCAGGTTCAGTGATTTTAGCAGGGGAGAGATGGGGAGAAAGCGGAGGCAAAGAGGAAGGTTTTGAGGTGCTTCCGGAACCAGAGATGGTTCTCCTCAAGTTTCAGGGAGGCAGGAAGGCTGTTCCAGAGGGAAGCCCCTGCTGCAGCGAGAGATCTACCCCCAGCTCGTTGCTTGGAAAAGCGGCTGACCCTGAGATGGTTGGAGGTGGATGAGCGAAGGGCTCGAGAAGGAAGATATTTAGGAAGAGAGAGTTGCAGGTATTTTGGCCCAAGGCCCCAGAAGGCCTTATGGACAATGCAGAGGGTTTTGAACTTAATCCTTGCAGCCACTGGGAGCCAGTGTAGTGATTGCAGTCCTGGAGAGATATGGTCCCTGGGCTTGAGGCTAAGGACAAGTCTCTAGATCTGCAAACTAATACACAGCCTTTATGTCACGGAAAGCTGCACACAACGGTTTTGACACACGGAGCAGAGCATGCGATTCTGAATCTGTTCCCGATGGTATTTATTGGAAGACCATAATCAGCAGGTACGATACTCTAGTGTCAAATTTCAGCAACAGAATGCTGTGCATCGCCCATCAAACAACAATCCATCCAAATATACAAGTGCCTTCCTAAGAAAAAGTTTAAGTTTCTCTGTCAGTGTAAGGATTTTCTGCAATTCCACATTAACCATTCTGTAAGAGGATGATATTGTGTACAAGTAGCCATCCAACGGGGCCACTGTACAAAATTGCAAAAGGCTGGTTTTAATGGTGGAGTACAAATGAGGAGCTAGAGTCCCAAACAGCTTTTCTCTGGAGTAGAGTTCCAGGGAAGAGCACAGTGCAAGCAGGGGGTAGGTTGTGCCCTTGGAGAATGGAGGATGCACTAGAGTGGTTTCCTTTCAATCTGGATCAGAGCTCCCACTCTGGAGAACACCGCCCAGATCCATTGCCAATTGCAAGATATCCTAAGATGAATATGCAATGGTGCAACGTCATACAGGTTTACAGGTGTGGGCCCTCCTCATGACCAAAGACAAAGGTGCTTCTTCAAGGATTTGGTGTCCTCCTGGTGCACTATTCTGCTTCTAATCTGTGTACCAGGAGCATCTGCAACCAGCAAATCATATCTAATCACCTAGGAAGAATCAGTCATACAGTTTGCAAGACGGTAATCACCAGCTTAAGCTCTCGCTCATGAACTCTTTCATAGTTCATAAAAGCGTACGGTGCAAGATGCTCCATCTAAATGACGAGTGCACCATGGGGCCACTGGTGTCACGGCCACCAAATATTAAACCTTGCCATTATGTGGACAGAAGGCTAAAAACCCTGAGATGCACATGGGTAGTAGCTTTTCAGAAATGTTTGCAGAATAATTGAAAAGAAATTTGTTTCATGTATTTTGCAATCACAAATTTATCCTAAGACTGCACAGGTACTTTTATATTAATTGTGTAACCTCATTAATTTCTGTATTATTTTTTCTAATGCTTGAACACTAGCCCAATGGCACGAAAGCACTGGCCAAGAGGTTACCTAGAACACACAGATTGGAAGCACATATGGTGGAATTAAAAAAAAAAAAAAAAAATTATATATTATATATATACATACACACACACTATGTGGATTTATACCATGCACCGCTACCAGCCAAGGGCATTCTCCAGGTGCTCCATTACACGAAGAACATCATAGGCAGAACATACAATAATGGCTGCGAAGCTAGGGATAACGGACCAGCAGTCGACACATTAAAATGGTAGAATAATAAGGTTAAGGAAAGCAGGATAGATCATTAAAATTAGGATTTTGCAGGTTATGGAGATGGGGGATACAACGCAGTACAGGCAGGGGATGTAGGCTATAGTATGGGAGGCAGAGTCAGCCTGCGTCAGAGAAGCTCCACGGCTGCGCCTCCGATGAAGCTTAAAATTTCGACCTTCCTAACTGGACTGCTAAATCCCTAGGTCTTCACCAGAGATTGAATCCCTTGCTTCCACACTTATTATAAAGATTGCCTGAAAGCGTAAGCCTTCAGTGAAAGCGGGTCAATTAATGGGTAGGTGTTTTCAGGCATTTAACGCACTACCAGAATCAAACACCATTCGGAAAAGCCTCTATAATTTGGCCATCGAGAACCATAGCGGATTTACCGCTTGAAGCCGATGGTAAGAATTAATCATTTTAGAGGTCCAAGGGAGTGTAGGTAAAACATAACATATGGAACACAAGCAAGGGCTCAGATCAAAATAGGGATCTACAATGGATCCTAGAGATTTCTGCGGATCCGGCTATATGGTCAGATCACTCGTAGGCAAGTAGGCAAGAAACGTATCACACCCGCTTGACCCCGATCCCCAAAGATGGAACTATTGTCTATTCACTGTCATCGCTATTTCAATTACAGTTTAAATGAACTGCACCTCCGCCCTCACCATTTCCCAGTCACTCCCCCATCCTATTGAACTTCTGTACACCCCACTTAAAAGATTGCAACAATAATGAATACTTTCTAAAGCCCGCCTTCCAACTAATTGGTTATCCATTTGCACATTTCATCTCCAATTTTTTGATTGATGTCGACTAAAAAAAGCCGCTGGACTGAATGCCTTTGCAAAATCCCCCGGAAGCAGCCTCACACCCTCCCGATTATATATCCAGCCTCTAAACAGAGCACGGCAGTTCACTTTGCATAAGAAAAAAAGAAAAAAAAAAACTTTTAATGAATCAACAAAAAGCCTAAGCAGACTAGCGTGCCTATTTAATGGAAAAAAAGGTTCCATGTCATTTCATCGACGGGTGCAATTTCAATGTTTTTTTTTTTTTTTATGAGTACGATTTTTGGAGGGGTTCCTCTCTCAGCCCCCCATCCCCAATTGTTTACCTATTCCCGACCCCCCCAAACCTTATATATACACACACACTTTTTACACTTTTCCAACCGCCCTATATATTTCGATTCGTTTTTTCAGTACAATGTACTGGGGGGGAGGAGGGCAATCAAAATTGCACCAGGCGATGAAAGAACGTTATACCGAAAAAACCAACCTTCTCATTGTTGCCAAAAATGGCCCCCTCGGTAGCCAAAAGAGGCAGAGAAGGCCCCAGATAGCCAAACCGCTTATGGCGGGGTGAAGCGGGCAAAGGTATGGAGCAGTCGCTTACCATCTGATAATAAGACACCAAGGATTGGACTGGTTCAAATTCATTCTTCTTGCACATTTTCTTGCAAACCTCCGGATCTGCATCTGTCTGGAAAAGAAGGCAAAATGTTAGTGTGGTAGAGCGGAACATCCCTTAGGGATTTTTGGGCAAAGCAGAATATAAATCAAATCAGTTTTTATTAAGTATAGTTAATTTGAGGTCATAACACACAGGTCAACTGTTACGACAAAGAGGTCAAATCCATCACAAGGGAAAAGTACCGAAGCAATATCATTCGGGTATGGGCAACACCCACTAGGACCATACCCCGGTCACAACCTCACAGTCGCTTATTCCACATTGGAAAGATGCTGCTCCACTTAGTTGGAGATGGTTCGGGTGGAGTTGAAGAGCTCGCCAGAACCAGGGATCCTGCTTCTCACATGCAAGCCTCAAATAATACGGCATTGCACAGCCACTGCGTTGTGCAGGGCCGCTCCAGAAGGGAGCAGAATTGTGCAAGTCACAGGGTTCCATCAGAGAGGACACAGTATTTTCCAGGTACCTTTTAGGGTATGTGTAGGACACGGACTCGTGTTCGACATTTCAAGATGTATGTTTTATTAAAAGAATAAAAAATTCTCATCCCTCCCTATTCAACGGGGTGTTCCATACATAACAGAACTAAGGTGCTCATCAGAGACGTGTCTTAAAAATAATCCTCCACTGTCCCAACTAACCTAACTGACACTGCCACTATTGATACCAACTAAGGACAGGAGAAAGGCTCCCTTCTTCTGTGTTCATGCTCTTCGCAAAGCTACTTCAACTCTCAGCACCTGGCGGCACCGGCCGCTTACGCAGCGGTCCGGACCACACACACTATCATACACCAATCGGTACCCTGGTTTCCCACAAGCACCTCTAGCTGAACACCAACCCTTCATATACGTAATGCCACATGATTACAGAGTCACTGCACATTGCATGTATGGGGAAAACAGGCAAATCGCACTTGCAGTGGTGGAGTCACAGTGGTGTAACAGAATCCCCTCCATCGCAATCAGACAGAATGGGATGCACTGCCGGGAATTGTCATGGGAGGACGTGGGCCATGACCTGTGCTCCCCTTGTTGCAAATAGTTGGAGCATAGACTGTTGCGGTCGCTATCTGTTTTATCGCAGACTCGAATGAAGTAGCCATTTTCCGGAGCGGACGCACAATCAACAAATCACCACTGAATTCTGCTAGGTATGTGTAACGCACCACCCCGGTGGACACTGGCTGCAGGCATGGCTATCCGCACACATCAGAATACAGCAACAACTATGACAAAGCGTGGTTGTGCGGTTCACAATTTTCTGCATACCTACACCAGACTACGCCTCAACACCTCTGACATCAGAATGCAGTGAACACCTATGACGAATTCGGGCACGCTGAACACATAGCGAGTCTCTGGCACTCACGCAATCTACCGGCTTATCGGAGCACCCATCCACATGCCTAAATGCATGGGTTGGTCTCTACCGGGGCTGGCCAACCATGCTAAGCCTTATTGTCCAAATGTGCACACACATCCTAATCGTATTTCTTGATCTCCAACACTCAGTCCTCTGAGGGCGTTCCCACCAACAGCGCTTTGACACTATAATAATAGTAAAAGGCGCTATATAAGTGACATGTACAATACAAGTAATTGTCAAATATTTCCTGGAAACCTAATTAGGTCACACAGTTTTTTAACACTTGGTTACTTTTCCTGCCTTTTCCATTCTGTATCTCTCTTTATTTGATACTGATATGATATATTTTATTTATATCGCGCTCATTCACAAGTGTTTCAGAGCGCGACCAAGCAAAGGGAGGGGAACAGGGGAGAACAAAAATAACGATCTTACTAGGCCCAGTGACATTAGGAACTCGCAAGTGCATTGAAAAGGGGGAAAGTGTGTGGCAGGGGGAGAATGTTACGCTCACCTGGCTCCCACAGAGGCGTCGATCTGAAGTGGACAGCTGCGGTCACCAATTTGACGCGTAGGGCCGAGATGACGGACTGGACTGGCCCACCTAGCTTTGTTTGCTTGGCCTGTAGGAATATTCTTCTGCAAATGGAGAAAGGGAATTAACCACCCGTGGAGTTGAGTGTAAATCCCCCCCCCCCACACCCCGGCTGTTCTCCCCACGGATCACCTTTGATGTCCCCTCTTATAGTTTCACCTGATGGTTTGGAAAGATGAGCTCTCCATCCTGCATTGAGCGCAGGGGCGTGTTGATAACCAGTTGCTTCACTGGCTCGAAGGAATTGGTGAGTTCCAGAACAATATGGACTCCGAAAAGTATGTAGTTCGTAAGAGTTCAAAATGCCTGACTTTCACTCTTGTCCGATTCCTTGCAGATTGCAGCTTGACCCTAGCTAAGAGTTCCTCGTGGCAACCGGTAATGTTCTGGTAAGGATTTGTATTTCCAACACAGTTCGATAAAATAATGTCAATATGTAACCTGTTGCTTTCTCCCTTATTCAGGCACTGAGAGAAAGTATGAAGTCTCGGGGAATACTACCTCTGGCGGTAAAATCAGGTAAGTCTAATGTGGTGAGGAGGGTTCCCCTTGATTGTCCCTTTGTTTCACCTTGCTGTCCTTTTGTTTCCCCTTAGGGGCTGGGGTTCGGCGAAGATGCAGTGGAAGCTGCGCCGACCCGTGAAGAGGAATAGTACCCCGGTGGTAAAATCAGGTAAGTCTATGGGGGGGTTGCTAATATTCCTCTGTGTATTCCCTTGGCTCACCTTGCTGTTCTTGTCTACTCCTTAGTTGCCAGAATGCAGCGGGAACATACAGGAGGATGCGGTGGGATGTGAAGATGCTGCAAAGGCCGGTGAGTTCAGCGAGGCGCTGCAGCAGGCGAGGCGATGCGCATAAAATAACTTCTTTCTTCCAGCTCGAAGGCGGGATGGATCGGGAATTCAGATAAGGATCAAAGGTATTGCTCTTGTTCTAACCTTTTCTCCTTCTTTCTCCCTTTTTCTAGGAGCTCCAAACTTGAGGCGGGCGTGGCAGAAGGCTGGATGCAGACTGCAGGCACGGTGAGCGTTACGCTGCTGGATGCAGAATAACACGACGCATGGGCTGCTCTTTGGGCGTGGTTTAAATAGCCTCCAAAGTAGTCCCAGGTAAGTATTCCTCCCGAGCCCCGCCCGAGTAAAAAAATAGTCCCTAGATAAAATAGAACCTCCAAGCTCCAAGCCTCATTTGGCTTGGAGCTCTTGCAGCATGGTCTGCATCAGGTAAGTTCTACTCTATGAGCCTGGCACCTATGGCGCCAGGACTGACTCTCCATATGAGCCTGGCGCCATAGGCGCCAGGACCGCACCCGAACAGCCCCTAGCAGGGGTTTTTGGTGTTGCCCAAAATAACTTGATGCCTGCTTCTGGGGTTGCTGGACCTGGTCTGGATCCCCGGGGGTAGGCATCATGACAGAGACGTGGAAAGTAAACAGAGGAGAGAACAGAATAAATAATAAGTTAAATAAGTGCAGTGAAAAATGGTTGTGCAGCCAGCAAGTGCATGATTAGTCAGATAGGGTATATCTGATAAGTGCAGAAGAATGGGGGCTGTATGGGTACAGATACAGATCCCAGTGCCAGTTGTGGCCTGGAGGCAGTGCAGGAGGGTGGCAGGGTGAGCAGGTACCTGGGCCCGAAGGACAGAGGGTGGCCAGGTGCATGGTGCAGAGAGAAAGAAACAGTTCAGCAGGGGAGAAGAGGGGCAAAGGCAGAAGCGAAGAAGGTCTTGAGGTGCTTCCAGAACCGGAGATAGTTCTCATGTTTCAAGGTGGTCGGGAGGCTGTTCCAAAGGGAGGGTTAGTGGAAGGTATTTTGGACCCAGGCCCCGCCTTGTGGACAATGTAGAGGGTTTTAAACTGATAATTTTCTTCTTGCAAGGGTCTTTCATTGGCTGGTTACTTTCTCTTTAGAGTTCAACTCCAATCTTTGTTCGTCTCTCCTCTCAGGGAATGGTTATCCAACCTCTGACTCATTGTCTTTCTTTTCTCAAAGTATTTTGAGTCTTGATTATTTGCAAAGTGTTTTGCTTCAAACTCGGTCTCTTTTCAGCATCTTTACTAAGACTAGTAGGAATAGTTTCATAATGATTCCAGTTTTCTTCTCTTGTCTTCACCACTGTCTTTTCACCATCTTGTTTCGCATTCAATTTTCTTCTCAATGCTATACTTTCATTATACGGACTGGGACGAGTATGAATGTCCATGTAATGACGTTAATTTACTTCTCTTCTTCTCAAAGGCATACTTCCATTATACTGACAGGGACCAGTATAAATGTTCATATAATGATTTTCATTATCCTCCCTAGGACGTTCGCTTTCCCAGTTCCGGTTTTTTTCCGATTATCCTCAGGGATAATGTCACCAGGTCTCCGTTTGGCTCTGGTTTCCCCTTCAACTCGCCAACAGTCTCTCTCTTGGGTCCTCATGTGTTTGGCTTCTCATTCTGAGGAGTGCTTGGTATCTCTGCATATGGTTTGCTTTGCGGTTTCCTATGCCCAGGGGTATAGACATGCTAAACAGGACCCCCCCAATCCACCACTGAATCGGTGTCGCAACGCTACTGCTTCCAGCTCGGTTCCCTTCCCTGTAGACAAGACGCCACATGTCTGCTTATATTCTGACTTCACAGCTAGTTCAAAACTCCCGGCTTCCCAGAGTTTTTAGTCTGCTCTGTTCGCAACGTTGACACTGAAGTGGGCCTTCCCCGGCTTAGCTTCTCTCCTGTGGTCAAAAGGCAGTGTGTCTAGTTCCTTGGTTCTGGCTTCACTGCATGTTTGAAACTCCCAGGCTCTGCAGAGATCCCAACCTGTGACATCACAGCGAGCCTTCCCCGGCTTAGCGTCTCCCGTTCTCTCGCATGACTTCTTGAAGCCCTCTGCAATCGTTATTCATCATTTTCATCTTGGTATAGTCAAGTTCTTCTTTTAAATCACAGTGGTTCTTTCTTTGTATGAATCCTTGTGGGGATATTGCAGAGTGGGCTCACCTCCCTAGCCTCATGGGGGGGGGGGGGTTGGAGGGCGGGGTTTGAAACCTTGAGACCTGGGATCTAATTAAGCAATCACCCGTTCTACATCTGTAACCATAATAGGTAGAAGCGGTGGTAATGTATAGGGCCAGACTTAAAAACCAGAGGAACAGCTCTATTGGGACCTTTGGTAATTTGGGGTGCTCATGCAATTTATTTTTGGCTCACATAATGAGGCGCAGCAAGCGCACAACCCTTTTGAGAGAATTAAAATCTCACCAAATGTGGCGAGCCTAGAAAAGAAAAGCAGGGTGCCAAGCAGAGCCACACTTCATTCCCATAGCTGGCTGGATATGTAGGCTGCGGTCCGGGAAACAAGGCAACAAATGCCAGGTAAGAGGAGCCGGGTGCTGGCAGGACAGGGGGGGGGCTGCCAGGGGGAGAGTGTTGGATGCACCCCGGGTCCCCTTACCTGGCTGGGAAGGTGGAAGAGCGCTGTGTGGGTGAGATGTTAGGGAGAGCCATCATCTGCCCAATAGAAGAGATTAGAGTACTAGGCTTAAAACCTAGTCAAAGGTTTTCCTGCTAGAGCGCTCCTATCCGTTCTTAACAGATCAACCAGTGAAAGCAAACTCTGGTGGTGCATGTACCAAACCAGTGTCTCCATCAACAGAGGGATGGAATGGGGCCTGCTTTATCTGTGCAAAGGGTTGTCTTAATAGAAGAACAGTCTAATCCAGCAGAAGGTGTTCAATATCAAAAGTAGTTTCTTTAACCCTGTGTTTTCATTGGTGCTTCCGACCCTCTGGCGACCAAGTATTTTGCATGTGAAAATATCTAATGCTCATCTGCCATGTTTCACCTTCCAGGCTGCAGACTGGGACAGGTCACTGGATCCAGCAAACGAAGGGAAATTGACAGTGTGGTTGGCATTGCCTAAGCACTAAAGGTTATCCCTCTAGATGAGGAGAGATGGAAATCAGCATAGCCGGTGCTTCCATCTTCAATTCCTGGCCTCTCCACGGGTGAGTTCCATGCTCTCAAATTTAACTTGTGCCTGGGCCCCCACCTTGCACGCAGGAAGGCGTGAGGCCAACCAAATATGGCTCACCAACACCAAAAGGTTAGTGGCAGCCTCCTACAGGTTCACAATACACTCCAAACAAAGACGCGACATTCCAACTAATGTATCCATGAAGACAGTAGTGAGCTCCCAAACATTGGATCAAAAGGCCTGCGATTCATGGCAAGGCTTCATGGCAAGTCTTCACTGAACAGCCAACGGGCCACTCAAGTTGTCGATCTATAAGAAGAAAACTGAAGCATGAAACAGCCTCCCATTTAAGTAGTGCTGGCTTCTGATCCTCCCCAGAACAGGAAGGCTTTGATCCTTATAATCTCAGGTGGGCTAACCTCATCTTGCTAAAGATATAGAAGGAGGAAATCAGGCAAAAAAGGAGGACCTTGAACGGAGAAGGCATTACGACTCTGGACATTTTAAACAAAATAAGTACAGGTTAGGGAGCCAATTTCCTCAACTACCCGAAGGAAAGTGCATTTAAGACCCCACAGTGGCATCATTTCTATTGATTGGATAGTTTGAAGGCCCCTACTTCACTTATCTACAGGAGGTACCTTCAGTGGAGCTCCAGATCAAGCTAATACGGTGGGCACTAGTCTTGGTGGTTCTAATGCCAGGAGCTACTCAACATGTAGGGCAGCCGGTGGTCGACAGTCTAGGGGGAATAGTGATGAAGACGAAACCTCAAGACTTGACCTACCACCGCTGGCTCTATAGCTCGCCAGGGTTTCTTTTATCCACTGGTGGTTGTAGAAAGAAAAACACCCCATCTCTGCCTGGATAATGTCTTAATGCTAAATACACATGGAAGGCACTGGCCTCATAGCTTTAGTTGTCAATTAATGGAGGATGTTGCAAATGATCATGCATTTGTAACTATACTTCTGTTTTCCTGCTATGTGCAGTCTATCGGAGAACTCACAACACCCCCTGTACATGTGAAAGAAGGGTGCCTATGGGCATAAATGAAGATAATGCCTAGGGACAGACAATGACTTTACAATCAATGTTTTAGATTTGCACTAAATAAGGACCCCCCCCAATGGCCAGTGACAGGTGCAAATGGGGATTTGTTCAAGACTGCATATAGTAGGACAAGGTGGGATGTGTGCCCATGAGGTTTATGAAAGTGATTAAGATTACCTTGGCATTCAAGAGATCTGCTTGTGTTAGCAAAGTGTGAGGTTAGAAATTCCTTTGTGAAGCAAGAGAATTGGGCCATCCAATAACAGACAGAAAAGAAAACTTGGCAAACTGTCCAGCGATGGATTGGTAAAGAAAAGAGACAAAGAATTGGGTGCTGTAGTCAAAGAGGTGAAACCCGCACCCAAACAGCAGATGATGGAAAACTATATCCTGCCTCTGGAGTCATATTATACTCTGGCCCCATTCAAGAATGCAGAGGAAGAAGGAGGCGACACGCTATTGAGCCAGTGTGTTTGAGCCCACACAAAAGACTTTGTCCAACAACATTCTAATTTTGTTGGCGATCTGGCCAAATTGAAGGATGAGCTGAATTTAAACCCGATAGGATGGATGACAAGTATGATGACTTGCACTATTATAAAAGACCCCGGTCTTGTTTCCCTTAAAGATCAGAGTCCAAACCCCTTTGTCTCAATAGGGGACAGACTCCTACATAGAAACCATTAGAGTGCTGCCAACCGGACCGTCCACTGTGTTTTCAAGTTGTACCCAGTCATCTGTGTCCTCCACAGTCAAGAGCTCAGGTTTCGAGGGTTAACCTGAAGGATCAGACCCCTTCATGGTACTGTGGAGGGAACTAGGAGGGTGGAGGGGAGAACAATCCCACAGTACCTAGTGAAAGGATTTCCAGAACATTGATCACCACATACGAATGAATAAAGCCCAGAAATGTGCTGTGTGCCAGAGGTGGGCCCCAAGCCGCATGTGTCTGCACGATTTGAAAAGGCAGCATAGAAAGCCCAGGAACATGCTTTAGAAGAAACCCTTCAAGGACACAGAGGTTGGTTGCCTTGTGAGGCTACACAGGCATAGATATTGTTAGGAATGTCCTGGCCGCCGACTCTGGGACAACCCAGGAGCTTTGTCTTGCCTGCACATTTCATTCCCTCTAGAAGTGTCAGTCAGTGATGTTTAGTGGTCAACCCCCTATTCCGGGTAACATCAGGGATCCAGGACACTGGAGCCAACCGATCGCAATGCCTTTCTGAACTGGGCCGGAGATTATTAGACATGGTAATAGACTACTCTGGCAAGGTCTCACATTTCTGTGATTCTTTCAAGTACACTTTTACGAAAGCTAATCAATTCTGTCAGGACAAGACATTATAGGTACTTAAAATGCATCACATTCAAGTCCAGATCCTGGTGCATAGACTCAAATAGTTACAAAAGGACAATCTGAAGCCTCTTAACGGTGAGTCAAAGGGTCTCATGCATGTTTCCTCATTGAGATGGTAATAGGCAGTTTGGTGAACTAGGATGTCTCCTGCTCCTACTTTGAAAGGCATTCCTGCTTTGTTGAATACTTGGAGACTTCCAGCAGAATTCCTCCGGTTAGGGACCCAATCCATGTTAGAGGCCCAGTGTAAGGCACCAAGTGTATGCAGCCAGTGTAAGTCCAAGATGGAATCGCAAGGCCCTCCCTGGTTGAGAGTTGCTCAGCCATGCTCTTCTGCGAGCATCATCAAGTTTAGAAGTAGCAGGACAACAGTGGTCTGCAAAAAGATGGGATTACTCTCCTACACCATATTAAGTGAAATGTAAAACTCTGAGAACCAGAGCAGCCTAGTATGGAAAATTAGAAGAATCAATAACACAGCAGGAGAGGTTGCAGTGACACTGCCCAGTCACCAAAGACAGCTTTTCTGGGTTGCAAGACCAAAAATCTTTCAGGACTGCTTGATGAGACTGATACAAACACGAAGCACAGCAAAGGGATCCAAAAAAAAAAAAACAAGAACTCAAGAAAAAGCAAGGCTAGTTTGAATCCAATCCCCTTGGGTGGGAAAAGGTGAGCTAGCACACAAGCAGAAAACAGTGCGCACAAGCACAAGTTGCAAATGCTTTAGAGAGTCCCCTTTGATTGTCACTGCTTTGGCATGATAGGGGTCAAATATACCTGTTAGGAAGGACATTCCACACTTACACAGAAAGGCAATGAAGAATACATTACTCGTCTCCTTATAATGGCCTTCTGGATGGATACAATCTTCCGACTCTACATTTTACGAATGGGCTTGAGGCACAGGCTGGATACACCCGGGCCATTGACCGGTCCAACGCTTGGATAAGTCAGTGAAATAGCTGGTGCCAGAGTTTACATCCGAGATATTTAAATATGACGCCCACTTCACTCATCTCCAGCAAATTGACCACGGCGATCCATCGTGGTCAAAGAAACCATACCACGTGGTATGGCTCTAGAACACAAGAAAGGTTTCAAGTAACCAGTGCATTAAGTCTTAGGGTTAAATGGGAAGAACCAGTCGGTTAAAGAGCATATACAAACGGAATGACCATCTGATTGGTGTTATTGAATGGCAAAGCAGACCATATAGGCTTCTCGTTTGCATTGGGGACAAAGCCACACCTCCACAAATCCAGGATATAGACACAGCATCCTCCTGGATATCGAAGATCCCTCAAAACAAGCTAAGGTTAGTTTCCTGGTCACCTATGTCAGTTTACGTGCATCAGGTTTAGGAGGAGAGTAGGGTTTAGAACCAGGTGCTGAATGCGGCATCATTCCAGATTCAATGGAGCCTTTGGTGGAGGTTCGGTGGTCCTGGAACCCTGCGCTGGCTTTGGAGGAATTGGTTCAGGCACCGACTTTGAATGGCTAAAATGCTAATCTTGGAGGGAAAGGGTGTCGGGATGTCGACAGGACTGCATTATCCAACAAAAGAATAATTCAAGTCAGAGCAAAAGACACAGGGGTAATTGTCCTAAGTAACTGCCACCCTACGTTGTCTGAAAGCCTACAACTCAGCTGGGTGGTGGCAGCCGAGATGAAAAGCATGTCCATCTTTTACAAGAAACTCATTTGCATTATATTGTGCAACGTGCATATGGACTGCAGGCCGGGTGTTGGCTTGTGCCACTTTCTTGAGCTGGATGTTGGCATATGGGAAGAGGATACAGGTTTGCTTCTAGGGTAGACCCTGGCCTCCTTACCCACTTCTGATTCCAGGTTCTAGAACATTGTTATACCAAGGCTATGTAGAGGACTTTAACACTGGGAACACACATCTGCTTCCTTTGCAAGGTTTTTAAAATGCAGGGAAGGCATTAACAACACGCTCTTGAAACAATGGCTTATTTTATTGCACCCTGGTTACAAGAAAGGTAAAAGGGAACTAAAAAATAAGACTGCGGGTAGATTCCTCCACCAGTCCCTTGTAACGGCCGACGTTAGATTATTGTCCCTTTTTAGGAAGAGGTCAGCTATCACAGAACAGGCTCTGGGCAGGTACCAAAAGTCTTCTTTCACCTTGGATGAGTGCTTTACCAAGATGGTTTTGATCTGGGTCTCGCTCATGGATGGTGGGTAGTTCTCCACCCTCTTCTGTAAAGCACTGAGTGACAGAAGGAGCAAGGTAACAGATTCCTCCAATACAGACTCCAGGGCCCAACTGACAAACCCCAGGCTGAAGCAGGAGGATTGTAGTCTGTACCACACTATGCATGGACTGGGGGTTTCTCCTTCTCAGGCTAAATGAGGTGCCAAATAACCACCCAACAAAACCCAAATGGACCACAAGGGAGCAGTGGGACAGCAGCAGAAGAACTGAGGCTGGAAAGGGACTTCAGTGGAACAGGAGAAACCCAGGAATACTTCCCAAACCATGTTTGAAGGATTACTCACCTTGGAGCGGAGACAAACTCCACATGAAAGGCTACCTGAAAAAGGCAGTGGGACTGGTGGGCTTTATAAAGACTTCCAGGAAAAGTCTTACACCTCCCACCCTTCCCCAAAAGGTGTAGCTCAGCTAGAGATTAGTCTGGGGAACAGCTGATGCAGGGACGCAATGTGAGCCGGGGGGATTCGAGGAAAAGATCAGGAAAGGCAGGGCTACAAAAATCCATGAAGGATGAGAGGTGTATGGGTGAGGTCGGAAGAGGCGGCGGTGTACCAAGGATCAGCTGGACGGTGTAGGCATGTGGAGAAGGAGTTGAAGTAGACTGTTGGGGTGCTTTAAGAGAGTAAAGGCAAGGTATATGTCTGAGAGGGTGGTATCAACTGAATTGTAAGTCAGCGGGTGAGAGACTAATTTAGAGGATGCAAGTAGGGAAAGGGATGTTGAGAGGAAGTGTGAGAGGGTGTGTGTGTAAGAAAGAGAGGGAAGTAAGAGGCAGGAGGGTAGAGGAGAGGAGAGGCAGGCGTGAGGAGTTTGGGGAAGACCAGAGGGGAATTGGCAGGTAGCTACATGAAAGTGGAACGGAAGTGTAGTAAGACCAGACGATAACATGTGAGGAGAGATAAGAGGGCAAAGACCAGGAAAGCGAGTATAGGGAGGGGGAGATCAGATTGAAAGTGGAGAAAGGAAATGCAGGAGAGACTGATCAGACCAGCGGGTGATGGGGGAGAGGAAGAGAGCGACAAGGGGGCGGGTGAGAGAGAGGGGGCTAGGGGGAAGGAGGCAAGGAAGGGGATGTGAGGGAAGAGAGGAGATGGGCGAGGAGGAGCTGTCCAGTCAGCCATCGGGAGAAGGGAGACAGAACAACCAGACAGCCCATCCGCCCCACCGATAAGTCACTAGAAAGGGAGGGTGTAAGATAAGGCTACAGCCTTTAGGCCTCGCTAGGGCGAGGGAGACACCTAGATAGTTGGCGTACTCTGCCTGTAGACAACCCATCTACGATGATCAATTAAGCAATAAACCCAGATGGTGGAGGTAATGCCCCAGGTCAGTTGGGACCCGGCGGGGGAAGACTGCAGCCTCCAGCTCTGAGGAGGCGCGGAGCTGGTGCTTTACCATGTGGTAAAGACCCTGTTCTGAGCCTCCCGATTGGCTGGAAGGCCACCACACCCCCCCTCACCAGGAATGTCAATATGAATAGGATTTGGTTTCTGCCATAATAGCAATTTGTAGGTGATCGGAAAGTGGTGCAACGATGGATCAACAGAGCCCACCAGATCCCGTGGTATAGTTCAATACCTTTATTAAAAGGGTCAGGATGTGCATGGACAAGGCATACAAATCCTAGATTTTGTAAACAAGAAATTAGCATTATTCTTATAATAGCTTCAGTAGTGGTGACCCCCCAAATGTATCAAGAAACCAACGTTGGTATTGCGGGTCTCTGCCAGGGTTCTCCAATTAAATGGCCTTGCATAGACAGCTGAATAGCAAGACAGCCCTTCATGACATGTCAGAATCTTCCTGATCCTCGCTTACTTCAGGTCATTTCCCCTCCTCCACACCCGATTCCTTGGAAGTGCTTGGAAGATTTTTGCCTTTCTTTCCGAGGGTGCTCTGCTTTTTTCGGTAGAGGTATGGTCTTCCTCGAATTGAAGCCATTATGCCGCCGAATCGAAAGGACGGCTCGGGACCCCTTCCTGAGGAAGCCAAGGAAGAGGAAAAAGCCTGCTGGCAGAAATACCTCTTTGGCAGATAGCGTCCTTGTGTAGAATCCAAAAGTTGGGTGCCCATGGATGTCCGGAGGAACAAGCAAATTCTCTTCATCCAGTGAAATAACGGCTAGAGGTATGCTGAACTGGGCAGTAGTAGTGAGCCCAGAATCCGCAAACAAGGGTAGGCGTGTAGCACGAAAGGGAAGGTAAGAGCCCGAAAGCTCAGTGAATCTGCTGTAGGAAGGATGAAAGAAAGGCTCGCAGGATAGCAGCACAGAAAACACAGGAACATGGAGGATAGAAGAGGTCTGGTAGGGATAGCAAACAGGACTGAGAAGGTGAGCAGAGAAAGAAATACAGCACAAGGTAGGCGATGGCCAGAGATAACCGCGTCACGGAAATCCGAAAAGAATGCATGGAACGGGAAAGAGCCGAGAAGGACAGGGCTCGGGAGAGCGGTCAAGGGGGAAAACAAAGCAGGAGATGGAAATGAAAGCTAGAGCAGAGAAAGACTGGTGAGGCGCCATCAAAGCGAGAGAAAAGTAACTCGCAGAGAGCAGGTAGGAGCGGCAGCAAAGGAAATCACAGCGTCGGTCCCCCAAAGGCACGAGAAAATGATTAGGGTTGCAACGCGAAGAGCTCAGCGGGCGGAGTGGCTAAGAACGGACGGCGGCGGCCATGACAGTGAACAACTAGAGTGCAGCTACACGTTGCTAGGAAAACGTGGTGTGCTAGTTCAATGGCATAGGTACCACGAGGGTTTCCACAAGCGCTAGGATAGCTGGCACATGACATGACATGACAATACATTCTTTAAAATAATTATAAGGACTTCTAAACAGAAATTTCACCAACACCCAAGAAGAACAAGTTACTTTCTTACCTGGTAACGTTCTTTCGATGGGATGGTCCGACGACGTATTCCATATCTATGACAGGTAATGTCCACAGCCGTGCTGCTTCGGAAAATCTTTGGCGTCTGCGTCCTGCGTCGAAGACGTCGATGCGCCGTCCCCGAGGAACTCCTCTGACGGCCGACGTCACCCGATGTGATAAGTAGGATGCACAACGCCATCCATCAGTTATAGTTTTTTCCCAGAACTTGTGCCACCAGTTTTCTGCCAGACAGACGCACAAGGCCTTGCGGAACGCAAGCTGCAATCGCAAAAGAAATTCTGCAGCGGGGAAGGCAGGGAGGGAGCGATATAGAATACGTCGTCGGACCATCCCATCGAAAGACCGTTACCAGCTAAGAAAGTAACTTCTTCGAGGGGATCGGGTCCTCCGACGTATTCCATATCTATGACAGACTCCCAAAGCAGTACCAAGCAAGGAGGTGGGAAAGAATTTAGAATACAAATTTAGCATGCCCAATCAAATTGCGGAATAGAGAACTGCCTTGCCAAAGGCCAGATCTTGCCCTCTGATGGAATCGAGGGAATAGTGACGTACAAAAGTATGTACTGAAGCCCAGGTGGCTGCATCACAGATATGACGAATAGGAACTCCCCTCTGCAGAGCAGTAGACACAGCCACTCCTCTGGTAGAATGGGCCCGCAAGCCAAACGGAGGGTCCTTACCCGCCAAGCGGTAACACTCGGAGATAGCTAAAATAATCCAACGAGACAAAGTCTGTTTCGTCACAGCTTGTCCCAAACGCTTTCCAGCGTAACCAATGAAAAGTTGATCGTCCACTCTGACCAGGGACATGCGCGAAATATAAAAGCTCAACGCTCTCCGAGGATCAAGCCTATGGAGCCTCTCCTCTCCCTTACCAGGAAGTGGAGGAGGATAGAACGCCGGAAGAACAACCTTCTGGCTCAAATGAAATTACGAAACCACCTTCGGAAGAAAAGAAGGACGAACTCTAAGGACAACCCTGTCCTTGTGAAACAGAGTGAAGGGTGACTTAACTGAAAGTGCCTGTAACTCACTCACTCTGCGAGCGAAAGTAACCGCAACCAAAAACACAGCCTCAAAGGGCAAGAATGTAAAGGCTCAAACGGAGCACCCATAAGAAATTTAAGAACAAGGTTCAAATCCCAAGCTGGCACCAAAAAAGGTGACGGAGGGAACACATTAGTGAGCCCTTTCAAAAACTGCAAAATTAAAGGAATCTTAAAATAGGAACACTCTTCAGATGAGCGCTTAAATATGGACAGCGCCGCCAGGTAACCTTTAATGGTCCCCACTTGCAAGCCCCTGTGGGCCAAAGAAAGCAAAAAAGACAAAACCATGGGAATGTCACATTCAAAAGGATCCACATTCTGAACTCTGCACCAGTCGCAGAACTTTCTCCAACGGCAACAGTACAGAGACTTTGTTGCCGGCCGCCTGGCCGAGAGCAACACCTCCATCACGTCTTCAGGGAGGTCCCAATCCTTATACCTCAACCTTTCAGAAGCCAAGCGTGAAGATTGAGGGATCTGACCTCTGGATGGAGAACCTGACCCCCCCACCCGTGAGAGCAGATCGTCTCGGTAGGGAAGACGACTTGGAGGGCAGATGGACAAGTCTAGACGGTCCAGGTACCAAGTCCTCCGGGCCCATGCTGGAGCAATGAGGATCATCCGGGAACCGAACCTCCGTAACCTCCGCAGCACTTGCGGGATGACGGGGACTGGAGGAAACGCATACAGCAGTGGGAACGACCACTCCACCACGAACGCGTCTCCTAAGGCTCCTTTCGGAGGAAATTCCCGCGAGCAAAACATTTCGCACTTCTGGTTGACAATGGAGGCGAAGAGATCCACTTGAGGGGTCCCCCAAAAGGGCGAAGATCTCCAGGAGAATGCCCTGAGCCAGCTCCCACTCGTGAGAGATTGTGCTCAGCCTGCTCAGAGCGTCCGCCGGCTCGTTGTTGTCTCCGGCCAGATGAACCGCCGAGATCGAAACTTCCTGCTGGATGGCCCAGAACTCGAGCTGCATCGCCTCCCTGCACAGCGGAAGTGACCCTGCCCGCCCCCTGTTGTTGAGGTATTGCATGGCCACCGTGTTGTCCGTTAGAATCGGGAAACTCTTTCCGCGCACAGTCAGCAGAAAAGCCTTCAGGGCTAGCCTGACGGCCCTCAGCTCCAACAGATTGATATGGAGTCTGGACTCCGACAGAGACCAACGACCGCTGACTGTCAACTCGTTGGCATGAGCTCCCCATCCCGTGAGGGATGCGTCCGTCACGATCGTCACCTCCGGCCAGGGCAGCCAAAATGGGGCCCCTTTCATCAGATTGCCCTCGACGGCCCACCACAGAATGTCCCGGGCTACCGAGGACGGCACCTGAACAGGGTCCGACAGCCTGCCGGAGGACTGAGACCACTGGAGCTTGAGTGCCCACTGCAAAGATCTCATCCGCAGACGAGCCTCTGGCACCAGAATAATGCAGGATGCCATGAGGCCGAGCAGTCTCAAGAACTCGGACGCTGGGAGATTCTGGGCAAACTGAAACTTGTGCACCATCTGCTGAATGTGAAGAGCCCTCACCTGAGGAGGAAAACACTGCCCCAGGGACAGGTCGAGCACTGCGCCAATGTACTGGAGCCGCTGTGTTGGTGTCAAATGGGACTTCTTTAAATTGAGGGAGAAGCCCAGCCTGTGAAGGGAGTGGCAGGTGACGGACAGATGATCCAGGACTTGCTCGGGAGAGCTCCCCCTGATCAACCAATCATCCAGGTAGGGGTAGACGTGAATCCCCCCCTTTCCTGAGACGCGCTGCCACCACCACCATGAGCTTGGTGAAAACCCTCGGGGCGGAGGTCAATCCGAACGGCAGGACCCGAAACAAAGTGCGAGTCGCCAACCGCGAACCTCAGGTATTTGTGCTTGGGATGGATCGGCACATGGAAGTAAGCATCCTTGAGGTCGAGAGACACCAACCAGTCCTGAAGTTGAAGGGCCTGGAGGACTTGAGAAAAAGAGTCACCATCTTGAACTTGTCCTTCCTGAGGAGTTTGTTCAAACCGCGCAAGTCCATGATGGGTCTCAAACCCCCGTCTTTCTTTGAAATCAAAAAATAAGGGGAATACCATCCCTTGTTCCTCTCCGCTACAGGCACCAGTTCTATGGCGCCTTTCTCCAGCAGGGCTTTAATTTCCTGTGCAAGGAGCGGATCCGGACACTTCAAAGAGGTTCCCTGGTGGATTGTCGTGAGGCCTCTGCCGAAAAGGAAGACAGTAGCCGTGGGTTATGATCTCCAGAACCCACACATCCGAAGTAATGGCTTGCCACTCTACAAGATGCTGCGCCAGCCTTCCCCCAACCGGCGAACCATGGGACCTGGCCTCATGACTGAGTAGTAGCGGCTGCGGCGTTGCCTGAGGGTAAAGAGGCAAGAGCGGCCTAGGCACCTCAAGTACCTTTATTTCCACCTCTGGCACTCCTACGATGGCCTCTTTGACTGCTAGCTCCCCTCGCTTTACTGAAGGACGAGTAATAGCGAAAGGAACCACCCCTCCATTGCTGTCCCCTAGGACGAAAAGGTGGAGGTTGGCGAACTGCAGCGCCCAACGACTTCGCTGCAGCTTTGGAGGTCTGCAACCTCTCAAGGCTCTAGTCAGCCTTGCTTCCAAAAAGGTGTTCACCGTCAAAGGGCATGTTGAGGAGCCGGGACTGCACATCAGGAGCGAACCCAGACTTCCGCAACCACGCAAACCTGCGCATTACGGTGCTCGCCGCCATGGACCGGCTGACACAATCCGCCAAGTCCAAACCCGACTTAACGGCCTCACACATAGCATCCTTGCCATCCTGAACCATAGCAAGTAAACCATCCCGTTCGTCCCCTTCGGGAATACGTTCAGCCACTAATACAACACAGTTCCACAGAGTGTGTGTGAAATGAGACAAGGCACATGTGGAGTTGGCTGCCTGAAGCGCCATACCCCCAGAAGAAAACACTTTCTTCGCCCAGTCGTCAAAACATTTGTCGTCCCTATCCGGAGGGATGGTAGGATACGATGCCTGCTTTGCCGGGGCCGTAGCCGCCTGCACCACCAAACTCTCTGGAGTGGGGTGCCTAGACAAGTAGCAGGGGTCGCTACTGGCTGGACGGTATTTTCGTGACAAAGACTTAAAGACTTGCCCACTGCCGGGAGACTCTCCGGAGCAGTCCAAACTGCCGCCACCCTTCTCTGCAGAGCCATATGAAAAGGCAAAACCGGGTCAGTGGGGGGACCGAGATCAAAAATGTCCGTGAGATCATCCTGAACGAACTCCCCTGGGGGAGCTGACCAACTCAAGTACTCGGTGACCCGAGATATAAGGCGCCGATATGAAGAATCGGCATGAGTGCCAGGCTCTGGCCTACAAAACTCCACCTCCGGAGAGGTGTCCAGTCCACTGGCATCATGCAGCGACTGCAGCAGATCATCAAACTGGCTATGGCCCAAGATAAGGTCATCTGGAACCATAACCAGAACCCAAGCCCCCATCAGAGCCTTCATCACCCTCTGAAATGTACTCCAGGCAGGGAGAGGAAAACCTCTGTGGACCAAAGCAGTGCCTGACCTTAGCCATAGCCTTTCTAGGGGCAAGCCCGTGCCACAGGGCCCCTCCGACACCACCGCCTCAAAAGGCGTCGAGGGCGCCGAACGAGTCGGCGTCGACGGAAAAGGCGTCGAGCGAATCGGTGTTGACGTCAGCTGCAGCACCGCCAGCATCAGTAGGGTCGACACAGGCCTCGAAGCCGGAGCTCCGAGCGGGTCTCTCGACGACCTAGGCGCCAACGGCGACCCCCTCGGAGGCTGAGCCTCGAGAGAAATCGTCGACCTCGGCGCCACAGGCGTCGACATCTTCTTCGAAGACGGCACAGGATCATGCGGTCTCGAGCGCGTAGAGGACCGAGACCTGGAACGGGCATGGTGAGAACGGCTACCCTTGTCCGAGCGGGACCTCTCCCGCGAGCCGTGCCGACCACCCGAGCCCAAAGGCGTGTGGGCGGTGTCTCTCGACCGGTGCCGACCGACCCCACTCGGAGGCGCGGACGGCCCGGTGTCCTGCGATGCAAGAATCGCTAGCATCTGCTTCCCGAAGGAAGCCCATTCCTCCGGTGTCGCTTGCATGGAGGGATAAGCGACCCGCCGACGGGCGGAGTCCTTGGAAGAGGACGGGGAAGGCGACCTATGCCGGCGCTTCCAGGAATGCCTCGAAGAGGCGGAGGAGTGGCGAGACCGACTCCTGGAAGGAGACCCAGTGGACTTCCGACGATGACGCAGAGAGTCACCCCTCGAGTCATCCGTCGAAAGCCCCGCAGACCTCGACTTCCGGGGCTTAGACACCCGGCCTACCGACAGCTTCTTCTTGCGATCCCGCAAGGCCTTTGCCGTGAGCGACACAGTCGTCCGTATCGTGGGCCTCCCCGAGGCACCAGAGGCAGGCGTCGTGCAAGTCCGTGACTGACATCTTGGACCCACAGTCCCCGCAGTTCTTGAAGCCCAGATGCGGGGTTGAAGATGAAAGTCATCGCCACGAACAGGTCTTCACACAAACAGAACAGGTTCAACGAACCGAGAATTGAAAACAGCAAACTCCAACGAGTCGAGGCGCACCGAGATTCATGAAGCGAACACGTTCGCGGAAAAAACGGAACTGAGGCTATGGGCGTCGTGTGTCCTACTTATCACATCGGGTGACGTCGGCCGCAGGATGCAGACGCCAAAGATTTTCTGAAGCAGCACAACTGTGGACATTACCTGTCATAGATATGGAATACGTCAGAGGACCCAATCCCCTTGAAGCAGCATACACATCACTTCTCGATCAACCAACTCCCACACGCAGACAAAACTTAAGTGCAGGCCATACCAGCCCTTGGACATTTGCCTTCAACCCAAAGCATGGAACTCTAATAGAGCACAACAGCACAAAGCACTATGTGAGGGACTCAAGGTGGCAACAGTAAAGACAGACACACGTGATCAAAGTTCAAGGGTGTTTATTGAACAATGTTTGCAGGGTGGAAAAACTCCTAAACTAAACCGAAATCTAAGATGGGAGCAAGCGTTGACCATCAAATGAAAATAAGACAGTCCTAGTGGCATTGTGCCCAAATAAAAGGGCCTATACAAAGAAAACTATTGCCAGACGTCAAAGCTAATACATGAAAGGGTGTGGTGGGATGGTTTTCAAGGAAAGAAAGAAGTGTTCTCAAATAATATGTTAGGATACAGTAGCTTGGTTCTTCCTTCCCCACGTTTTAAGCACAGGGTAAGGTGGGATCTTGGAGAACAGCAAACTCAAGCTTTCCCAGCACAAGTCAACAGTATCCCTTGCAGCTATCAGGACCTTCTATGGCCAAGTACCGTTTCCTTGAAAGTCTGTTGCCTTCGAGGGGCTGAGGTTTTCAAAGTACAAAACAAAAGTTCCTTCAACAAAATGAAAGTTTGTTTTCTGCTTTTGCTTCGGGGGATAATTCTTTACGATTGGGTCCGCCCCCCTCTTCTGGGGCTGAATCTTGTTGCTTGGGTGATTGGTTTTCACCCCTTGTATCGCCCACTTCCGGTTTTAGATCCTTTAACAGTTCTTATCGATATCAAGGCCTTTGGGGTGTGATTTCCTGATCCCGTGGGCCTGATAGGATTCTCAAGAAAAACAACAAACACCAAGTTCTGCTCCAAGTATTTCTTGGTTGATCCATTCACCCGTTGGGTCCCCCTCTTCTGGGCGCCGACTTTCACAAATTGTATTCCACAAATTGTAGAACAGTTCTTTTCTCCATGAATTATGGGTGGTAACTTTCCACCCTTGGGTCCCCCTCGGCCGGTCTCCGACCTCTAGAGTTACAAGCAGGATAGTACTTCTCTTTGCCTTATACTGTCTCTTGGTTTCTCCCTCGGTCGGGCTCGAACCTCAAACGACTAGCAGGATAGTGCACATCGCCTGGTCTTCCTAATGTTTTTTCAAGCAGTTCTTAGTGGACATCCCTCGGCCGGGCTCAAGTTTGTCAATATACTGTTTCCTGGGACTTTAGACTTCCCTTTCTCATCAGCATTCCTCGGTCGGGATCACACTTGCCAACTTCACATTTCTTTGCAGGGTTCACTTCCCTTCTCAAGTTGTAGATCAAAGACTTTCGACAGTACACAGATTTTGCTTCTGGTTTTTGTAGTTTCATTCGCATCGATCAGAGTCTCTCAAGTTAGCACCCACATGGTGCCGGGATAGCTCCCCTCAACACGTTTACAGTTGTTTTGAACTTAGTTCATTTTGCGACTTTCATCCACCAAAGCCTGGCTCTCATCGGCTCTCCCCTCAACTCACTGGTGTTTGTCCGTTCTCTGGTGTGTCGCGTGAAAGTGTTTGTCGGAAAGGGGGGGTGGGGGGGAGAGGAGTGCAGTGGCTTTGAGTGTCCTACATGGTAGGATGGGGAAAAGGGGTTGAAGGGAGGGGGCTACCGCATCTCACCCGTTGGTGTCCCACTCCTACCCCCCCTGCCCCCCCTTAAGACCCTCCCAATTCAGGTGATCCTCCCTCTCTGTTCCACCCACAGGAACAGGATCCAAAAGAGATGGCCGTGTCCTGGCCACCTGGATGGCAGCCCCCCCAGTGACTAGCTAGGGAGACACCTTCAGATTTCTTACAACAGCTAAACCCTATGAAAACACCCGTTTCCTTAATGTCAAAAAAACAGAACTCGGTACATCTGCATGCTACAACCTCAAAAGCCCAATACCTCCAACCATAGTCTAAACACAGTGGAGCCACAAATTTACACTGATGCAGATACCCATAAAACCAACCACTACACTTTTCACAAACCCACAATTCTCTCTATTTAATCACCGGATAACAGCTCAAACTAGCCACTTGTACATGGCGTTTAAAAAGAAGACCCTCTCCCTGGACTAAGAAAACCACAGCCCTACACCTCTAACATTGACTGACATACCAAGCCCCTGGGCCCAAGCATACCCACACTGCAAGCATGAAGATTCATCTCTGGATACAGAGCCCTTGAGGCGTCCAACACATCTAGAAAGCTCTCACACACGCAGAGCTCAGGGTACTTCTGGTCTGCAAAATCAACACAAAGCATGCCAACCGTGACATTGCACCCGCTCCTTCCTAACCAAACTCACCAACTCTCGCTGATCCGCCAGAGCTCCTGAAGACATGCAAATGACAGCCATGCCTGGTACAAATCGTCGTAACAGGACAGCAAACTGCCAGGCCTAGTTAGATTCTTTATTTAAGGTTTAAGGGAGGAAACAAACCTTTAAAATCCACCCGTACGGGAAAAGTGTCTACCACCATTTTGGCTTCCTCCAGGGAGGGACATCCGGTATTCATGCCAGCGGAAGTCTGCATCAACGACTCTACATTCACGATTTGTGCATTTGAAGGACCACCTTTGCATTCCAATACCTCTTTTCACATAGGGCCTCGCAGGACAAGACTATGCTTATCCAAAGCAAACCACATCAGCTTTAGAGGTAAAGGGCACGCGGGCCACCAAGACCTGCAACGATGATGGAGTTATTATTGCAGTTTTTCACAAACTGCATCATTAGTTGGCCTGATGTTGCCAATCGTAAGCAAGATTCTCCTTTTCCAAACTCCAATACTCCAGAGATTTTGACCAAGAGCTTCTGGGAATTCTGTTGGAACAGATTCAGTCCGAGGATGACATGAACAGCTCACGCTGCCTCAAACCTTTAGGTGAACCACTCAATTCTTTTCATTGCAAAGCAAACCTGCCCGAAAGGGTTAGTGTCAGCAAGGGACAATGCAATTAACTCTTCAATATTCTTATGTAAAGCACCCCAGGCATCCCGGTATGAACTGGCGCCATATAAATATTTTAAATAATAATAACACTAAGCTTCCGATTTGCCGTCTGCCCTTAAGGGGTGACTTCGCTTTGCAGTAATACCGTGCGCTAATGAATTCAGAGATTGGATACACGGCGCCATCCGAGTGGCCACCTTCCATTATAAGCGGTGAGCGCCGTATGCTAAAGAGGCAACCTTTGCATATTTAGTGTCCATGTACATCTGCAGGTGAGGAAATGGAATAACGGGATATTAAAACACAGAGGTAGAGGCGGCGAGGATTTATCAGAATTTCTCATATAATACAAAGCTAATTTTACTGTTTTCATAATGTACCCAACAAAGCCTTTTCTTATGTCACTGAAGCTTGCTACTGAGAGAATTAAACTTCTACACCTTGTAATAGATGCTGATAGCCTTCAAGCATTCAGACAATAAAGCTAACATTGTCCTTTGTCAAAACATACCATTAAAATACCACGATTAAGCCAAGCCGTGTTGTAATTATCTCTTCAGTCTTGGAAAACCGGCCCACTCCCATTGCCCCCAAAATTTACTAAATCCACAAAAATCTGTTGTATTGAATTAAAATAACACTGAGGAAATCCTTTCTGGCCTTCACAATTTTCCTAACATTACCATCAAATGAATCACCTGGTCCAACTTTTCCAGGACCAACCTTCCCCTTTCCCATAACGCATAGAAACATCGTCCAAAATGCTAACTGCGTGGCACATATAGACCACACTCTGGCCCACATTCTATGGAAAATATCAAATCCCAGGTGGAGGCCCTGGTCAACACTTCCATGCTTATCACTCTGCCAGGGAGAAGTTCTGCAACCCATAAAACTTTATTCCATCATTTTAAAAAACCTATTTACAAATTAGGACAACTTAAGAACAGATTGCCACGCGTGGAAGCTCAGAATCAGGACTCTGACAAGGAAGCATAGTTTAAAGGTTTTATTTTTGTCAATTCCAAAATAATCTTTCCCTAAATCCATCACTTTGGTCCCTATTCTAGAATAGAAAGTCAAACAGGTTGCTCATCAGGATGTCTGTAAAACCATAACAAAAAAGTCCTCGGTCAGGAATGATGATCTAACCTGCTTACTTTACCCAACCTCAAAAAGAAAACCTCAAAACAAACAACCGAGCGTTTGTCATGAATGGCTGCTGGCTTTTGGCCCGACCCTATGTGTTAGTAAAGGCTTTCGACTAGAAGAAAGGTTTCATTGTGTTGGAAGGTTAGCCAGGCCTCTCGGTCACTTCCTGCTGTGGGATTATTTCACTTTTCCTCCCCTCTCCGATTCA